>NC_089655.1:17282000-17582125 GCF_037042795.1 Molothrus aeneus
CCAGGTGAGATGCAGGTTCTGGCACGGCAGGGATGTGGCCTGAGCCGTGCTGGGCAGCTCTAACCCGTGCTCCAGAGCCAGGAGGGGATGTCAGGCCCTGCGGAGCAGCGTGCTGCTGCTGTATTTACATTCCATTCTAAATTGGCTTCTCCTCTGGTCCTGTCCCCGTCCCCTCCTGCTGCGTGTTCCCCCGGCTGCTGCAGCCCCTCCATCTGCTTGAAATATCCTTTAATCGGGAGCTGCTCACGTTTTCCGGCCACGGCAGCAGGGGAGTGGCAGCCTGGGGACAGGGGACAACCCCAGCACACCCGGACAGGGGCCGTGTCCCCGGTGCTGTGCCCAGCATGGTCTGTGGTGCCTGGGAGTGCACGGGCTTGTACCAGCACCTTCCCCTGCATCACCCTCACACCCAGGGCACAGCTGTAACATCTGCCCAGGACGTGTCCCCACTCAGGCAGTGCTTGGGTGCCTGTGAGACGTGAGGGGAGGCATCATCCTGAGATGGAAAGATCCCCTGTGGGCTGCAGAAGGCAGGCCAGAGGAGTAGAAAGCAGGCTCACCCAGCCGTCTTTCATTTCATGAACAAACACATGAAGACCTGGAAGCAATAAATCCAGAGCTTGGACTACAAAACCAAACACGGCTGCAGCTCCCTCTTGGAATAGGAAAGTGGGAGAAAGAGGGCAGCCACAAAGCCAGCTGAGGAGCACAGGCACTGTGTCCCCTCCTGAAACCACCAGGATGCTTTAAAGGGGCTGCTTCAGGGTGCTCTGGCCAAAAATGTGTTCCCAAAAAGCTGTGAGGGCTGGTTCCTTTGTGCTGTCAGTCACTGTGCCCCAGGGATGCACAGAGCATTCTTGGAAGCAGCCTGGATTGGCAGGTCCCAGGGTGAGCAGGTGTCCCTCACCCAGCTGGGAGCAGCAGGAGCAGAGCCCAGGGGTGCAGGGGGTGCACTGGGAGCACAGGTACCCTCTGGGTGCACAGCATCACCCACACCCCACGCTCGAGGTGCCAGCTCCTGCAGCAGCCAGGGCCCCTCGGGGGCAGTGGGTCATGTGTGCTGTGCCAGTGGGTGCTGTCCTGGCTGCTGCCCCGATGTGGGGCTGCCCTGGGGGTGCTGCTGTGGGAGGGGGCTGCCCTGAGCTGCCCTGTGGGCAGGGCACCCAGCCAGGCATTTCCCAGGCTGGGTGTTTCCTGCCCATGGGTGCAGTGTGGCACCCGGTGGCCAGGATGACTCCCACCTTACAGTTCTCCCTGGAAAAACAGATGGGAGCTGTTTTTCACCCAGTCCAGCTATCTCACTCCTGCTGCCAAGCCCCCACTGTCCCCCTCCCATCCTGCACCAGGAGCTGAGCATTTGTGTTGCTGGCCCTGCCAAGACCCTCGGGCTCACCTGCCCATGCAGAGGGAAGGACAGGTGTGTGCCCAGGCTGTCAGCACTGCCCCCAAACCAACAGAACTCACTTTAGGAATCCCTGATTTCCCATGTAGCTGGGGACATCCCACCCTGGAGACTCAGGGAGTCCTGCTCCATCGGGCTGGAGACCCAGGGAGGAAGAGGAGAAGAGGATGGAGAAGTGACAGCACAACCAATGGGCAATGCAAGCCGTTAGTGGGATCCCTGGCCAAGTCTGCACTCCCCCATGGTCAGCCTGCAGTAATCCCAGCTTTTCCCACATCCCTGCCAGGTACAAGGGCAGACTGGGTGCCCACCAGCTCCCTCCCCAGGACTGCACTCACCTGACACGACGATCTTACAGGTGATCTTTTCCAACCCAGATGATTCTATTGCTTCCCCTGGCAGCCGGGGAAGCTGCAGCAGGATCGGAGCTGCCTTCTCCTTCCAGCATTCGGGCAAACTGCTATTTGTAAAACAAAGGTGAAAACATCAAATCAGATGGATGAGTCAGAGGAGAAGTTCAAAAAACGGGGAGCGCGGGGAAGGGGAGAAGCAGGATCTCCATCTCCCCTCCCACCTGCCAGCAGGCAGCGAGGCAGGCAGGGGAGCAGGCGGCTCCTCGCCTGCTGGCAGCCCATCACGGCTTCAAAGGGGCGCAGATCGGATCGGCAGCAGCCGGGGATGCACCGAGCAAGCGCTTAGCGAGGAGATGGCTCCGATAAGCCAACGTGTGAACTCCCAGGTTTAAATTAACTAATGACTTCAGATGCTGCCGATAGTCTGCAGGGGATGGGGAGGAGTGATTTATGGGAGAAGATTAAACAGACTAATTAGGCCAGCTTTACCACTTAGGAGTTACCAGCCAGGCTGGGGGCTGTGCCAAGGAGGACCCACTGTGCCCCAGCCTTGTGAGAAAGGATGGGGAGCAACTCCAGCCCCTCCTTGGCCCCCTCCAGCCCCCCCAAAGCCACAGGTGCTCTGGCAGTCTCCTGACCCAGGAGCACCCCTGCGTGCAGGAGATCCCACCATGCACCCCAGCACTCGCCCACCGCTCCTGCTCTCAGGTGCAGACATGGGAGACTTGTGGACTCTCCTCTGCTGCCTGACCTGAACCTCCCCAAGGCTTCCCAGCCAGAGCAGAGGGTCCAGGGTCTGCTTGACCCCCACTGCTTTATGGCTACAGGACCAGGCACTAACATGGACCAGGCGCCACAGCTGCCAGGTCTCTGGGGTGAAGTGCAAGGTCAACAGAGCTCACACCAATGTTCTTTCAAATCCCAGTTACATACATGCCAAGAATCAGTGATTTCCAGTGGCTGGGCAAGCACTGACCTCAGCCTTACCCTGCACCAACTCACTGCTCTCATGTGTAAGGAGCTGCCGTGGTCTCAGCCAGGAGAGCTTTTCACCATGTTATGGGAAAGCTCTTGGAGTTTCCTTTTCCAGGAGCCTGGGATATAATAAAAAGGCCTCCTCAGGCTTCAAAGCAGGAGGATTTTCATTGCTTCCTGGGCCAAGAACAAAGCACCATTGAGCACAGCCAACAGTTGTTGTCTCTGTCCCTTGATGTGCATCCCGTTCTCAGGCTTGGAGGGCACGGTTCACAGGGATGGAGACAGGTTCATCCACAGCCATTGCTCTGGACCAGGAACACTCTGAGACAGGTTTGCCCCCTTAAATCATCCTAGTTTCACCATGAACTGCCAGGGTGGCCAAGGCATGGGGAGTGCTGGTGGCCTGACCCCAGGGCTGGCAACACTTCCCCATCCACTCACTTGGTACCTGCGAGACAACAGGGCACTGCTGGAGTGCATAACGTGGTTTTCAGCAGGGATTGAATGCATGACTGTGAAAATAACACAGAGGTACCATGAAAACAGCTGTTTCCATGTTAAAATGGAAATTTAACAGAGTGACAAGCAGGAGCTGCAGGGGATGCAGCATGAGCTTCCTCCAGGAACCCACACAAGTTGCAGCTTAGTGCTGGGGCATGAACTTCCCACCATGTCCAAAGCCCAGCCCTGGGGTGATTTTTGCCCAGAGCAGTTCAGGGAACTTCCTGCCCCTTGCCCCAGGGCACCCACAGAGAGCTGGAGCTCTGCTTTCAGCCTGCCACCTCCAGCACTGTGACGTGCCAGGGAAGGGACAGGCAGCTGGGGACATGTCCCAGATGCCTTTGGAGAAACAGGAGCTCCTTGTCACGGCTATCAGCATGAAGCTCTTGGGCCCTTCCCCTGCCCACGCTGGGTCTGGGACGGGTTTCCTGGTGCTCTTTGTCATCAGTGCATGGTGACTGGCTGGGGAGGGCTCTGCCTGGCTTGGTTCCACCAGTCCCATTGCTGAAATGAGGTTTTGAAAGAAGAAATTTCTGATATCCCCATGGCTCCTGTGTGCAATGCAAAGAGCCAGGCCAAGCAAGGCTGGGGTGGTTTCATGAGCCCCTGCCTGCTCCCCACATCCCCCACTGCCAGCCCATGCTCTGTTTCAACCACCTCACCCCACTTCCCTGAGAAACAATAAACCTCCATGTTTGTGCAGAGACAGGCCAGTTCACATGGGGGTTAAAAAAAAAAGGAATAAAAAGTCAGATGAAAAAGCCTGGGCCCATGATGTCCCACAAACACCACACCGTTGTGGCTGCCTGTGAGCTGCTTCAGCTGTGCACAGCATCACTGGCAAGAAATTACTTTTTTTGAAATATTTTTGTTTCCCCAAACCATGAATGAATTATTTAGGCATCTCTAGCAGTTACATGGAGAATGATCAACCGCTGCTCAGTGTGGGCTGTCTCAGTGCCTGCCGGGGAGCAGCTTTTGGGAAAGCAGCCCCATTGTCATGATGCTGCATGTGCCTGAGCAGAGCCACGCACTGCAGAGCTCTCTGCAGTGCTGCCAGCAGGGCAAAGAACATCATCTCTCCCTACAAAGGCTACAACCAGGAGTAGGAGCTTTGTTCCAGAGCTGGAAGAGTGCAGTTCACCTGCTCCGCCTCCCCAGCCTGTTCCTCCCTGCGACGTGCTCCAGGCACCTGCCCAGAGCCAAAACCGTGGAGAAACTCGGCCCTGATTTGTAATGTGTGAAGGTAATCCAGTGCTGGAACAAACTGCTGCACTGAGTCACAGCAAACCTTGGCTACCTGCTAATGAACCTGGGCCTGGGATGTCTGAAACCTGCAGAGAAAGCCCTGGCTGTGCAGACAGGAGAGCTCTGGCTGCTGCCGACTGCAGTCATGAAACTTCACCAGGGTGATGCCTATCCCTGACAAAACAGCCCCTGCCAACACACACACGTGCTCAAAGTGTCTCACTGACTCAGTGCAGCCTCCTGGAGCAGGGTATCACTTCACATCCTGCACTTGCCCTACCAGGCACAGGCTGGAGGCTCCTCACCCCAGGCAAGCACCAGACAAGGAGATATTCCCTTGCCTGGGGAATATCTTACACCAAGAAATACCTGTAATCCTGCAGATAAATGCACCCAATGTGGAGCAGTGAGGGGATAAAAGCACTCTCTAAGAAAACTTCAGAAGGACAAAAGTCCTTTCATAAAATCACTCTTCCTTGTTGGAAAGGCACATGGTGAGGATGGACTGCTGCTGCTCTGAGGGTGAGCACTGCCTTGCCTGGTGCCTCACTGCTGAAAGATGTGGGAGCTAATGGAAGAACCAGGGAGCCTGTAGGGCTCTCTGCCCTGTAGCTAAGGAAGAAGGCTATGTTTTAAAGCCAAAATCCCCAGTAAGGGATGGGAAACCCTGCTCCTGGCTGTCTCTTTTCTGTCAGTATAGTCAAGGCTACTGATGCCAGGGGAGACACTGGTCCTTAGGAATCACAAAGAAGCTGCTGGGGCTTTCAGGTCAACTGTAAAGCCTCTTCATCCCTTCCCTCTCTCACTCTCACACCCAGTTTACAGCCTCTGTCACAAACCCATCTTTAGGCTCATCCTGGACAGGCTGGAGGCTGCATGTGTGTCTGGGTGGGGGTCAGCCTCACCAGCCACCATGGATGTTGTCCCACAGCAGAGCCTGCATCCCTCCTGGCAGCCCCTAGTCATGCATCTCTCCCAACACTTTGCCTTCTCCCCTTTCTCCAGCTAAGCCCCCTGCATGGCCTCAATTACTGGCAAAGGTTCCCACAGACCATGGCTCCTTATGCCCTTCTCAGACCTGGGGACCATCACCTGCTTCCAGCTCCTGAATGATGTCCAAATTCTCTTGCTCATGGTTTCACAGGTGCCTGATGTCTCAGCAATCCCCAGCTTGCCTAGTTCATGGCATCCCCAGCAGTCCATGAGCTTGGCACGCTCCTGGCCCAAGGTCCCCAGTTGGTCTTTTATCTTCTGGATTACTTCCCCTGTGCTGAAGGATGGGGCAGAAAGAGCTGAGGTGTGCAGGTGAGGATGGGTCTGGAATCCATGCAAACCTGACTCTGAGTATCAGTGCCTGGGTGCTCAAACACTGCAATTTCCAGAGGAGAGTCCCCTCCCCAGGGAAACCACTCAGCCCACTTTGGCTGCTCCTAGATTTGGCAGCGCACCTCACCTGGGCTCCATGGTTTGGGCAGTTAGACCCTTTCCATGCCCCACAACTCTCCTGGCACTGGTTGCTCTGGTGTCTCAACACTGAAAGCTGAGAGCTGGAGGGAGGGACCCCCTGTAAATGAGAGGGAGTTTGCAGACATCACCGCAGCCCCAGCTTCCCCTCCCTCATCCCCAGCCCCACTGCGCGGCTCTCGCCTGCAGCGGGGCCCCAGAGCAGAGAAACGCACGCTTTTTGTCAAGGCTGCTCTCCTCATGTTTATTTCCCTTTGCCGTGGGAGCAATTTCCCCTTCCCACACAGGCAGCTCTGGCCGTGGCCGTGGGGATAGGGCCAGCGCTGCCCCTGGCAGAGCCGGGCGGGGACGCGGGGCCGTATCTCATCCGCTGGCATGCAGCACGCAGCGCCTGCAGGAAACATATGTCACTGCTTAAACAGATCGTGAAAGCTTCAATCACTTCCTTATGGCGGAGCCGGGCTGCATTCATACCAGCAGCCAGCATCTCCTGCCTTTTCCTGTGAGTGGGAGCAGCCCTCGGCCCTGTGGGGTGCTCCCCTGCCTCGGTGCTCCCCTGTCCCCACGGGCGGCTCCACAGGGAGCTGTGAAACACCATCCGGGAAAACAAACCGTTTCTTGTCAGCACCTTGTTACCTCCCTAAGATGCTCCCCTCTGCCTGCAAACCTGCCCTGCAGGAAGCTCAGGGGTGGAGCCCTCCCCAGATTCACAGTCCACCCCCAGGCTCCCTCCAGCGTACTTGCCGGGTGCACAGCTGCTGTGTTTGGGGCACCCGGCGCTTGCTGGCAGCACATGGCCACAGCCCAGAGCAGTCTCACTGGTCCCCAACCCCTCACTGACCCTTGGGACAGCCTTGGAGGAGTTCAGTGCATCTCATGGGCATCAGCTGTGCATGGAGAATGGGATCCCCCAACTTAGCCTGTCCCCAAGGAGCTTCATACAAAGCTTTCCTGGGGTGTCTCTTGGAGCAATGGTCCTTTGGAGGGATCTCAATCACACACACTCTCCTGCTCCACTGATGGGGTTCTGAAAGCCCCCAGTGTCAATAAACCAGGTGGCCCCTGGGCCCCAGGCCCATCCCCTGCAGCAGGGTCCAGGGCTGCCCAGAGGGTCCCTCCCCCCCAGACGTGGGTGGGTGCTGGTGAGACGATGCATCATCATCATCATCGCAGCGTCTCTACCCTCACGCTTGGTTTTCTCCCGTGGGCTGGAAGTTGCTTTTTTTGGAAGAGATGCAGGCAGGAAATCTCACGTGGGCTTTGCTGATGAGACTGGCGGCTGCAGTCATCCAAGCCTGGCAGAAGGAGATGTTGGCAGCCAGGCCAGCCTGGCCATGGGTGCTGTTGTGATGGCAGACTACCTGCCAAAGAGCTCCCCCGGATTCTCTGCTGCCACCCTGCCTTGCCCAGGGGTTCCCCTGTCTCCCCCCGTCTCCCTGCAGTCTCCAGCCACCTCCGCAACACCTCTTGCCTGGATGGAGGGGAGCACTTGACAATAACATCTTCCTTATGTGCCTGCAACAACAGCCAAAATCCTTGGCCTTTCCTGGGATTGCATTTTAGTCAAATGCCCACACCCTCGCGAAAGGAAAGAGCAAGACAAGAGTGTTATTTCTACAAACACAAACACCCACAGAGCTCCTCGCCTGCTGGAAACGAGGGCACACAGGCTGGTGCCATGTCTGTGCAGCTCCCACCTCCCCACGCTGTGCTCACCAAGACTTCACCTGGAACAGCCAGCTTGCTCAGGACAGTCCTCCTGCCTCCTTGCTTGGAAGCAGCACCATTCCTGGAGCCTTGCCCGCTGCTCAGATCCAGCTCCCTGCCGCGGGATCACGTTTGCTTACCCAAAGCACCTTCTGCTTGTGAAGGACAAGAACCAAATCCCAGCTCGATCTCACCCGTGTGATCCCTCTGGGCGCCTCTGCTCCAGGACCACGCACTGTGTGAGCAGCCCTGGTTCTGTCAGTATTGGCAAATCCAATCCCAGCCAGAGAGGTGCCTCCTGCTCATTAAGGAAGGGAGTAGTACCTGACAGAACCCTCCCTACCCACCCCTGCAAGCCACCCTTAGGACGCTGTGCAACACATGTGGCAGCAAACCCGTCCCCTGGGTGGCCGCAGCCTTGCCTGAGAGACCGGAGCCACCAGGGCTCTGCCAGGTCCTGTGCCTGCCCCAGGCAAGAGGTGGGGTGGCTGCAGCCCTATTTCACTGCTGCACACCCATCCCCTAGCCAGCAACCCTCAGGGTCAGGTTTGCCTCCCACCCACTCCTGCTGCTTTAATGGGGCAGCAGGAGTGGAGCAGCCACCTTCCCAGCAGAAAGGAGCTGGTGGAGGATTGTTCAAAGGCACAAGACAGTTCACATGGCCAGTTCCTGCCATGCTGATTGATGTTCCTGAGGAACACAACTTCAGTCCAGTTCATCTGCTCCCTTTTATTTCCAGCACCTGGGAACCATCTCCCTGCCATAGCAATTCTTCTGTATCAGTATCAAGTGCTTGGCTACACAGCTAATTCGTACAAATTAAACCAATTTTAAGGGGAAGAGGAGGCACAGATTCATTCCCCATAAACATTTTGCTATGTGGTCTACAACCTGCTCAAACCACATAACTCCTCATGGTTGTAAACAATTCCCAATTGCTGGTTCCCAGCCTGTGTCTCCAAAAACATTTTCAGGACGGACCCTCCATCCCTCCCCATCTGCCCACAGCTCCAGTCCCTGGAATTTACCAACACTTAAAAATATTTTACACATCCCTGTAAAATCACACACATTTAAAGCCAGTTAAGGCCTGAATTATGTTTTAAGATGTTGTCCAATTTGTAAGCATCATAAAAACCTGAAATAAGTTATCGCAGAAATAACCACAGGGAAATTACTGTCCCAGCTCGCAGCTGGGGAGGCCGTGACCCTGGAGCAGGAGCAAGCAGCTCTTGCTGTGGCTAATGCAGTCAGTGAGTGGGAGAGCTGCCTGCACATTTGGGGGATCTATTTTAACCACCAGGTTTGCCATAACCCCGGGCAGCTTTAGGGCAGTCATTACACAACTCACCTTCTGCTACCAGGGCTTCATTTTAATCTGGGCACAAATTTGTCAGCAGCACAGGAGAGCCCAGTTACATTTCACCAGGGAACCCTGTGCACACCTGGGGGAGGGAGGGATGGGGAATTCAGGGGGTGGGTGTCAGGAGAATCCACTGATCCCAACCTGTTTGGAAGCATGGAAGGAAGCACAGCTTTGCTGATGGATATTTTTCCCCAAAAGTATTACCCAGCGAGTCATGCAGGAGGCAATTATGCCCATGCAAAAAACTTTCCTGCCATACCAAGGTTCAGTCTCATGTTTTGTGTTTGATCAACCTGGTAGGGGCTGGTGAAGGAGGCTGCAGACCCTCAGCAGCACTAAACACCAGCAGGCACACAAAATGGCTTCTGCCTCCCAAGTCTCCATCCCTGCAAGGGACCGTTGCCCTCTGCTACATGACCATTTTCTCCATCTTGCTTTCTTTCCAGTCATCATCCTGCTACATCTTGATTTCCCTCTGAAATCCTCTTGGTTTTGCTGCCAATTTCCAGAGAAGGAAAGCCACCACAGAGTAGGACACACCAGCATTCCTGGCACTGGAAGGCCTCACTGGGTTCCCAGTCACCCTGAGGGTCTCCAGTGACACATCTGGGCCATTGGCTTCCCACCGCCTCCATGCTGGCTTTGAACATTTTGGATGCGCACAAAAGGGGCTGTGGGCTGTGAAATTGAAGTGCCCAGAGAAAGACAAGGAGCAGGAGCCATGCCTGAGAGAGAGCTCTCCCCTGCGTGGCGGGAGCAGCCGGACGCCTTCCCGTGTTTTGCACTCTCCATCTGTCTCCAATGGAAGGCAGGAGCCCAGCCTGGAAATGCACTGATTCTTTCCAGAGCTGCAAAACGAAGCTTTTTCATCCCAAGGATGCAGGCTGCTCTGCAAGCTGCCCTTCTGCCTCCCTAAACTCCGACCAGATTTCACACCGAGCCTTCAAAGGGAAGGAGCTGGAGCAGCGTCCCCGGCAGGCAGCGCAGCGGGGACTGGCCAGCTGAGCCCCCAGGGGCTCCATGGGGCCACTGGTCCCCAGGGCAGGGCAGCAAGTTCTCGTGGCAGAAAGGTGTTAATGAAGGCCAAGCAAGAAGGCTGCAGCTCAGCTGCTGGCAGGGAATCAGAGAGCCCAGGTCTGTTTTGCTGCCAGGTTATCAGTGGATCCATCAAGGGATGCCTTCAAGACGCCAAATCTATCAGCTCTCCCATATGGATGCCATCCACACTGAGCCATTTCCTGCCTAATCGGTATCAGCCCTGCTCCTCCCTCCCCAAAAATTGCTCTTTACAGCCTGCTGCAACTCTACAAATATTTTTACAGCAGGTAAAAAAGGCACGGAACGCATCCCCACCCCCGGCCCGAGCTTCCCTGGGGGCATTCGCTGTGCACCACCACAACAACCGGGATGCAGGTGCAGGAAGAAATCCCTGGGGTCCAACATTACTTTGCACTCTGAATTTTCACTGTGGGTCTGCAAATGCCCCAGTGGTGTTGAAGGTGTTGCAGGTTAGCCAGGAATAGGGGATGCAGGTGACGGGCTGGACAGGACCTCCCTGGGTGCCAGGGCAGAGCCCCAGCCAGGGTGTGCCTTATTTACCAGCAGAGAGGAGTTTACCTCGCGAAGGTTTCTGTGCCTGATAGCCTGGGATTATTTTGTCTTTCATGTGGTCTCTAATGAAAGGGAGTCTGGAACAGATGCAGATTTGAAAGAAAAGAGGAGGAGGAAATTTCTTAGCATAGGGTTTCGGTTCCCCTGCCTATAAACAGTGCTGACAGCGAGAGGCGGCAGTGATAAACACATTGATAAGAGCCCAGCTAGACAGGTAATCTGCACAAAAGCTCTGTCTGGAGAAGTTTAGGCAAAAGTCACCACACGCTGTTTAAAAAACACAAAACCTCAAGCCCTGGCCAGTGCGAGCGGTTGCACCAGGGAATTCCCCCGGCTGCTTGGGCCCAGGGTACCCCCAGGGAGGAGGGGGGGTTACCCCATTACTAAACATGGTTGGTTTTCCTGCCTGGCAGCTGTGGGGATTCCCAGCAGAGGGGTTGTTCCCAGCAAATGCACTTGGCGTTCCCTCCACAGCCCCAAAATCATCTCGCTTCCTCATCTGATGAGCTGTCACATATTCTTAGAGTTAAATGTCTTCAGTGCGCAGTATTCAGGGAAATAATTCCTCCTGTTTAAAGATTCATGGGCATAGGTGTTGGAGAGAAAAACAGCGTTTTTCCCTTCCTTGTGGTCAGGAATTTCTGCAGAGCAGGATTGTTTTTGATAACAATAAACAGCGTCTTGGCCCAAGGATCATCCCACTGGTAATACCATTCCCAGGGTCCCAGGAAAGAGACCATCAATCCTAAGGCCTTGAATAAAGAGTGTAAATGTTTTAAGGCAGGAGCAGCAGGTATAAATTGTGCAGAACTTTATAAAAGCCACAGAAAATACATCCCTGCCACACGAGCAGCATAAGCCTTACACAACAGCCGGGATGATTCACGGGAGTGGAGAGGCATGAATCACCCGAGGTGGGTGAAACAGGTTTTCACCCCGTACCTGTAATGCAGAGCCAGCCCAGCTTTGGCAGGGATGTTATCAGCCCCATCCTGCTCTCTCGGCACTGCTGCGTGACCTGACTTGCCAGCACCGGCATCGCCAGGGTGCGATGGGAAGAGCCAGGGCAGGCTAAGGTGTTGTAGGAGAGCCAAGGAGGGTTTTCTTTTAGACCACCTGATGCCTAGCAGGGATAGCAGAGAGATGCCCATTATTTTCAGGTGATAACAACAAAATATTTCTACAAAGAGCCGTGCCAAAGGAGCAGAAATAGTATGAGTCTGGCCAGCACAAAGCTTCTGAAGTTGAAAGCGAAATACCCGAAGGCTCTGATGGCTCTCACTTGCCAAGTGACCTGGCTGCTAACAAAAGAGCCAGTAAGGGAAATAGCCTGCTCTCTGGCAGGCATGGAGACACGACTCTCTTTAGGGCTGTGAGAACTGAATCGGTGGTTAGACATGAAGGTGCTCATAACAAGCTGAATTTTAAAACCTGTAAATTAACTAAGTAAGAAAGTAGCAAGCAGTCCTGGCTTCCTGAAAGGAGTTCATGCTATCTATCTGCTGGGATGTGTTCTTCCATTGTCAGGAGGGCAAACTAAGGAGAACTACTTGACATAATATGTTTGGAGTTTCAAAGCTCTTTGACAAGGGTCCCTTACGAGATGCTATTAAGGGAATTAAACGCCTGCAAAGCAAATGGAAAAAGTAACACTAATGGCTGGAAGCAAAGAGGCAAAACAGCATATATTAGCGAGGGCTACCTTCCAGAAGGCTCTATGGTACCCATGGGGAGGCTCCCCAAGTTTTTGTGTCAATACCACGGGTGTTAAAGAGATGCCTTAATGATCTGGAAAAGGAGAATGAAAAATGTCATAAGAAAAACCTGGCAGAGGACCCAAACTGCACAGAGTGTTCGGAACAAGCGAAGGCTACAGGGAACTTCAAAAGGCCTGAAAAGAGCTTGATGGATGGGCCAGTCAATGGCAGATGAAATCCAAAGTAGACAAATGCATAGTCATGCACGCTGCTAGGAACAGGCCCCGCTAATTCAAACAGAATGTTCAAGCACAAAGGAACAGGAGAGATAACAGGGGGAACACTCTGGTGCCAGTACCTCCATCGATGGCACCCCCTCATAGAAATTCCTCTGGCAGTGGGATTAGAGGGTGCCATGCTCAGCCCTGGAGGCTTCACTTTGGTAGAGGCACTTGTCAGCCTCACTTTCCCCTGAGGAGCCCAGGGGCTGCACAGGCACGGAGGAACCTGCCCATGGTCAGGCACAGGATCAGTACAGATGAACAAGGTCTGCCAGGTGAGGCTCAGCATCTCCTCTGCCAGGAACTGCTGAGCAAGAGCCTGAGTTTGCAGGCTGGGATTGCCCTCAGAGGGGCTCTCCTCATCTCCCATGGGGAGAGCCCAATGAGGCCTGCCAGGAGTTTATCCAGCTGAATAACCTGAGAGCAAGGTAAGGTGAAATACTGTGTCACTGCCCCCCACAGGGATCAGCCTTCCCAGAGGATAGGTGCTCTGAGGCAGGCTGGGAAGGTGGGAAGTCCCACTGGAGCCCAGGTTCAACGGGATCTGCCGGTCTGGCGAGCTCCACACGGTGCCTGACCCCGATGCTGTCCCTCTCCTGGGACTGGGCGAGCTGCTTCTTTGCTCAGCTGGGGATGACCCCAGCTCCCTGCTTCTCCCCTCTCTCTGGTCTGCCCAAACCAGCAGAGGATCTGCGGAACTGGGGCTGGACTTCATCAGCATTAACAGGTCCCATCAGCGGGTGCTTGGAAGTGAAAAGGATCTAAGGTGCCTTTGAAAGAGGTGCAGATGTTGAGAGGCATCACCAGAACTGGGGACCACTGTGGGGGCAGGGGGTGGCCCCAGGGCTGGGGGACTGATGCCAGCAGGGTCCCAACAAGTGGCTTTGACACTTGAGAGATGCCATGCTTTGGAGGGAGCTTTGCTTTGAGAGCTGGCACTCCAGCCCAGGCACTGGCTTTGGGCAGCTTCCCACCACAGGCTGGGGAGGGGAGAAAGCAAAAAATGCACCAAACTGGACACCACTGGGCAGTCTGGGGTGAACAGGGACCTTGTGAGGAGCAGATGGGAAAGACCTGGTGACAACAGTGCCAAGGAAGTGACACACACAGAGCCAGGAGCAGGGGAGGGAGTCCCCATCCCCACAGGGGAAAGTAAGCAAAGAGACCCAGAGAGCCTCGCCGGGTTTTTCCCATCCATTCACAGCTTTGTCAGTGGTTACTTTTCCACAAATAAATTCAATATTTATTTCCAACAAGTGGCTGGTGGGAGGTAGAGGAAGGAAAGACACTTATTGAATAATTGCACAACCCTCAAGAAAAGCCATAAATTACCCAGCTCTGTCACTATAATTTCCAGCCAAAGTCCTAATGAATCTTTCCCAACAATAGTGTAAGGACAGGTCTGAGAATGTATTGAACCATCTAAGCACTTGGGTAAGCAAAGCAGAGGCATTAATAACCAGCATGAGACAGCCCACACAGCAGCAGGGACAGAGCATTGTGGGCTGCCTTCACCCCACAGCCTCTGCCACAGCCTTTGCTGCCCCTTCACGAGGCGAGGGCAGCTCTGGGGGTCACCAGCCCAAAAGAGCAATTGGAGGCTCAAACAGTCCAAAGGTTTTGATAATTGTAGGCAAGAAAACTCAACAGCAGGAAGGCTAACAGAGGTGCCTGAGGTATGTCTATGGGTAGCAGAGCAGCGACAGTTTTGCTGGTTTACCCTGTAGTTTTGGTCCACAAAGCAATAGAAGATGAGAGGTTTGTCCGCACAATGAGCCGTGTTTCACCTACGGCCTTCAGCCAGGCACATTAATGTAAGAGCAGATAAAAAATACTGGCAATTTTTTTTGCCTGACAATTGCAAAATACAATAAAAGCTGCTTCTGTGAATTGCTTTTCCAGGAAGTGCTTCTTAATTCAAACACATCTCTCTGCCTTTTCTCCTCAAACTCTTCCTGCAACCAGCAGAAAGGAAGGTTAAAAAAAATAATAAAAACGAAGTACTCAGGTGGTGGTGGGTGGGATGGGCAAACCCCAGCTCTCACCAGGATTACAGCCACCCCCACAACTGGGGCACACCAGCACTCTGATGGCCATGGGATGCTGGTGCCCAGGGCTCCTGAACTCCCTTCTCCAGACAAACCCAGTCCTGAGCTGCGAGTCCAGCCATGTTCCTCAGTCCCCACTGCACCGTGTGCTTTCCCCTCACGTTTCACTTCTGCACCTCAAATGCCGCTCCCACAGTGAGGGTTTAGTGCTGCAGCCGCCCTGCAGTGTGTGTAATGCCATCTCCAAACCCAGCGCAGCGCTTGCAGCACTCACAGGACCCAGGGCTGACATCCAAGCACTCCTCCAGCAGGAATGGATTTCAGCCTGCAGCCTCCAGCTGAAGCAGGGAAGAGTTATTACTCCAGTTTGCAGAGGGGAAACCACGGCACAGCAGGGTTGGCTTGCCCAAATCCATAGTGAAATCTGTATTCAGGCAGGTGAGAGGGATGTGGTTTTCTGTCTCTTGGATTAGCATCTTAATACCCCAGATATGCTGTTTCCTTCCCATTCCCATGGATGGCCTTCCTCCTCCAAGGTTTTGGATGTTATTTCCTGCCCAGCCACACTGGAGCTTTCAATCCAGAGGGACACAGCCCAGCCCCACCCTGCTGGAGGGCACAGGCAGCTCCTGGGACCCTGGGGGGCAACTGGGAAGGGGGTCCCACAGGAGATCACAACTTCCCATGAGCAGACAGATTAATGTTTCAACTTGTCTCAGTGTGACATTTCCATCTGGTTTGACAAACTAAACATTTGAGTTTGCAAATGTCAAAGTATTTCCATCAAAAATGTCGGTGGTGAAATCTGACATTTCCTAATCTCTTTTTTGTTCCCATTCTACGAACATTTTTGATATTTCAACTTTGTCTCGATTTGAGAGGGAAAATACAGTGCAATTTTTAACCAGTTTAAGCATTTACATATTTTTAACCTAAGCCATTAGCTGGGTCCTGTGGGCTATTCGTGCCAGGAGTAGACATTGACGATGGCACTGGGCAGTCCCTCCATGAACCCCGGTTATTTACAGAGGGGGTTCAAAGTCACAGCCCACAGCATGCTGGGAAGCAAGCACATGAAGTTTCCTCACTCTAGGCTCCAAGCCACATCCAACCTGCCCTTCACCTCCAACTTCTTGCTCAGCTTTTTCATGGGATCATGCTGAGCTCCGTCTCCAGGGGCCTGGGCAAGGGGCTCCTCATCCCCTCCCGGTGCGTTGGTGGAAGAGGGAGCAGGAGTCAATGCAGAAGAGCACGTATTGTACAGAAATCTATAGTCAGCTGCATTTTGATACAGTTCCCAAAGTACCTAATTATGCAGCTCGGATTTCTTCCTGCTCCTCATTCCAGCGATAGCTCAGCCTGAATCTTTATCAGGCCTTGGGGCTGCGCAGACTGGAAGGAGACATTCGGCTCTCCCCTCTTCCCAGCAGGATGAGAGGGCAAAGGTAGAAGGGCAGCACGCTGCTCTTGTCAGATTTGCAGAATGCAGTGTCAGGGAGCAGGCCATGTCTGAGTGCACATAACACCTACACAAATGCCTGGCTTCCCCACGGCGCTGGGTCTGCCGGGGAAGGCTGGTGTGGAGCCAAGCAGGCAGCTGCAGCAGCACAGGAACACGCTCTGAGGGGGTCTTAGAGGGATTTGGGAGAGGGACAGCATGCATGAAAATTGCATCAGAGCAACAGCTAATTGCCAAGATTAACAGGCTCCAACAAGTGAAGGGTGAGCTCTTGAAGTATGAAGTGTTGACTGAGATGCGAGTGTTGCCCACAGAGCCAAGTGGGGATGTTGTGGAGAGGGGCAGAGCTATTTTTGAGTGGTGAGGGAGCTACACAGCCCTAGAGGGACTGAATGCCCCTTACCCATAGCAGGGAGACTGGCTTTGGTGGGCAGATGTGAGGAAGCACGGAAAAGGAGACCATGTTCCTCCACCCAGGGAATTGCCTCTTGGAGTTTTCTCAAAGGTGGGGTCGAGGACAGGTAGCAGCTCTGCCAAGGTGCCACTAGCTGCTGCCCATAGCATGTCCTCACCATTACATCCCAAGAAAGGCATAGGAATGATATTTGCAATTAGAAACTTGTGACCTAACCAGAGAGGCTTGAGCCACCAGGAGCAGCAGACAGCAGGGCGCAGGTGGGTGCCTGCTCTGGAGAACCAGAGCCAGCTGCAAGAAAAATAAATACAGCCAGGCAGCTCCAAGGCTCAGCCAACCCAGGGACATATTAAGTGCACAGTCAGGGAGAGCTGTGGGGTGGCTGCAGGAATTGGACAGCTTCTGAGATAAATGAACACCATGGCCGGGAGAATTTGTTGGTGTTAAAATTAAATTAGGATGGACACAGAGGTACCCTGGCTTTGGGAGAAACACCTGGGACTGCACACCTAGCACAAGGCAGAGGCTGATGATGGTGTGTGCTGCAAGAGGAGAGGAAGTGCCTACAAGAATGCCACCACCCCCTCTGTGGATGAGGGGAGGGAAGAAGGAAAGCTGGGGCAGGGGCTGCAGCCCAAATCTAGAAGCAGCTTTGCAGCAAGATAATGCCATGAGGAGAGAGGAGATGGATGGGAAGTCCCTGGGAGCACTGGGCAGGCTGCAGAGCACACAGCAGCCTCCCAATGGCAAAGCTGGAGGCTTTGAAAATCCTTGTAAAGGAGTCAAGGGAAAAGCTGAGAAGGAAATACAGAAGGAAAACCCAAAGAAAAAGCTAAAAGGAGTGTCTTTGACCCCAACCACCCGTAGTGAGAATGAAGGGAGTGCCTGGCTCCATGCTGAGCTCCCAAGGAACATTTGAAGATAGGGGCTCAGCTGGCATGTGCTGTCAGTGGCTGATATTGCAGCAGGATCAGGAGAGCTGGGCATTAGTGACCTGCAGAAGAGTGGTGCCCATGTGAATTTGTGCCTTCAGGCCCCAGAGGTGCAATGCAGAGAGCCATGCCAGTCTGTGGCACAAAAACCAAAGAAAACAGGAATGGGAGACATCTGTCTTTGGCTTGGAAAGGCAGGAGTGCTGTGGAGGAGGAGGAGGATGATGAGATTTGCACCAAGTCCTGGAGGAAATCGATGTGGGAACTGGGAGCAACCCCTGTTTTCCTCAGCTGGCTGGTGGCAACTAACAAGCACTTCCCCTGAAACCAGGCTTGGGGCAGGCATGATTCACAAACTAGAGGGAGATAAACTTCTAACAAACATTATTTGCAAACGTATCATTCAGCCAGCCCCGTTTCTAGGTTACACAGCTGACAATTTTGCAATGCAGAAAGAGAAAAAAGATCAAAACCAGCCAACATGTCAAGGAACATAAGCCACAGAAGACAAAACACAGGGGGAAAAAAAAAGAAAAAAGAAAAATACCAGTTTTCAAAGAGAGAAGAGAAAGAAAACATTAAACCACGGGGTGCCTGGAGATCTCCACCAGAACCAGGCTTGTCTTCCTCTTTACCAGGGCTGGGAAGGCAGAGTTAAAGCGATGAAAACTTGCAAACTCTTTGGGGTGGGCTAATGCAGGGCAGTGAACGTGGTGCAGGGCACAATGAGGCCCCTGTCATGGCTGGGTCCTGCTGCAGGGGACAGCACTGCTTTCCCAGTGCCTGGCATGGGGATGTCCTGGACTTTTCATGTACACAGCAAACGGTTTGAACACAGCTGAGGTGGAAAAGAAAATGCCTGAATATCACTGCAGATATTCCCCCAAATGTGTCTATGCATAATGCAGCAGCATTCAAAACCCAAATAAAACATTATAGAATACATAAAGGGTGGGATAGAAAATACTATTATATAAAGCTGTCTTCACATCCAGTCTGGGGGCCTTTCCAAAAAGATACACTTCAGCCAAACAAAGGATGGAGCTCAGAGCAGGGATAACTGGATGAGGTTTAATGGCCTGCAATAGGTAGGAGTTTGGGCTAAGTGAGCTAATAGTTTCTCCTGGCCTTAAGGCCTATGAGTGGATGAATAAATCAGGAGAATACTTGTTTAGTCCCCCAGCCTGCAAAATTATGGTGCAGCAGGAGGGGAGGGAAATTACAGAAGGGCAGTGGTGCACTGCCATGATGAAGGGGATGAGGGAGGTTCAGGGAGCCCAGCACTGGAAAAACCCAAAAGCCACAGATAAAAATGCTGCATTTTGCACAATGTGTGACTGACCTTGGAGCTGGTGGACAGAAGGATTTGCTGCAGTGAATTCCAGAAGTGAGAGGACAGCTGGGAAAGAGCAGCAGTTGCTGAGGCAGGAGGGAATATGGCTTGGGCCAGGATCAGCCCCGTGGCCAGTGGGAGCACAGGACACCTGAAGAGGTGGCCCAAATCCTCATTCCCTAATGCCCATAGACAGAATAAGAAATCCCTCTGCCAAAACCTCATTCTGGGGCAGGTTTGGGCTGAGAAATCCCAGAATAAACACGGTCAGAGAGGAGCTGGGAAGCACAAAAAACAGGGCCATGAAGTGAGTGAAGCCACAGGGATAGCAGCTGACCAGTAGAATAAGTTGGAACTTACAAAATGTTCCAGGGAATATGAAGGGCTTTTAAAGACATTGGGGAAAAGGAGCACTAGAGAGACAGAAGGATAATAATAAATGAGAAAGAGACTGGAAGGAATGAAGAGCTTTAAAATGGCTGTTGTCGAATTGCTTTTTTAAATTGCTCTTTAAGGTGATAACTAAAGAGAAGAGGCATGGTCAATTAGGAACTAATGAAGACCTTGTAAATACACTTACTGATAAAAAGCACGTAAGGGAAGCCCTGACAAGCCTAATGTGCACAAATCAGCTGGGGTGAACAACACGCATTCTGAATTATATATTAAGGGAATTCACTAACAGACTTAGTGAGCCTCCACCACTTTAAAACCCACCACGAGCACTGAAAATAAAATTGCAGCTGGCCGAATTCTGAGCTGGCACAACAAATCAGTGAAGGACCTGGGGGTGGGGGGGGATGGTGGGGACTGCCAGAGAAGAAAATAAACACAAACTAAATTTAAAAGAAAAATAAAAGGAAGAGACTGGAAAAGGAGACTGACAATTAGTAGTCAGGAAATTTGTTTCATCTGCCAGGCAAGGAATGCCAAAAAAATTGGGGATTAAGGAAAAGGCATTTGATGCTCTCAAAGGAGAGCAAAGCCACAAGCAATGCCAAGGATGAATTTATTAAAGGACAAACTAGGGCGGCCAAAGCTGGTTGGTATTTTACAGGGCTTTGCACCCTCTCTGGAGGCAGGCACTGGTGGATAAAGCCTGGCAGGACACACAGCATTTCATCCTGTGTCTGTAGACAATTCCTGGAGGAATTAACTGGTTCCAAAGCAAGGCTGGCTTAGAAGTCTACGTAGCACAACAGCCAGTGGAGGAACCAGCACTGGGTTTAGTCTTGGTTGGGATGAACATTAACGATCGAGAAGATAAATGGCAAAGTAATTGCATTTGCAGATGATGCTTAATTAGGTCACACTGCAAACAGCAATAACACAACAGGAACTGGGAAGGTTTGAAATACAGGTGGAACCAGGTGAGTGATGAGCCTGGAAGGACGCAGGGACCTCAGGGAGAAGCTGTCCTCAATGTAGGTGGAGGGGAAGAGCTGGGAGACAACCCTGGAGCAGGAGGAGGCTGGAAATAGGAGATTAGGTGGTGTTTCTCAGTGAACCTGTCCTTCACTCTCAGGGCTCTGAAAGTTGTTGGGGTCACTCGAAATCATGAGCAGCATGGCAGGGTTTAGCCAGGCCTTTTGCAGCACAGGGAGCACAGAGTGAGTGTTATTTGGGAGAGCTGTCAGAGTGCTCACTCCTGGGGCACCTCTGCTTCTCATCTGCCTGATGGAAGCTGACGTTGCATGAACCTTTCCGAGCAAACTCAAATTATTTTAATTTCTAAATCCAAACAGCTCCAATTATATCATTTCCCCTGTGCGAAGCTGGGTAATGCTCTCCCTCTGCTTCCCTGGCAGGGCTAAGGCAGCCCTGAATGCAGGTACTGCTGGGGCTCAGGGCTGGTTTGGGGGTGCCAGGAGTTCACACCTCTCCTGTTTAGGGAGAGCTCAAGGGGCACACTGGGACAGACCCCAGCAGGAAAAGTGAGATGGGGTGATGGTGTGGTGATTTAAATACACAGAAGCCTCCTAGGTTCGGTATCAGAAAAAAAATTAAAATTAAAAATCAGGCTTTTTCAAAGAAGTTAAAAATCTTTTGCATGAATATTCCTACCCACAGCAGAACTCTTTGGTTTTCCTCCTTTTCTTCACACAGAGCAGCCTTCCTTGGCAGGCTCAGGGAAGATTTCACCATAAGGATGAGCAACAAACCATTTGGTAGTTACGGAAATAAAGGGGAAAAAAGCAATTGAGGAAACACTTCCTAAAGAGCTCTGCTTAACTAATTAACTGAGTTTCTTCCTACACTCGCCTGTTCCTCACAGCTTCAGTGCCATCCCTTTGCAAAGGGTATATTGCACTAGCACTTATATATCATAATTGCAAGTATACACCTGCAGCTGCCTTTGGTAATTTTTTTCTCCCAGAAGGAGCTGTCCCCCAAAATTGCTATTGCCTCAGCACCCCTTTCTCACCACTGTTTGACCCACAGCCCATGCAGAGCAGGCAGAGCAATCCCTGGATGCAGTTTTTGCCTCTCCCTCCCAGGCCCTCATAGCTTTTTCCACCTCCACCCCCAAAAGCCCCATCGCCCCCAGCATTGCCTCTTTCTCCTCCCTTCCCCTTGCTGCCTTCTCTTCCATCCCTCCCTGTGCTATTTTTACCAGGGTGCCAGGGTCTCTGCTTCCAGCAGCTCACAAAGACTCTTCTCCAGCTCAGCCAAGTCAAATTCCAGGCACATTCCTTGCACCCACACTCAACTTCCCAAGCCAGTGAGGGGTTTCTGCCGAGCCACAGTCCCAGCAACCCTGGTCTCACACAGACAAGCCACGCCGGCTCTGTCACACGCAGGAAACGCTGACGCTGCTGCCACCACCCCTGGCATCCCTTCCCCAGCCTTGCCCTCACTGCCCTTTAGCACCTTCGGTCCTGCTCCAGCATCACCTGGCTGCCGGCAGCCCCTGAGCCCCGCAGCCTCAGCATCCGTCTGCAGCAGCTGGGGCAAGGCAGGGGCTGAGTTGCTCTTGCTCCCACCTGGAACCCCTTTGCTCCAGGAACCCCTTTGCTCCAGGACCCCCTTTGCTCCAGGAACCGCAGCTCTTCGGCACCATCTCCCTTCCAGGCTCCGCTCGTTTGCCGGAGCACCCGCAATCCCCCCTCCCCCTTAGCCCCTCCATTTCTGGTTTAAATTCCCAGCCCCTTATCACATTACAAAGTAACCGGGGCGCCTCTGCACTCCTCTAAACTTAAACACCTTTTATTCTCATTAAAGGGGACTGTGCTTCTCTCCCGCTTCTCTATCTCCCAGTTAAAAGCCAATTAATTACTGTTGACTTTCCCAGCAGATGTTCTCGCTTCGGCACCGGTCGGAAACGCGGTGATTTGTGAACCGCAGGGCTCCGGTGTGGAGGAGTGAGGACCGGGACATGCGGGCCGGCAGGGAAAGGAGCCCTTCCCAGCCAGCCTGGCTTTTGAAAAGGGAGAGAGCATGGCTGTTTATGAGAAAGTCACTGGCTGTTTTTCTTGGAAAGAAGCAAAATCCTCAGATAGGGGTAAAATCCTGATTCCACAGAAAATGAAGCAGTGTGGATTTCAGTTGGGTCTGGTCAGAGGTTTATTTCCCCTTGTACAAGAAACCTCTCATAAATCACCGCTCTCTCCAAGGGCTTTTCAAAGCAGTGATGCAAAACAGAGCTGCACTGTCCGCCAAAGGCTGGCCGGCCCCAGAGCACGCAGGGAAGTGGAAAGGAAAGGGAGGCCATCTCCACTGTCCCCCTGCCCTGCCCCTGCCATGTCCCCACCACCCTGCATCTGCCCTTCCACCCCTGCAGCTCAGCAAATACCAGCCCAGGGAAGCAGGGATGAGGAACAAAGGCATGCTGGGGCAATGAGATGGGTGACAGCGATGGATCAGAGGAGGATGAGCTGGCTGTGTGCAATACCAAGTGCTTGGTGATGGGGGTATCATTGCCATGCTGTGTACAGGTGCACTGGTGGGCACGGGCATCCCAACGGGCACAATAACCCCTATGGGCATGGGCATCCTGCTGGGCATCCCAGAAGAATTTAGGGGGCAAGGATGTCCCATGAATGGGCATCCTAGTGAGCAGGTGCAGCTCCTGGTTGGGGTTGGCATCTTTACCACTGCCAACTCCAGCTGGGTGAGAGGAGTGCAGCACAGTAGTGCAGAGTGGGACACAGGGGTATGGATTCTCTGCCAACAGGGTGCATATCAAAGGCACCTTTTTCTGCAAAAATGCTGCTGAAAATACTTGCAAACAGTGAAGCTCCTGGGCTAACAGCCATGCAAATCCCCCTGATGATTACAGTGACTTTCTAATATCGACAGAAACCTCTGTGCTAATGAAATGCACTGAAGTTAAGCAGCCGTGGAAATGCCAGTGTAAAGGAGAAAGGCCACCAAACAGGCACTAATGGAAACCCAAATCCCCAGAACGAACAGGCTGTGACTGGAGAAGAGGGAAGGGAGCAGAGGTCTCCTGTGTCATTGTCCCTGGACAGTCGTGTGACCTTCTCCAGCTTTGACTGCGTGGTGCCATTGTCCTCAGAAGAGGGGGGGATTCATGGGTGGGGGTACCAGTGGATGGAAGGGAATACTGGGGGTGGAACCTGGGAAGATATGGAGCAGTTTATCCCTTTGTCCCTCAGCTCTGGCACTCTGAGGTGCTTGTCCTTCCTGGGGAGCCTCCAGTGGGAGCCTCCAGTGTGGCTGGGAAGTGCTGTCTGTGGAGGAGGCACCTAAGGAGCACAGCTACTCACAGCCCTGCCTGGCCCTGACAGGCTGTTTCCCACTGAGCTGCAGGAAGAAAATGGGATTTCAGCTTTTCTTTTTCATGGTAAATGTTTCTGATTCCACCAGCGATGTGTTCACCTTTCAAGTTAATAGGCAATAAGCAAAGCCGTGCCATTCTTGTTAAGGAGACAGAAAGGGTTCCATTTAAATGCAATGTGCGAGTGACAAAAGCTGGGATGGGAGAATACCCTGAGCCTCCTGGCAGTGGTTTGGGGAGCTGGGAAGGGTGGTGTGCATTTTATCTGACAGCAGAGGCAGGCTGTGGGCATGGCTGGAATATACCAGCACCGAAAATAGGGATTTTTGTCATTTTGCTGTCAGCTCTGCCAGGTGTTTAAATTAAAAGTGACCTCAGACATGGGTCTTCCAAGCTGCTCCCTCCTGGTTATCAGGACAGACCAGGCACCCTCTCCCAGCCCCACTCTGCCCTGCATGCTGCCACTCTTTGCAAGTGCTGGATCAGCACAGCCCAGCACTGTGCCAATGCTGTGAACCTCATCTTGGTGGAGAGAGGCAAGAAGTAGGGACTGAGCCCCTTCAGACATCATCCATCTCCCCGTGTGGGCTGCAAGGTGCAGGCAGTGCAGCAAACCAGGGGGCTCTGTGCTGCAAGTACATTTTCTGTTGAACACTTGCTACTAATTGCACTAAAAATCTCCCACTGAGATGAGGGTAAAGGCACCCAGGCAGTCAGCAAGAGCATTCTAAAATCAACTCATTACAAAATCCCCATTGCTGATAGGGCCCTCTTTTTAAATAATAAGTGTGGGATTCTTCTTGCTTTATAAAATTCCATTTCAAGGAGAAATTGCAAAAGCTTTCTGGCTCCTTTGATCATTTTTAAGGGTCCTTTCCAGTGTGGAAGAGAGGCATTGACTTGAAAAAAAAAGGTAATGGTACTGAGCTGAGGGAGGTGCTTGGTGGGGTAGCTGCACTGGGCTCTCCTCACATCTCCAAGGAGAAATCCCTCGGCCATGCACAGAGCACTGCCTGACATCACAGATGTTCCCAGAGCCCAGAATTGCTGGTGCAGCTGGTCAGGTTTGGCTGGCCCTGATCCCTGGGACTAGCTGGTGAAAGGAAAGGAGATGTACCGGGGGACCAGGGGACTGCTGATGATCACATGTGATGTGCGTCACCTTGGAGGAGCCTCTGCACTTTGCTCAACAAAGTTGAGAAGTGTCAAAATTTGGGTCCCAGCCTTGGCTGAAGCCATGGGTGATGGGAATGGGGCAGCACACACAGAGGCTGGGTTTTTGTTGCCCAAGGCAATGTTGGCATCCCCACATCTCTAGACATCACCCCAGGGAGCCCCCACTGCCAGGAGCAGCCCTGGGCTGTGCTAGGCTCAGCACTGCTGAGGACGTACAAGGTCACCACCAAAGGCCTTCTCATTGCTGTGGCATGTGAGGGATCAGTTTCCCTACAGCCACGCACGTCCTTTGGCTTAAACACCAAAGCCCTGGCAGGTAAAACTCTCTTTGTCTTTTGTCTTTTTATTGAAGGGCAGAATGCGCAGGGGAGGGAACGGCAGCCGGGTGTGTTCTAATGAACCCTGATTTCTAGCAAAGCCTTTAATAGTATCTCGGTCTTGTGGTATCTTGCTTGAAAAATTAATTCAAATTGGTTTGGATATAAGCCTTTTCACAGGGCTGAGAACAAGCAGAAGGATCTGAAACAAAAGGGAACAATAATATCTTGAGCTGGAAGGTGCTGTTCAGACCCAGCAAGGATTGGTGTTAGGCCTGGTTTTATCTAACACCTTCAATTAATTATCTGGGAGAGGGAACAAACAGCACCTTAATTAAATCTTCAAATGACATTACAGTGAAAAGGTGTTAGACATTAACAGGGACGTGCAAAGTAGAAGGAGGTGGAGAGAGCCTGGCTGACTCAGTGATGCCATTCGGGAGGAGGACCTGGGGCAAGCTGCATTCTCCAGGCACCCCTTTCCTCCCTCTGCCTCATGCTGCATCCACAAAGATGAATGTGAGAGAGACCTCAGCCTGCCAGCTCTGTCCCCAGCATACTTTGACCCCAGGTTCCTGTCTGAGCAGGTTTTGGTGCTGCCAAAATCATTGCCATGGAGTGGCACCCACTCCTCCTGCCTGCTGCCCCCGTGGCTATGCTAACTCCCATCACATGGGGCCACTGAGGGCTTGCACCTCCTGTGGCTGCTTGAGCATCTTTGAAGCTGTATCTGGGCTGGGTCACCAGAGGAGAGCCAAAACCCTTCAAGCAATCTGTTTGAGCTGGTGGAAACCAAGGGAACTTAGCAGAGGCGCACCTCTGGTCTTAACTGGAAATGCCAAGTTTGTTAATAAAGAAACCAAACTAAGGAATTTCTGGACAAAAATGTTAATTAACTAAAAATTGAGTTTCCAGAGGAAGTTACATAAACATATTGGGGAAATAAACACACAGAATATTTCCAAGAGAATTAAGAAGAACCATAAGCATTTCAGTCTAGAAACGAGAAACTAATATTGTGAGCATAAAGATTTCAGTTCCTTTGCAGTTCATACATTTTATAACAGAAATCCAGACATCTAAAAACCAAAATAAAACACTCCAATAACAATCATAACTCTGACTCTCTCTTTTTCTTCTTTCCTGGCACCCAGACAATGGCTCAGAAATGCATCTCATAACTCAAGCTTGGCGCCGGAAGTGACTTCTATAAAGTGGGATAATTAAGCACGAGTAACGTGTTATTTTAGAAATTACATCCTCGCCATGACATGCCGGAGGAGGATGCTGTGGCTGCTGCTGGATCCCTGCTGGCACCCTCGGCGCTGGAGCCCTCGGTCAGCATTTGCAGGGGGCGTTGCCAGAGGCTCAGGATGGTTGCAGCCAGCCCAGGCTTTGCATTTGGGAAGAGGCAGTGCTTAAATTGTGTTTAACTCCCAGATTCTCGGCTGCTGGGGAGGGCAGAGGGCAGGCCAGAGGTGAAAGCAAGGTTGCTCCTGGCAGAGTGATTAATTCAGGCTGCGAGGAGCGGGGCTGCAGTGCTCTGGGATGACAAGCATTGACATCTCCTCATGCCTTATCCTGCTGCACTAAGGCTGTGTTTTGCATCTTGCATCATGCGTCAGATGTTTTTGGGGCGGTGTGGCTAATAAACCAGCCGCTGGCAATTCCCACTCTTCCACTCCAGCTTTTTTATGGCTGGGGCTGTTGTCCATCTTTTACATCCCGGTGTTTATTTTTCCCTATTGTTTAGATTAGCTTTAACTTCAGGTGGACGCCAGGCTTTTGTTCAGGAAAAAAACCACAATCCCTTGAGCAGCCAGATCTAACAACATCTTGCAAGCACCTCTAAATATTTCAGGGAGAGAGTCTGTCAGGGTTGCAGGGAACGTCTCCGATCTGCTCTCATTCATAGTTTAGCACATCCCTCGCCTCCTCCCATCTCCCCAAGTGATTGCGCCTGAGCTCAAACACACACGCACCTTCCTCATGCTGAAAACATGTCAGCAGCTTCCCGCCAGGAGCCGGGCCAGCCCGGGCTGCCAGCTCGGCTGCCCCGGCCCTGTGGGGGGGAGAGGAGCAGGAGGAGAACCGCTGCCTCCAATTAATCCTGAGCAAAGTCCCAGTGCAGCCAGCGAGAGCTCAGATTTATCTCCCGACTGCCTGACTTGGCTCCTCTCCCCCAAACATTTGGCAGCGGCGGCTCAGGCGGTGGAAACCCACGAGGGTCCGCCGGCGCCGGAGCCGCTCCAAGCAACCTGCTGAGGGTCCCTGTGGAGGGCTGGGACCCGCGGGGCACCCCAGGACAGGGATGCCCGCCTTGCTGTGCTCTGCTCCCGTGTGTGCCGCTGCCTCCTCCCTCCGAGCCTCCCGCTGGCAGCTCCGCCGGTCACCGCGGGCGCTCGGGAGCCCAGCCCGGGCCGGGAGCCACGCCAGGCAGGAATGCCGCGGGGAAGGCAACCCGCAGCCTGTGCCTAGCAGAAAGGATGAGCCGGTTGGTTAAAGAGGTGTGAAAATAACATTTTGTTTCAGTTTGGTTTGTTTTTTTCCCCTAGTCCTATTAAAAGAAAAGATTGGTGAAATCCCTGCAGCCGGGACAGAGCCAGCCACGCTGGCAGATCCTCCAACCTTAGAGCGAGGATGGAGGCAAGTGGTGCCTGGGAGCGACGCCGAGATGCTGCTTAACCTTGGAGATGACCCATCTGCCCAGGCAGCATCCTCCAGCCCCGCTGCGTGGGCACGGAGGGATGAAAGGATTCATGCTGCCAGCACAGAGCAGCAAGTCACATTGGAAAAAGAAAAGGAGAAGCAGCAAAGGCAGAGGAAGATCGAAAAAGGGGTGGAATGAGTCCTGAGAAGAAGGAAAGGTGAAGGAGCATTTGGGTTCAGCGCTGCCTGGGGAGGGTGGCTAATAAACGTACTGGCAGGCTGAGCAAACCCACAGCCTCGGCTGATTCCCACTGCGCCAGGAGGAGCAGGATATCGCACGTCATTTGTAAATAAACCCGCGGCATCAAAGGAGCCCTGGTGTCCCTGCGCGCCCATCCCAGCCCGCCACTCCGGGGACAGCTCCCCACAGCTCCCAGGGATGGAGCACAGGGAGGCATCAGGGCTTTGGGAGCCTTGTTTACCTTCTGCACAAGCTGGTGGCGTGCCAAGGGGGTATCCAGGTGCCTGGATAGGGACGCATTGAGCAGCGGGCGGGGATGTCTGTCTGCACTCCCGCAGCCCGGGGGCGGCCAGAAGCCGCCCCGCTGGTGCCGAGCCATGCGGGGATGGCTTCGGGGGGCCCTCCCAGGATGAGGAGCCGGGACACGAAGGAGCTGGCGGGTGCCACACGACATCCCCGGGGCCCTCCTGCCACCGTCTCCGCCCGGGCGCGGGAGTCCGCCGAGGGAATCGGAGCTGCCTCGGCTCTCCGACTTCAAAGCTGCGAGGGGAACATAATGATGTGCGAAACGCCGAGCTGCCAGCTCCCCGCGGCCGGCCCCACGCTTCCTTTGGAGTAAATAATGCCGAATAACGAGATGCTTTAATTGTGTCACGCTAATTCCACGAGAAAGGAGACAAGATTGAGCATGTGCGCAGTCACGGTGGGTGCAGGACCCCCAGCCTGCAATGTCCCCCCTCCCCACGATGGCCCGGTCACAGCGGGGCTGCCTCATGATGCTCGGGCAGGGTGTGAGTGGTAGAGGCTGCTCCAGAGATGAGGGAGTGACCGGCTGAGCTGTCGGTGCTGGAAGTTCCGCGGCTCCAGGGCACCCTGGGATGCACACGGGTGGGTGGTGGAGGGATGCCGGCAGCACAAAGGGGTGAGGGAAGGTGCTGTCCCACACTGTAACCATCGGGACATGCCATGAGGGTCCGTGTGAGGGGCTGGCATGCTGGGAGGGAGCACTGCCAGGCTGGGAAGCTGTGTAGTGAAGCCAGAGTTCTGTCAGTGTGGAAGGGATAGCCCGTGGCTTGAGTCTGTCTGGGCTCCGTGGGCATTCCCAGTACAAAGATACAGCGTTGTCCTTGATCACAGCGCCTCAGGGAAGGAAGCTGTTGAGCCTTGCCTACCACTGAAGCCCTGTGCTGATACCTCAAGGTCAACCCATGGGATGGCTGCAGGCAAACACCAGCTGGGAAAACCCCAGCAGCAGGACATGCCATGCCCGGGGCACAGTCATGTCCCCAGTGATGGGCATGGATGCTCTCAGATTGAGTGAGCATCTTCCAGCTCCCAGCTCACATTCAACCTCATTCTTCCAAATCTGTTTCTTAAATGAGATTAGGACAAAGAGCATGAAGAGCAGAAATGTGTACAAGGGGTAACCAAGCCTGGGAAAATCCCCCAGCGAGCCTGAGCCTCGTGGCAGGATGTTTTGAAGTGACAGTCCCCAGTTTCCATCTCCACAGCAACCCTGATTGATCTGGGGGTGCTCCCTGTCCCCTTGCATAGGGGTGCACAGCACTACGATGCTTCTGGGTGGTTTGTGGCCACTGTTATTCCTGTGGATTAGCATTTTGTTATTGTCTGCAGGCAGCCTGACCCCAGTCCCCACACTGGGCTCCCAGCTGGGGCTCCCAGACCCTGAAGCCCTCAGGCTTGACTTCAGCCATTGGCCACATGTGAGGAGGTGCTGAGAAGCCAACACCTGTGCTTATGGTGCACCCAGTCACCCTGGCCACTGTAAGCTCCTTCCTGGACATAAACCCTTGGTTTTCAAGGCTGTTTTCTCACCAGATGAATGAAATAAACCAATGATTAAAAGGAAAAGTAGGAAAATAAATTGCACCATGTGCAGTCGTTTGGACACCCCAGATGGCTTGTCAGCAGGGTTTGACTTTCAGGTCTACAGCACAGATGGCTCTGAAGCCGGGGGAAGAGCTGCTCCCCGTCGTGTGCGGCAGCCCCAGCCCTCAGGGCGCTGCTCCTCGGGGGTCAGGGGCCGTGGTTCAGCACCAGGGTCTCCTAAGTCCCACCATGGAGTGCTCAGGAGAGGCTCCACTCATGGAGGAGTGGAGTGACTGCTGCACTGGATGGGTGATGCTGTGACAATGCCCTGGTGCTCTGCCTCTTGTGCTGCTCTGTTTGCACCAGGTGATGCCAAAACATTTTGAGAGCAATTCAGCCAGGCACCACGCCAAGAGCAGGATGTGAGGGCTGACTTTGGGCAGGGAGCATGGTGTTGCTGAGGGGACATTGTGCCAGGAGAAGGCTGGAGCAGTTTGGGGAACCTCAGTGGCCAACTTTCCCTTTGCTCCACGCAGTGGTGATGACAGCCGTCCTCTCCTCCGTGAGCCTGCTGCCCTCAGAGCTCCTTCCCTCCTTTTCTCCCAAATATATGGTCTAATTTGGAACAGCAACTCCTTTGAGTGGAGGCTGCATCAGTCTCTGCCTGGAACTGGCAGACACATCAGCGTGGTGGCATCAGCACGAGACAGTAGCAATAATCATTAGCGCTGGGACTGAGGACTCTGTGCTGGCAGTGATGTAGCATTTCCATTAGGAGCCTCATACCACTCTATTACTATGGCATTAGCAGGAACAACGCTGCTGCAGCTCTGGGAATGGGAGAGGATGTTGGCTGTGGTGGGCAGCAGTTCCTCACCAAACCTTCCTGCTCTGTTCCCAGCCAGGATGCAGTGGCAATGCTCATGTCATCACCTGGGGGGAAATCTGTCCCCTATCACTGGTGGGTCACCCTGTCACACAGAGGGTCTGTCCCAGTGTTTTGGCACTTGGCTTTGTTTCCTTCCCCCCCCCAAATCTCTGGTTTTCATTGTAAAGCTCCAAACTTTCCCCTCCACTTCCCTGCGTGCAACAACATTTCCAACTCTCCCCTCCTTGGAGACTCACGAAGGCTCCAGGAAGAGGGAGGTTTGTGATAAACAGATGGGAAATAGGGAAAATAGTCAAACAAAGAGAGGAATGAGAAGGAGAAGAGAACAAGGTGCAGATTCCTGGCCACTGGGGTAGGAGGGGGAAGCAGGCGGATTATTACGTTAGGAGCAGCTTCAAACTCCCAATTCTCAGGGCACGAAACCTGCACAATTTAAAGTAGTCAAAACAAACCCTTTGCCGCTATTTATACTTGGGCTGCCTGCAGGCGGCAAAACCTTGACTCCATATTCCAGGCCTAATAGATTCCAGGTGTTTTCCAATAAACTCCCCTCCTCCAGTGAGAAGACTGAATAAGCTCCAGGCACCTTTCGTTCCCTCATCCCCCTCGGAGCAGCCAGAGGGAAGGGGCTGGTCCCCGGGGTGACCAATGCAGTGGGGCATCCCCTGCTTCCAGCCTTCACTGCTGAGGCTGGGAATACAGGCTGGGAGCCAGGGCTGATGCTGCAGAGGGGGGCTTTGCTGATTGAGGGGCACAGGGCAGCTCTGGGGGTCACCTCTCTGCAGCCTGGCTGGCTCCCAGCGTGATGGGAGGGGGTATTCCATGCAACAAGTACGGAGTGGGAGACGGGCCTTGCAGAGGGGATGCTGTTTGTGCCTGTTACATCCCTTTCTCCCCTCCCCACATCATTATGGATGGCCAGGGGATGTCTGCTGCCTCCGGAGGGGGTCCATGGCCATGCTGGGGCAAAGGCTCTGTCCGGGCAATGTCTCACCCTGGTACTGAGCACAGAACACCTTGGGAAGCACCAGGGCTCCTGGGGAGAGAGTGCCCACCCGCATCCCTTCCTGCAGCCCCGCTCCTGAAGAATGCTTAGGTCTTGCAGAGCAGCAAACTCTGCTTTTTAAAGCAGCTGAGGAGAAGCAGTGCTAAGCCATGCTCAGCATCAGGCAATTAAGCTGGTGACAGGCTGTGCTCTCCCTCTGCTTTCCTGCTGCTCTCCCAGGATGCTGGGCACAGCCAGGCTTTCTCCCTGGCGGGCCCCCTGTACCCTCCCAGCCCACCACAGCTCTCCTGGTAACATTTGACAGATCAGCACCTATTCCCTGTAAGCTAAGTGAGGTTCATTTGCAGCTCCCCAGGGAAAGGTGCAGGTCTGGCTAAAAATGTCATGTTTTAGAAGTTACTCAAGTGGAATAAAGCCTAACCCTGGAACTTATCAGATTTACCCAGCTGTCTGGCAGGAGGGTGCTGGGACGAGGATACAATGAGCCACAGAAATGCACTGCACACCCTGCTCCTGCCCCCTCCATCTCCAAAGAGGTGCGCATGAAGGGGCTGGGAACTGCTTTTGTTTTATTCATGTCTCAGAGCCAGCAGAGGCCACGGGCATTAGCACTGCATTGCACGTGGCAAAGGAAACACCCCATCAGTTCCTTCAGTGTGTGGAGGAAATTAGACCTTAGCATTTGAGTGACACCCACAGATTTAAGGACCTTGTATCAGAAGGACCTGCAGCATTCCCTTGCTGCAGCAGATAATTCCTCTCCCAAAAAAATATTTCTGCCTGAATTCATTTTTTTTTCCCATCCTTTGAAACCTCCAGCTGCGGCATCCTGCTTTACCTGCTAAGCTGGAGAAGCCTCTGCTATCAGATATCTTCCCCTGGTGCAGCTCAGGTCTCCTCTCCTTTGATCAACTGATTGGGATCCTTAAATTTCTCACGGTAAGCAGGTCTTGGGGCTCAGCCCTGCCACGTATCTCAGCCTGTTTCTGATCTTGTTACTGTTTTCCAATATCCTTTGCTGGAATGAAGTCACCAAGATGGGACCCCTGCTGCTTTCCCTCCTGCCTCCGAAGCAGCACCCACCACGTGTGCCCCACATCCCAGCCCAGCAGCCCTGCCATCATCTCTGCAGGTGGGAGCCCCACAGTTCCCAGCCTGTGCAGATCCCCCATCCTTGGAGACTGCCAGAGCATGGCTCAGGGCTGGAGCAGGAGCCTTGGCACCCTCTGGCAGCCCTTAAACCAGCAAGGCGTGTGCCTGCTTCTGAAACAACCCCTGGTTGTTGCATTTAAGATCAGGATTGACTTTCCTCTTTTTTATGTGCCAAATTAGCCAATCTGCAGGGAAGCAGAGCCAGAGCATCCAAGGCTGTATGTAAGGGACAGGAGAGGGTCAGGACCTAGGGCTGGCACTTGGGACAGGGAAGCTGCTCCCTCTCCTGAGAAGGAAAAGGGGAAGAGCTGAGCCCCTTGGAGTAATTTAAAATGAAAGAAATAAAAAGAAAGTGAGGCAGGAAAGACAAATAGTTTTCAGGCACTGTGTTGGCATTTTGGCCTAATGACTGATTAATCTAAAGCAGAGTCTCGTTACGGATTCTTGGATGTCGATTGGATCAGATCATTAATTCCAGCATTCACTGACCGTGATTAGAAATCCAAACTGGCAGAGCCTGTGGGGGAAGGATTAAAGACTTGGGCCAGGAGGAGGGAGTGAGGTAGTCGGAAATGGGAAGGCATGGTCATCCCTATGATGAGGGAAAGGCAGTGCTGTCACTGAAATAGCTGCTGCTGTGGTCCCAGGACTGATTTGCTTTGCAGCAGTGGGAAAGGATCTTTCTATTGGGAATGAAGTCTGTCAGACACAATTCCAGGAAATCTTGATGGTATCCCCCAGAACTGGGGCCAGAGACGCTCAGACGGGTCCAGTGCTGCTGCTCAGAGGAGGCACAGCCCCACAGCGGTCGCCATCCGCTCTTCAGCTGTCGGATGTCAACTGATTAATTTTGCCTGGGATTAATTAAAAATCAGCCAGCGACCGCTGTGCTGGTGGGGGGGGCCGTGGTGACCTCTTCACCACAGGCAGTGGTGGGAAGCTGGGGTCAGTGACCTCCTCCATGGACACAGCCACCGCTGGGCCGGGCTCTGACCCCAGCGGTGCTGACCCGCTGACTGCCTGGGTCACATTTCATCCTGTGGAGACCCGATGCCAGGGCAGTGTGCAGGAGCACAGCAGTGCATCTCCCCATGGGTCACCTGCACACTTCTTACGGGTTTCTCTCCATCTCAGTACTGGGTTTATGGCAGCAGCAGGCTCTGATGCTTGGCCGTGGTGGCTGCAAGGACAGGGGTGGGTTGTGCTGGTTGAGCTGAGCTTGCCACGGGTAGGCTCTGCCAGCTGTAAGCAGGTGCAGGTCTGTCTCACTGGAAATCCATTGTCACATCATCACCTGGTTCAGGAGCTGAGAATACTGAACAGAGATGTTTTGGAGAATAAAAGCACTGAGGCTTAGGCAGAATCAGTAGAACCTGAAGGAGGTGGAAGGCAGCTCTTTGAGCAAAAGCTGTTGTAAGATGTGCTGCACTGATATAAAGTCCCCGTAGGAGAAGTGCAGGTGAAATCCTTCTTGCTCAGGGTTTCCACCCTGCCTTGCCATGCCCTATCATTCCCCTCTTGGTCCCAGTGGGAGGACACATCCCCTCCGTGAGGAGCGGAGGGTCCTGGCGGGATGGGCGCGGATGCGAGGGGTGGGGATAGCCATGGCAGGCGGCCCCGGGCCACGCTGCACTTCACGGCTGGAGCTGCTCTCCCCGTGGGCGAAGCCATCCCAGCCAGGAGCTCGCCCAGCCTGCTCCTCCGCCTCGCTGCTGCGGGGGCGGATAATGACAGCCCTCTGTTCCATGTGCATGTGAACGCCTGGGAGCTGCTGCCGGACGGCAGCTGGAAGGTGAATCATTACAAAAGCCGGTCCTGCTGTCCCCAGGAAGAGCTGGACACCTGGGCGGTGCTTCACAGGCACAGAAGGTTCGAGTGGTCATTAAGCACGAATGCGAGATGCACCTTCACTGTGGTCCCAGCAAACGCATCCTGCACCCGCAGGCGGTTCACCCGCTCCTGCTGCGGCACAGGGGGCTCTGCTCTGCCCGGAGGAGCAAAGTGCTGGAGCTTGCAGCAGCAAACGCAGGCTGCTTGAACCCGACCTACTGCAGCTCCCGGGACCCTGCATTCCCGTTTCCCTGCCATACCCAACCCTCAGAGCAGCCTACCTCACTGCTGCCAGCCATCCCAGGTGAGACCCATCCCCATCTGGGAATACTTCCCAGCAGAACAACTCAGAGCCAAGGCAGAGGAAGGAGACTGTCTCCCAGCTCCCTGGCACTTGGTCTCAAGAGGTGCATGTTAAAAATGCTTGCAGTGAAATGAGTTTCATGACATCAGCCAAGCCGTGGATGCTCAGGGACCCCTCTGACAGCACCATGCACATGGATCCAATTTAGTGAAGCCTCTCAGATTCCATGGGAGCAAACTGCAATGCTTCTGCAGTGCTTCCAGCACCAGAGACAGGATCCAATCCCCTTTCCCCCTCCAGCACTCTGTGCCCAGCTGGGAGGGGACCACAGACACTGTGCATGGGTCCCTGGGTGGTTTCCTGAAGCAGGTGAGGGGTGGAGGGCCCACGCTGCCGGTGGTCCCCAGGCTGGCAGGGAGACCCTGCATGGGGCAGCAGTGAGGGTATCACTTACAGGAGGAGGCACACAGGGTGGCTTGGGGTTCTCTGCTCCTCCGCAGAGCAACCTCCGTATGGGAGGAAAAATATGAAGAGAGGGAAAGAAAAGGAAAAAAAATTCACACCAGAGGGAAGATTTGCTTGGACTCCCCCACTGGGACATTAGCACTGCTATTGCGAGAGACCCCTGTCAGAGTTTTACAAAGAAAAACTACCAGGAGAAATACATAACCTTTTCTTAACATCGGCAGCTCAATTAACTAATGACAGCAAAGCATTCTCCAGTGTCACCAGCCCCACTGGCTGTGAGGAGGTGGGGGCGAGGGGGGCCACCTCATATTTATACAGCTGTGCCCGGCCTTTGGCTGGGGCTGGCTACTTGGGTTTTATCTCTGGCGGGATCTCTCCTGCCTCCCGCACGCGTGCGCGCACACATGCTTCTGAGAAGTGAGTTCCACTCTGCACAAGAAGGTTAACAAATACCAGACTGCCTCTAAAAATACCTCCTCAATCGATGCCGAGCATAAGCCAGCCCAGAGTGCCAAAAGCTGCGAGAAAGGGCATTTGTTCCCCACAGGATCACCCCTTTCTGTCTCCCCTCTCTGCTGCCAGAAGCTCTGGATCTGTCCCTCATGCCCATCCTATCTGGGTGCCTTTAAAAGGCTGGTCCCTCCCTTCCTCTCTGGCGAAAACCTCCATATTCAATCATTTGTCTGTGTCAATTGATTCAATATTGAGACGCGACTTGTAGCCACTTGTATCTAAATAGAATCTAAATTGTTATTACGGCTCCATAGTCGCAGCTTCTCCAGCGTTGTCCCTCGTCTTGCCAGCTCCGCTCCGCTCTAATTGCCTTCAGCACGGCTGAAAACATGAGCGCCTACAATTTGCAGGGAAGAAATTATCATCACATCTCCTTTCAGATCTCACTAAATGCTGTTGTGTTTATTCATTCACCCTGTGATTGCTCCCGGGGCAGAGAGCAGCAGGCAGGCTAATAGCAGGCAGATAGCGTGCACTCCTGATCAGAGGCCAAGAGGAACATGAGAGAAGAGGGAATCCCATCTCCGCACGTGCCGCTGGGGCAGCCCCAGCTCCCGCAGTGCTCCCTGTCCCCATCCCACCTGCTGCACCCCGGGGACAGCTGCTCTGGTGACACAGAGCCCTCCTACTACGCACATTTTCTCCATTTTCAGCCCTCCTTCGCACGGAGCTGGGCGCTGCGCAGGGTGCCTCTCTGCAAGGTGAGTTATTGCCAGGGCTGAGCCAGGCTGGAAGCAGCACCACCCACAGCCAGAACAGCTCACTGACCCCCTGTCCCTCCGGCCAGGCTTGGCAAGAGCCCACCGAGCTGGGCAGCTCTGGCAGCAGCCCCGAGAAGGGGCACGGGCCCAGACTGCCCATAAATCACCAGCTGCATGTGTGTCCCTGGCTCTGACCGGGGCGGGCCGAGATTAATGGACTATCCGTTTAACCCCACTAGCCCTTAACTAGCCGTGAAGCACAGGAACAGCTCACCAACAGCACCGGTGGGAACAGCCCCGCTCCGTGGGTGGCTGGGGCACAGAGGATGGAGAGCCCCTCTTTTCTGAAGGAAAGCTGCCTGGGAAAGTCATTCTCTCCAGGCAGGGGGGAGCAGCTCTGCCGCTTCTCCCCTGTGCAGGACATTTTTCATAATTACAAGGAAGAGCTCAGTCACAACAGCTCGACACAGCTGCAGTTAATACCTTGCCTGATGCTGGCTTTGCAGCCGGTCCCTGCTCCACTCTCCATTAGAGACATGGACGGAGGAGAGGGCATCTCCCCATGCAGTGCTTCCCCCCCTGGCACTGCCAGCTGTGTGCCAAGAGCCTGGGCAGAGGGCCGGTGCCAGCCCCTGCAGTGGGTGCCACACAGAGCCCCAGAGGGCTGGCAGGAAGGCACGCAGCCCGCGAGGGGCAATCGAAAGGAAATGCACACAGCTCCATCCCCAGGCTCCAGCAACAGGGGCAGCTCCCCCTGCCACCAGTCCATCCCCTCTGCTGAGAGCCAGCTCTCTGCTGCTGCCTGGCTTCAGGGTGAGGGTGTTTGGGGTTTCCTGCTGGTTCCACTCCTGGCTGCTTCTCCAGCCTGGCACTGGTGCCAGCAGCACCCAGACACGGTGTCTTTGCAGCACAGGAGGAGGCTGTGCAGCAGAATAAAGCCCCCAAGGCAGAGTCTGGGCACCTTTGCCATCTCTGGTGGCGACACCAGTGTCATCTCTGGTGGTGACATCTCTGGTGGTGACGGTGGTGTGTCAGAGCCTTGGCTGCAGTGCTGGTGTTCACAGCCTCCCCACCAAACTTGCCACCATGCATTTCACAGCAGAAAAAGGCATGGGAGATCAGCCTGGTGTGTCCTCAGCCTCCCTCACCCACCCTGTGTGAGGTCACGCTGTAAAGCCCAGGGCAGGGGCTCCTGGTTCTGTGCTGTAGCATGATCTCCTTGAAGAATGAACTGTTCTGCCTTCCCAGCCCAGCTCCTCTCTCCTTCCACCATCAATCCACCCTGCACACCCACCCATTGTGGCATTATTTACCCCACACCATCAGGGATACCTGGGCAGGGTACTGAGGCATTTACCCCATTTTCAGCTCACAGCCCTCTAACACCATTTTGGGTTTTAAGGCAACTGCTTCCTGTGTGCAGATGCAGTGTCTTCATCAGGACCAGCGTCCTGCTCCTGAGGGGAGGAAGGCTGAGGTACTGTGCTTTGTTCTCTGCTCCACCTTCTTCCTCAGCCTTGGGCAGACCTGAGGGGAGATGGCCGGGCAGCATCACAGCCTCACCAGGACCTGCAGGTGTTGGCTCCCTTCTGTGGCAGCAGGGCTGGCCAGCTGACAGCAGGAGTCAGATGTCCCCAAACCTGCAGTGCTTACTCTTTCAGTATTGTTATACAGGAAAATGGAGAGTAAATATGAATGAATTCACTATTACCCGTGTGAGATAGGATGTCGTCTATTCACACGGTTAAGTAAAAGAAAGTAAATGGAAATCTTTATCACTATAGACTGCTGAATATTAATAGTTATTGTTTGAGTTGCTGCAGCATGGAAAAGTCAATTATAACCTAAGTGTAAAAACGTCCTGAATTATAGATAAACTAGGCAAGGAGAGAGACGAATCTTCACCACACAATACAAAAACTGTGATAAAAGGAAAAAAATAACTATGATAAGAACTTTAAAACAGCAGCTGTCAAAACTCACTGGACGATTCTTTATGTTAGTTAATGCTATGAATAAACCAGAATCCTGAAAGGGTTAAATGCCTGCATGTTAAACACTTGCTTTATTTCTGCAGTCTACACAGAGACATGGGCAATGGAGGGGAACTAACATGTTTGCATCTTCAGCACAAAGCCCGAATTTTCCAAACAACTCAACCCCCACACTGAGGCCGGGGTTTTCCAGCACTCTTTGGAGGACCAAAATGGTCAGGTTTTCCTGAGTTTTCAAGAACTGAGAGTTGAAAATGCAAGGACATGTGCCTTGTCAATGGCTGCTGGGCCCTGAGTTTGTGGGGAGACCTTGCCCTGGGTCCCTCTCCAGGAGCAGAGCATCATCCCTCTGCTCTTGATGAGACAGGAGCTGCCTTTGGGATACAGGAGGTCACTGACTCTGAGCCTGGGAGGTGAAGCAGAGCTGCTGCAGCCCCAGTCCCTCCTCATGATCACACTTGTGAGATCACACCATGGGGTGTTCTCAAAAATACACCTTGGAGGCTGGACAGGGCTTGGACTGGGAATAAACCCATATTTCCTGCATTTATATCCAGAAGAGACATATGGATGTCTCTGGGAGGTGACTTTGCCCTCCCTGGGGACAGCCTAAAGCTGGCTGAGGCCTGGCAAGGGGACAGGAAGCTCTGCTCAGCACGCTGGGGAAGAGGGGTTGTCATTCCTCATACCACTGCAGAGATGGAGACCGGTCCCTTGCAAGATGTCACCATCATTTTCCATGACTGTTCTTGGCAGCGTGCAGGCACAGGAGGAGGTCACACCTTCTTCAAGTCCCTCTGGATCTCCCAATATCCCAGTCTGCCCCATTGATGGCAGTGGTTTTGGTTGGTGTCCTCCAGCTCTGCAGCTATGCTAATCAACCACTCATCCCACCTGCATTTCCCTAGCCACAAGGAAGCCTTTTGCCCTGATCTCGGATGCCTTTGTGGCAGGAAAAGAGGTGAACTGGGCGATCCCTGCCCCTTGAAAGGCCAGCATCTGCTGATGGCCCGGAGCAGAGGTTTCTAAATCACATTAGCTGCACACGTCAGTGCTCCCAGGCGGTGCCAAGTGACCCGTTAGAGCAGGGGTAATAACAGCAGATTTCCAGAGCGAGGAGGTCTGACCCTACACCAGAGGTGATGTGCTTCCTCTTCAGTAATTAACCCGTCCTGCTCCCACCCCTCGCAAATGCTGTGTCATTATTTTGCAATCTGGATCCTTCAAACAAGTATTCTGCTCTCACCGGCATCGTTTATCCCTGGAGCACAGAGCTGGAGTTCATTGTACCGGCATTCACAGCTGAGAATCTCTTTCCTGGAGGAGCTGAAAGGGGCAGGCAGTCAGCCCTCTTCCCCCTGCCCCAGGGGAAGCTGAGCAGGACGAGCTGTGCTGCCCCTGTGCTCTTGCTGTGCTGATCCCAGCAGGAATTACAGGCTCTCTCCCCGGAGCTGCTAGGCTGGGTGCTGCCTGTACGTTCTGCTGGCACTGATGAGGGACTTGAGGCTGCCTTCATTCCCATCTGAGGCAGAAATGGGGCAAAGCCTTGGCTCTGGATGGAGCAATCCAAAGCTGCAGCTGGTGGAAGTGAGGAACTTTTCCCTCACCAGCCCCAGCCCAGCTCTCCTCCCGTGACAAAGAAACCAAAGGCTGCCGAGCCCTTGTTGTCATCCCGTCACCATCCTGGGCTCAGATCTGCACATACCAAACCCCACTGCTGAGGTTGCACAACTATTTCCATTAGAAGCCATAATTAAGGTCAAAAACTATTTCTATTATAACCCTGCTTTGCTCACTCAGAACTTCTTGAAAAATTCTCCTTTTGCTCTAATTTTTTCCATGCCCTGAGCCCAGAGGCAAATTGGGAGTTAATGTTTAAATTAAGCCTATTGAGGAGCATCTGAGAAATGGGAGAAGCACACTGTCCTGCTCTGGAAAGAGCCTGCATCCCCAAACCAGCTCCATGTCCGGGTCTGGAGCTGAGTGGAGGAGAAAGCTGATCAGTATTAGGCTTGAATAATATGGGTCCATTGTTTAGACATACTCCATAGAGCATTTATATTAATTCCACACTAGCACTGTGCTGTGACCCCGTGCCCATGTGAGGATATTTGTGTCGTCTGAATATTATAATAATTTCAAAAAAAGGAAATCTTGGCCCCAGCCAAGATCAGAGTGGCAGTGGGCAGCAGCCCTGCCCATGGGGAGAGCTGTGACCTCTGCTCAGCCCTGAGTACCATTTGCAGACAAAAGATGAACCAGAACAGGAACAATTCAGCCTCAAAGCAGCTGTAAGTGTTTGGGTCTGGCAGATCACCTGCCTCAGGTCCTTCGGTGCTGCAGGGTGGGAGAAGGGCTGTTCGGAAGGTTACAGGCCTCAGGAGCAGACATTTGCGGAGATCCTATCGCTTCTGCTTGCTGCAGGCACATGGGGGTTGTTGCAATTAGTGTAATTTCCTCTAGGAATCTAAGAAAACACCAGTTCTCCAAATCTGCTGAAATTCCTACCCTTCCAGAAAGGCAGGTTAGCAGCAGCCAGCCGGCACCTCCAAACCACCTCTGCTCACAGACAGAATTTGTGACTCATTAAGGCAACAAATATGAACAAGATCAATATCACCGTCTTGAACAACTCCAGGTACGATTGGCACGAAAAAAATCATCTGATCCGAGCTGTGGGAGAGAAGAAACACTCTGGGGCAAGACCCTGCAGGTATTCTGCTGGTATCAGGCAGAGAGGCGGAGATGAGCCGGTGTAAAGGCGTAAGGGTGTTTTTTGGAGGAGGGCTCCATTTCAAGGGCAGTTTCTCCTCCCGGAGAGGCTGCTCAGAGGTCTGGGGTTGTGCTCAGGGACCAGGAGCCGGGCAGACTGTTCTTGTGAGCATTAATCCCCTCCGTCTGCTCGCCATACGGGCTGCTGCGGGGAGAGGAATGCTTTTGTTAGCCCAGCGCACTTGGCAGCCGGGAGGGATCGCTGGAAAGCAAAGCGGGCACTTAACGAGCCGCGTCCTTCCATTATAATTAAAGTGAGACCCAGAAATCAAAGCTGTTATCTGCCTGCCTGCCTGCCAGGCGAGACGCTGCCCTCAGCTGCTGCCAAGCCGGGGTCCAAGCCGAGCCCAGAGGCTTTCTGCCCTAAGGAATGGCTGTGGACATGGGCCAGGGCTGCCAGGGAGCCACTGGCACCAGCTGCTTTAATTCACAGGTAACCTGTGAGACCTCCGGCTGTCAGGGATCAACGGGGACAAATTCTGTCAGGGATCAACAGGGACAAACTCCCCACCTTTTCCTCACAGGATCTCAGGTGCTGGGTCACCTTCAGAATGGAGGGAAGGCATGGTTTCTGGCAGGGGTTCCCAGAACAGAGGTGCAAGCCTGGCTGTTCCCATGCTGTCTTGTCATTCCCCACAGCAGGGCAGTGGGGTGAGCAGGGGGAAGCTGCTGAGCTTTACTCTGCTGGGCAAACCTGACAGCAAGCTTTCCCCTCAATTGCCCTAGAAGTTATAGGATGCATAGGATGAGGAAAGGAGGGTTTTAGGAAGGAAGGCCTTCCCTGCCCAGCATCCCAGAGCATCCCACTCCCCATCAGGCCAGGACTGCTCCTTGAACTGGGCTGGCGTCTCTGTGGCCACTGCAGGGACCAGACTCAGTGGGACCCTTCTGGTTGGATCAACATCTAATGGCCACAGCTGGGGGTACAGCCGGGCTGGGGACGGAGGGGTGAAAGGGCAACGACTGATCCACAAACCACCCAGTCACCAGAACAAAATTCCCCTTCTAACAAGGCATGGAGCAAACAAATTATCTTTGTTGTTAGGAAATCTGTAAGCACTTATGGTTATAATTACCATCTGTGGTTTTGCCATTCAGGTAAAGTAGCAGCAGCAGCACTGATACGGGTTAGGCTCAGCCCCGCGAGCTGCTAATCAAAACCAACCCCTTTGCCTTCAGGTTGAAGATGATGTCAAACTTGATTGAACGTCCACCTTTGATGGCTTTACCTGAGACCCAACAACATCTGCGTCCTACTCACAGTAGCTCTGAAAGGTAATATGTGTGAAAGAGAGAAGCCGCCTGCCATCCAAGCAGTGAGCTCCGACTGAAGCATCACAGCTTCAGGAATCAATAAAACACAATTCCAAAAAAAAAAAAAAAAAAAAAAAAGAAAGAAAGAAAGAAAGAAAGAAAGAAAAGCGTAAACAACAGAGACCAAAGACCAAAGAACTGGTCAGAAGATTTATATGCAGCTTAGTTCAAATTTCTGTAATCTATTTAAATTAATAGCCACGTCCCATGCTAAATTGCTTCCAGAGGCCAACAGTTTCCAGGTTATTTCATTCTTTGCAAGAGAAACGCAGAGGGGGACCTTGCTGTGGGCTTGACAACGTGGGGCAACTCATCCTTTGAGGGCTCAAGTCCGGATATGGAAGGAGCTTGGACATGGCAGTGAGCTGGAGAGGTCCCACTCAGCTTCTGCCCAGTACCTCCCTTCAGAGAAATGCAGTGGGAAGCAGGTTTGGTGTTGCTGTACCCTGGTATTTGCTGTGCTCCTTTGGAGTGGGGATGGGAGCCTCCTCCCACGCTCAGAGCCCATCCTTGCTCAGTCTGGCTGAGCACAGCAGCCAGCAGCACGAAGGACCCAGGCTCTCCACCAAGGAGGTTCCCCTCCCCATGCTGCATGCTGCAAAACTATTCAGGCTTGCCCAACATTTTCCATTTTAAGATCTTCCCTCAATTCCTTTTAACCGTGCCAGCATTTAGTTTTCAAAAATAAGAAAAGGCCCTGGAGCTGGGGGCATAACCCAGGCCAGGAAGATTTCAGCCAATGTGCCAAATGAGATTCTGGAAAACAAAGATGGCCAAATTGAGAAATTCTTGCAGCCGCTTCAAGGAGAGGCTTGAATTCCTCTGCATTTGTGGCAGAGCTCTGAATTTCCCTGGGGTGCTACAGCAGTTTTCCCAGTGATAATTCTTCCAAGTTGTGCAATATTTTAAGCTTCTGAAACTCCTGGGTCACCCGTGTTGAATGAAGAGCTCTCCTTTGCTGCCTGACAACTCAGAGGATTTATCCAAGCCCCAAACTGTGAATGCTGGGAGAGCAGAGCTGTCTCTGCTATTGCACCTTGCAGAGGCTGAGGTGACTCCCATTTTGTGGTGCAAACTCTCCAAATCCCAGGCAGGGAGAGAATGGTGAGGAAAACTGCACATGTGCCAAGGGAAAGGGAGGAATGTGCCAGAACCTGGTTGAGGAGGGCTGGGACTTGGCAGGGGTGAGAGGAGTGCCCCAGAAGTGCCACAAATACTCAGGTTGGATCATGGGATCCTCAGCCTCCTGCAGTGGGAAGGCAAGGCCATTTGTCAAATATGACCTCTTATTTGTGCTAGGAAGAAATATTTCATTCCCTGAGATTGAAATTCCTGGTGTCAGGGCTTAAAATTTTCATGAAACAGAGAAGCATCTGATCATCAAGATGGGAAGTTGCACCCAGCTTTCACCCCATATCTATAAGCTCTTGAGAAGGAAGAAAAAACAATTCAGAAAGGTCTCCTCCCTCTCTCTATCACACACTTGGTATCTCAACACAAAACCCCACCTAAGCAGACTTAAAATCAAACTCATTCTCTCTACCACAACCCATCTCTGGCAGAAACTAAGCCCTGGGAATGAGAGCTCCAAAAACTGAAAGCAGGAAATCTCCTGGAAATCATTACACAACCCAGGACTGTTGCGACACGTCTGAGGTGTAATAAACAAGGTGCTCGACATACCAGCAATACCAAGGCTCTGCCCTGCGTCACTGCCACCCACTTGCAGGAGACTTTTGTCTGTCCCCAAACCTCTTCTGAGCCTCAAGAGATCCTGCTGAGATCTCCAGGCTGAGATCCTGCTCCCGTGTAATCCTGGTCACCCAGCCCCAAGCAGCCACCATCCTGGAGGGAGGTAACAGTCCTGGGAAAGTGGGGCTGCATGGATTTGATGTTGCTGTTTTTCTGGGTGGGACTTCTGAGGTTCACTGATACCATTTCTATCTGTAAGCACATAACCACTCTCATGGTGAATGGTAAAGGACCCTTCCCTGCACCTTGCCTGATTTGGGGAGCGCAGAGCCTCATACACAGACTGCAAACTCCTACATCCAACAGCATCCCTCTCCCTATGCCCTGATCCAGCACCACCAGCGCAAAAACTTCTCACCAAGGATGGAGAGGTTACCCCTGCTCCCAGTGCAGCTGCTCTGTATCAACCATGTCCCACAGATTATCATCTGAGGGCAATATTTTAACCACAAACTATTCTTGTTTATCTGTTATAGAAGCAGGCAGGTGCAGGAGGCACTTTGCCTGAGTCATGGGTGTGCAAATTATGGCCAGGGGGATCAAAGCTCTCAGTGGCACCAAGAGCTGCCATCACTCTTCAGTGTTACCTGGAGATCTCCTGCAGACGACTCCCCCCGTTTGTCTGTGATTCTCCTCAGCTTTTTAACAATCCCCTTCCCTAGGCATAGCTTCCCCTCCTGCTTCTCACTGGCAGTGCCCTGGCAGGAGCCCTCCAGCCCCAGCCATTCCCAGATTCAGCAGCCATCAGTGTGCTGCTGATCACAGGCATCCTCCAGGAAGGCTCAGCTCCCTGTGTCCCCTGGGAACAGGCAGCTCACAGGCAGGAGCTTGGCACCTTTGCAGTCCTCATGTAGGAACCACTGTCCCTGAGGATGGGGATGCTGCAAATTCCCCAAACTGAATGTATTGAAGGGAGGGGGCCACTGGTCCCCTGTGCCAGACTGGAAGGGGAAAGCAGGGCACAGAGAGGCTTTGGGACCCTGGCTCAGTGCTGTTACCCCTTCACTGGGGGAAGGGAGGTTCTGGGGACAGACTGATGGATGGATCAAGAGCACAGTCTGGCAGCAAGCCTCGTGCTGGTCATCCTCACACTCCCTCTTCTGCAGCCCCAGACACTGGCAAATTTCTTCCTGGAAATATTTGTAAAATGAAGCAGCTCTTTTAATAATTGCCACATGGCATGCTCTAAAGAAAACCAAAAACCCCAACAGAGCATCAATGTCTCCTTCAAGCTAATATCACGTTAATGCTGAGCACAGTGAGTGGTGCAAGAAGGTGGATTTACAGCAGAGGCACAAAGTGAAGCACTGAACTCCCTGGGTTTTGGTCCCAGCTCTGCTGCAGCCCTGCTTGTGCTGGAGGAGATTCCTGTGCTCACATTCCTGCCACACTGTGCCTCAGTTTCCCCAATGAACACAGGAGCAGAGAGCCTGGGAAGCATGTCCATACCCACCAAGACCTTGTGGAGAGATCACTGAGGAAAATACACATTATTGATGAACTACTCTGGGACATCTGTTCCTTTTCTGGGAGCAAAGAGTCTGGGAGAGACTGGGACTCTGCTCCTTCAGAATCTGATCCCTGGTGGTGGGGACAGTGGAGGCTGAAGAAAGCCATCTGAAGGGATGATTCCTCATGCCTGATCTTGGCCAAGGAATGAGTGAGAAGAGATGCTTCAGTCTCCTTTATCAGACTAGAGAAAGGCACAAGCAACAGGGTCCCAGTCACAGCTTCCCTGGTCCCATTTCTGCTGCTTCTGCCCCAGGGGGATCAGCTCTGCCTGGCACTCACCCAAACCAAGCAGCCTCCCTCCCTGCCCTGAAAGAGAGGGGTGAAGGGGAAGGATGTCACTCTGGCCAGGTAACCCCCAGGGGCTTGGAGAATGGAATGGAACAGAACAGAATAGAATAGAATAGAATAGAATAGAATAGAATAGAATAGAATAGAATAGAATAGAATAGAATAGAATAGAAGTGAAGTATTGGGTTGAATCCCCAAACAAGTCCCTCCAGGGAGCAATGAGAAAAAGGCTTATATACTCTGAATGACCCTCTCCATGGCAGAGAACTTCTCTCTGCTCTGATCAGCCTCCAACACCAGGTGTCAAGAATCCCACAGTGCAAACACCTCAGTCCTGTTTCCCTGAAAGCTTTTCACACCAGGTGCCTCCCTCCACGTTATCACACTGGCACGAGCCTCTTCATCCCATGTTTGTTAAAGGCATCCAAACAGGAGGTTGGTGCAGCTCCCAGCTCCAGGATGGAGCAAGACAGACACACATCCTCCCTGCTTTTCACATGGTTATGAGTACACAGCTCCAGGATCACTGAGTCTCACTGCCACGATGGCATTCACCAGCTCAGGGAGCATTTCCTGTGGGTAACACAGTGGCTTTGCTTTTGCTGGGCTTCCCAAGATTTGCATGCCTGACAATTCACACTGGGGAATGCTCGTACACTGATATTTCCAATATTTGGGTACTGTAAAGCAAGCAAAGCTGATGTGGAGTCATTAATATGTAATAAATGCAACTCCACCGTGGTGCTTTGACAGCCACAGTTTTTCATAAGAGAATAACTCTTCTGAACACATTTTAAACCCAAACAAGCTTTTTCCTGGCAGCTGACAGAAACTGGGCTTTTAGGAGGTTTCACTGGCACATGAGACTTCAGGTGTGCCTTTGCTGAGGAGCCATTCACCTTTAAACCTTGACACAGGCATGTCATGCAGGGCTCTAGGGGCACAACCAGGGTAGTGGCAGCAGGCTGGGGGATGCAGGTGGGTGAACTGGGTTGGGGAAGGGTCACCCCACTGCCCCCAAATGGGCTGGTGGTGTTTCAAAAAGGGGTCCTGCAGCCCTAACCTGCATGGATGGCACTGCCTACTGGTCTGGGATCCAGTGGGATTGTGCTTGGGATGCTGCTGCAAGGGCAGAATTTTATTCCTTTGTTGTTTTTTCTTTAATTCCAGAGCCCTGGTTTCAGTCTGTGGGCTGACAGTGGATTTCAGTGCAGACATCAGGCAGCGCAGCTCTTCCCGCATCAGCTCACACCTGCTCTGCAAAGCTGCTCTCCATCCAACACACACAGCCTGTTTGCAAGCTCCGTGTATGTTTGCATAACCTCGGGTTTTTTTGGCCGGAAACCAGGCTTTTGGGAGGATTTCTCAGGCTTTCAAAACCCATCATGGTGCTGGGGCTGTGAGTACGTGTGCTCTAACCACACAACGTGACAGGCAGGAGGAAGGAGCAGCGGCCGCGGGAGGGAAAGATGGGTCTGTCCAAGCTGTGAAAGCAGACTTCTTGGGATCACACCTTGCTTTTTTTTCCTCTCCTCAGAGATATTTTCTTTCAAACATCATAAAAATGTATTGGGTATTCTTTCAAGGATGCCCAGGAGAGAGAGCAGAAGGAAAGGCAGCCTGCAGCGTGGCTCTGTGGATAACTGATTGCTTTGCTCATTTTGGTCTGACCCAGAACAAATATGTTTCATTTTTCCAATGAGCTGGTAAAAAAAATACAGTCCCCTTATTTCTAGTTTACTTAGAGCTGTTTTTTTTTTTCCTTTTCTTTTTTTTTTATTCTCTTCTTAATGCAGGGCAATTTCAGAACAAAAAGCCAAAATCGAGACTTGAAAAATCACTTTTCAGGGTTTTCTTATTCTTGTCAATACGATTTTCCCCGTTCAGCCTGATTTCACAAACCATTTACAGTCACCTTGAAACACCTTTTCTCAGCCCTTTCAGTGATCACCAGTCACCCTGCCCAGCTGTGGTCCCAGTGCCCCCCAGCACCAGCAGCTCCCACTCAGGATGTGTCTGGCAGTGCTGTGCTCCCCTCCGTGCCAGCAGCTCGGCTCGACGCCGTTTCCCCAGCGAAAGACGCTTCAGACTAAAGCTGAGATGTGGTTTGCCAAAATATTTGACAACATGAAATGCTGCTTGGCCGGGTGCCAGAAACCCCATTTGAAATGTGAAATTCAGCATGCTCCAGCCCCAGGAACCATTCCCACGTCGCCAGGGAGGGCAGTGGCAGCACCCAGGCATGGGGATGGAGCAGAGGGCCCATTGCCTCCCATTTTGACCCTGGTGGAACATGAGCATCCCCAGAGCTGTGGGAGGCAGTCTGCACCTCTCCTGCCCAGATGACAGGGTTGAGGTGATCCTACACCCAGGCACCATCTGGAAGGGCAGAGGGAACTTGCCCAAGATGGGGCATGGCCCTGGGGCAGCCTACCCTCCTCCTCCAGCATGGATCCCAGCTGCAAACCCACCCTGACACAGCCTGTAAGTCCCACTGGCTCCAGCACAGCCTGCAGCTGAGGTGCCAGCCTGAGTGAATGAGCCCTTGCTGAATGCCAATGTTTTCCCCCACTCACAGGTGGCTCAGGGGGACTGTGCCAGGCTGTCAAATGGTCCTGGCACGGCACCATTCTCTGGTCCCTGTTTGGGAGCTGTGTGCCATATGCCCTCCTTGCTGCAGCTTTCACAGGACTCCCACCTGCCAAAAGTGATGGCTTGGGTGAGAAGCAGAGCACAGTGGGCAGCAGGGCTGCCATGGGGCAGAAAAACCTCCCTCATGTCACTAAAAAACGTAGAAGGGTCTCAAAGCCCCTGTGGCAGCAGGACAGGATGGAGGCCAGGGCACAGACATGCTGCTTCTCTCCTTTGTAACTCAGTCAGGATTTAACGCTGGGTAAATCTGTCACATGGACCTCATCTTTTTCCCTGCACCGTAAAGTGCTGAGCACTCATCAGGGTGCTGTAAAACTAACTCATAATAAGAAATAAGGTCTTCCAGGATGAAAAACTAATGTGTTATCCTCAGCACAGGGAGAGGTGTGATAGAGGTAAGTGGTATTTTTGAGAGACATCCCTGCCTTTTCTGCACTTTGTTCTCCAAAGTGCCGTGCCAGGTGTTTGGAACACTCACTTCTGCCCAGGCTGTTGCCCCTCCATTACAGCCCTTACAGGATGCCCAGAGCTGCAGTGGCTGCGTGGAAAAATGATGCCCATTGCCCTCCCACTCCCTGCCAGCCTCCACTTGGAATAGCCAGGGTTGGTTTTTGTGCAAACCAAATACTCCAATCTTCATTTGCATCACTTCACCTCTGTGCCAGAAAGAGAACAACAAAATTAAAGAGCAAAGCACAGCAGTAAATACAAATCTAAAAGCAGAGAGCAGCATCCCTGGCATCAGTAACACATGTCCAAGAACTCCAAATCCTAGCATAGAAAGATGGGGCTCCTGGAAGGAGGTAGCAGAAAGGAAGAAAGTCTTCTCTGAGATCCGTGAAGCATAAATCCCTGATTTGAGCTATGAAGTAGAGCATTAAGATGGAAAAAAAAGCGCCCAACCCTTTGCCAGTATGGTGATGTTCATGAAAAGAATAAATATCTGGAAGGAGAGTGGCTGTTATTGCTGGAATAACACAATCACAAAGGAACACACCGCAAAGAATTACACTGGAACTAAGAGGGATGGACGCTCACTCTGTGTGCAATTAGGCACAGCTCTGAGGCAGGGAAACACACATTTTTCTAGAAACACTGAGCTTCTCCATAGCACAGAAACCACCTCCTGGATGGCAGGATAAAGTATTAAAAAAATAAAAAAAAAAGAATAAAGGGAACAGAAATCTGCAGTATCATAACAGAAATCACAGATCAATGTGTTTGCCCTAGGAAATGAACAGATACACATCAGGACTTGGCAGATAAAGGAGTCTCCTAAGCAAAGCAGAAACAGCTCAAAAGGGAAGGAACAAAACTGAGAAGGAAAGAAAGGGAAGAGGGAGCGGGCTCTGGAGCAGACACCATCAATCTGCACATGTGGAGAAGGAGTCAGTGGCAGTACCTGCCTCCCGCCCGGTAAAGGTTGTACATGCAAAGAGGGAGGACAAACAGCCCTGAGAAAATACAGATGATTTGCTTCCAAGGACTTTTTCTTGCCAAAATTTACAGGCCTGCAGTTCTCAGTTAATAGATGGGGCTCCCCTTAGAGCTTCTAATGGAAGAGGCTGAAATGAAAACCACCCGCTCCCCGAGGGAGAGGGGGGTCAGATCCAACAGCCTGCGCGAATGTGTTCTGCATCATCTCTGCCGGGACAGACCCCTGGACACCTCATCACACGCCCTGAGATAACGAGCTATGTGGAAGTGGGAATGTGGATTTTTAAATTAAAAAAGAAGAATAAACGGCCTAGCACAAAGAAATCATCATCAGAAGGAAATCCCAGTCTCCCGGCACGCCTCAGATGTGCAGGGTTTTGCTTCTTCCCTCCAGGACACCTCCTGCCTGACTGCTGGTGAATCCCATGGGATTTCTGTGCCTTATCTGCTTTCTGGGTGGAGAGGGTAAATCCATTAAAACCGTGCAGATTTTGCTTTCCAGCTCCACTCCCCATCAAAGAGCAGTTTCACTTTGGCTCCTGCCGACAGAGGGTGGGGAGGGAAGGGCAGATCACCTCCCTCCAGGGCACCTTCCCAGAGGTGATGCTGCAGAAGGTGGACAAGGGGACTTGGGGACAGTGGTCAGAGAGGGCTGTGCCTGCTGCAGCTGTTTGGAAGAGGCACCCACTGCCAGCACCCAGCCAGCGGCAGCTCCAAACACGCCGCAATCAATAACCCTGCCCAGACTGAGACCTGCACAGGCTGGCAGGCAGCAAATGACACAATGGTAAAAAGAGGGACCCCAGGAGCTATTAAACACAATAGGCAGCAAACGCCTCCATCGATATTCTGGACACACAGCCGAACGCTCGCCATAAATCACTCCCCATCGCACTGAGAACACAACCTTTGCAGAGCTGGCGAGGTGTCGTTCAGCTCCACGGGCAGCCTTAAATGCAAACTGTTTAGTTAACAGGATGACATATTTGCAGTTTGCCTGCATATGCCCTGAGTTGTCAGCCTGTTCCCAAGCATACAAGGCAGTTGGAGTTCTGGCACCAAGCAGGGCACTGATGGATCCAAAGGGTAATGGGAAAGTGGGGGTGCCATGGAGGAGCAGGAGCAGAGCAAAACCCAAGTGGCTCATTATCCAGGCTGCAACACCAGTGTAAAAAAGTCTGCAAAATGGGTGTGAAGGGATTATCCTGTCCCATGCATGTCCTCAGTTTGCAAATTCAGACCCCTCCGTCCCCTCCAACTCTTCTAACCCCTGTGGCCAGATCTCTCCACTGAGATAATCCATGGGTAGCCGAGGAGGAGATGAGAAGGGGACCAGGACAGAGCAACCCCCACACTCAGCTCAACAGGAACAAGGTGACCATAACAATGAATTATAAGGCCTAAGGCAGGTGGATGAGCTCCCACTGAGCTGGGACTAAACAGTGAGCTGCCATCAGGAAAAACCGAGCGTAACCCAGGAGCAAAGCCGACACACAGGACCCAAGGGCATGTCATGCAGGAGAAAGGCACATGCAGCCATGTATGTAGCATGGAACGTGCATATTTAATATATTTGCTTGGCAGATGGAATAACTTTGTTAACAGACTATTTAAATTCCTGAGGGGGTACCTGTAACTATTAGAAATTGATTTTATGAGCCTGTTATACAAACATTACACTTCAAGGTCTAAAGCATATTGAAATTCTTCCTGCTCTCTCTCAAACAGATGGTGCTAGGAATTTTTCTGAACCTACTCGTATCCATAAATACTACCCGCCAATCCCTCTTGCAAGACAGAAACGATCCTAATTAGAACGGTGAGCCCTCACCATCTTTTCCTCATCACACAGTTACTATAAAAATGCTCCAGAATAGGACAATTTTGGCAAACCCCTCCCTGGGCAAGCGGCCGTGAGTACTCCCCTATGTTTGTCTTGATCAGACAGAATAAAAAGGGTTTCAGTGCCTGGAAACAAGGCAGAGAGAAAGAGTGGGATGGTGACAGGAGTAGTCAGTGTCTGTGGGTAACAGAGGCTTAGAGCTGGGTAAGGATGAGGATGCAGTGCCAGCAGCATCACACCTCCAACCCCAGGCTCAGCAACACACTCAGGGCTTCAGAGCACACCAAGAAATTGCAGAGAAATTAATGTGAGGGGTGATATTCCCCTACCACAGAGAAAAAAGATCTCGAGGGATTGGTTTCTAAGGAAAAATTAAAAGAGCTCAATTTCCAAGTTTGACCAGGCATCAGCCAGGAGCAGGCATTGGGGTTGGAAGAGCCTGATGAGGAGCCACTGGTACCCAGGGAATTTCCACACCACCAGGAGCTGCCTTCCAGGGCATTACAAACAGGAGTGGGGGGATCAGAAACAGGTTAGCACTGTAAATACAGCCCTGAGCTCCTCTGGGAGGCATCCACTTGTATCTGTGGCTTCCTCAGTGGGTGTTCAACCAGAAATGAAATTTTGCTCACTGAGATATCTTTCAGGGCCGGCAACAGATTCATTTAATCAAGCAGCCAGATTTGTTGCAGGATGAAATTAATTTTGTTCTGGGTAGGAGTGGAGGTAGTTGAGGGAGATGAGAGCTCCTATTCAGGGGAGAGAAACAATACTTGGTGTGATAAGGTGCCCAGCCTCACAGCGTGAATAGCAAACTGCAGCTCAGATAGGCCACCGGATATTTTTTTTACTATACTGCCATTCATGAACAACCCTGAGCTCAAATACTGCCATAAAGAGCATTCACTGAATGGAAAAAAATCATTAAAAATTGTGGCCTCTTCCTGGACAACTCAGCAACAGAAAGTGCCAGCTACATTTGTTGAATAAATTGCTTGCAGGGAATAGTTTTTACTAGGTCTAAATGGGATGAAATTAAGCGTGGGGGGATGAATGCCAAGTACCACAAAACTATTCCTGGGTGTGAGAGGTACAAGGCAGGGAGCAGCCTCTCCAGGCAGACCTTGACAAAAAGCCCTGTCCAGACCCCTGGTACATCCCTCCACCAGACACCCCAGAGATCTGGGACTGCTTGGCCTGAATTGGCACTTCTATGCCTCATCAGAGGGCAGAGGCTGGCCACTGGGTCAGGGACTGGGGCCACTGGGTTGAGAGCAAGTGGGCATGAGACTCTGGGGGCTCCCTGTGTGCCCTGCAACAGCCCAGCAGCAGATTTGCCTGGGTGTCTCCCCATCAGTCCCAGCCCCTGTGGAGATTGCAGTGGATTGTCTGGATTTGGGAAGCACAGAGGGAATCTCATGCACATGGAAGAGAGGCAGAGCTTACAAGAATAAGTCCACCCTTCCCCTCCTCTGGTCCCCGCTCCTCAGCTGCAGCAGCCACCCCCAGGCTCCCATCCTCAGTGTTTCCAGCCCATTCCCTGCCCTGACTCCCAGGCTCACCCCGAGGAAGCACCGAGACCCCAAGAACAGAGGCAGGCCTGACACCAGCAGCAGGTGAAACTTTTCAACCAGCTGTTTTCTAGGACTTGAGAGAAGGTTAGAGGAGAAGGTCTTATTAAAGAAGAGAAAAAGAAAAAAAAATCCCCAAATTATTTGCTTCTTCCATCTGCTGTCTTGTTTGGTCAACGCCAAGCAGGGATTATCACTGGCTGAGGGCTGGCACCCACTAGGGGAACATTATAAGGCTATTTCACAACCTCCATCTCCACAGAAGAGACAATATTTCTGTCCCTTTAGCAGCCATTAAGGGACAGAGCAGCCCAGGGCAGGATGCTCACGCACCCCCATGAGCAAGGCGATCCAGCCTGACCTTGTGCCATTCACACCCCAGCCCCACCATCACCTCCAGGACAGGCACAGGCTGAGCGGATACCTGCAGGGTTTCCCTGGGCTCTGACCCGCGTGTGAAGGGATCTGGGCTCTCACAGCAGCTCCTGCCGTGCCCCGGGGCGATGGCGCGGCGCAAATTGCCACAGACTGGGGACCGAAATGCGACCCGGCAGCGGCCAAGTGAGCCAGCATCCTTCCGACTGAGCGCACAGACATGGAGCAGGGAGGTGACAAACCCTTGCCAGGCACAATGGGGAGAGCATGGAGGTCCAGGCCTTCCCTGCAGGGAAGGGAGGCTCAAGGGGGATCAGGCTAATCAGCCTCAGGATCTCCTGATTCACAGGGCAGGGGGAATGCAGCGGTGCTGCCCAAGCGCCACCCTGCTCTGCCCTGCCCTGCCAGTTTATGAGCACAGGGACTGGGAGTCCCGTAGGAAGCAGCTGGAGGAGGATGGGTGCAGATAAGGGTCAGAGGATGCTGGGAATAACAGCTCACCTTGAGCTATTTGGAGATTTTTGACCAGACACAAAGAGTCTGGCGAGCCTTGGTGGCCTCTTGGAGCCATGAAGTGTCTCAGGGGCCCCAGGGCCATGGCGCAGCCCCACTGGCCACGGCAGGAATGGGACAGGAGAGGCCTTCAAAGAGCATCAAAGATGCCCTTGACCTAAGGACTGTAGTGACTTCATATCAAAGAAGCACCACCCCTTCCAAAAGCAATCCAGCACCAGCCACATCCTGCCCTGCTGCCACAACCAGATAAAAACTGAGCTGAAATTGGTGTCTCTCTGCCTACCCCCAAATTTTGCTTATTCCATGGATGGGATGAGACCCTGAAACAGAAGGTTGTGTTCTACTCCAGGTGCCCCCAAACCACTGCTGGGGATACTGATGGGAGGTGCTGGGCAAACCTGGAGTAACAGCACAGTTCTGGGTCCAAAAAATCTTCCCAGGAAGCAGAACCAGCAGCTGGGGCTATGCCAGGGTCACAGAGCTGAGAGGAGTATCCAGACACCTCCTTGCCAGACTCATGAGCATTTCCATCACACTGGTACTGCAATTACAGAATCAGCCAAACGGTTAAAGAGGCTGGAGGGTTTGATTTAAATAAATAATAATAATTTAGCTTCCAAATTGCTCCCACATTGAGGTGCTTCAGGCTTTGTGCAATGCAATAAAAACCCTCTCTAAAAACAACAAAACACGCTAAAATGTTATCAGAAAAACACTACTCATTAGAATTAACAATTAAAACAAATTAGAAAGGCTCTACTGACACGGAGGGCGAAGGAGAGCATCCAAATGAGGAAAAATGCCTGGTAATTTTTAGTCACTGATAAGTAAAATAATGGTCTCATTTAGTACTGATTACCTAGAATTATTTAATTTTGCTTCGAATTATTCACTTTTTGGTTCAAGTTACCTAGTAATTTTTAATTACCGATACATAATGCAATGACGAATGGCTCTTATTTACCTCTGTCTCCACAGAAGCGTGCAAGGAATCAATGGGCATTTCTGGCAAATTATTAAGCCACTTGATGAAATGACAGGAATGCTTTTCCCATTAGCAGGAGCTGCCGAGCCCCAGCCCAGGATGAGCACGGGCTGGGCTCAGGCTGAAGGAGGAGAAGCCAGAGCAGCTCCCAGGCAGGGAGGGCTGGAACACGGAGTGGCTTTCGGGAAGCGATGGGGTCAGAGCTGGGAAAAGGCAAACCCACCCCGTTGCACTCAGGAAAGAGGCATTTGCTCCATTTTTAGCAGAGAGCAGGCTCAGCCACAGACTCTTGGCTGCCTCATTGATTTTTCCCTCTTAATGGAAACAACCTGCAGGACTGAAAATATTTGCAAACTGCTCAGGACAAAAAAGGGAGCAGCAATAACAACAGGGGCAGAGGGGAGGCTCTCCCAGGGCAGTGTCATGCTGTGTCCCTTTCCCAGCATCTCTAGGATGTTTGCCTTCCCCTGGGCATGCTGCCTATCTCTTTTTTTTTTTTTTTTTTTTTTTTAGTCCTCAAGCAAGAGCATTCCCTGGGTATTTGCCACACATGGACCAGTCTTGTTAAAGATATGAGGGTGGAAAGGGTCAAAGAAAGAGGAACTGATTGTCCTTAACCTGTGCATGGATGAAAATCACCTCTTGTCACCTGCTGGAGAACTCGTGCCTCCTGCCAGAGCCAGGATTGCTCAGGCAACTCATCTAGGCAGGATTAGAGCTCAGAATGATCTTCATAAATCAGAGACAGAGCCAGGAAAAACAGGAGGGTGTTCACCAAGACAAGTGCAAGGTTCAACTGAACAAATACAGGGCAGAGGGGAGGAAGCCTAAATAAATACAGGGAGAAGCTGGCAAGGCAGCTGCTCTGCAGAAAAGAGCTGGGGGATGTAATGGATTGCAGGCTGAACACAAGGCAGGAGCCTTGTATTGTGACAAAAAAAAGATTAAAAGATTAAAAAAGGAGTATTGTTGGGAGATACAGAAAGAACATCTTGCCTCCAGCACCCTCCCCAGCCCTGCCAGAGTCACCCCTGTGAATATGTCCTGTTTTGGGTGCCACCCTGTAATGGAGTGGGAAATGAGCAGTGAAAGCTGGCCAAGGTCAGTGAGGTTTGCCAGAAGTCTGCAAAGCCTTGGAGTGCCTGCCTGGCTGGGGTCAGCCATCCCCTGGGGAAGGAGATGGGATGGAGAGATGGGATGTCCCTGAGGCGGAGGGATCCTGCAGGGGGGAAGGGGCTCATCTGTGGAGAGTGAGAAACAGTGGGCTGAAGCTTTCAGGAGGACAAGCTCCTTTTGGCTGTAACACCATCAGGAGTGAGCATCGCCTCCATCCCAGAAGGGCTGAGAAGCCTCCCACAAGCCCAGCAGGGGCTGAGCTGTCCTGCCGTGGCGCTGGGCTGTGGCTCTGGCAGCTGCTGCTCCCCCCTTGCCTCCCCAGCTCACACCCAGCCACGTCTTGCCCTGCCCAACACCACCACGGCTGTTTGGCTGCTGAAGTGTTTTCAGCAGTCACTCCTATTATTTTTTTTAAATTAAAGAAATAGCTGTGAAACACTTGATAAAAATCTATAGCTCTCCTTGCCAGCTTGCAGATAGAGTCCCACGATGGTTCATATTGGAAATTCAATTCCAATCAGTGTATTGGCAGGAAAGGATTAGGGTCAGTGCCAAACACATTCATCCTGGCCAGCACTTCCATGACTCTGTGTGCTCCACCAGCTACTCCAGCTACCTGCAGAGGGCCCATCTCAGGGGCTGGCTGCTGGAATGACTCCCTGTGGGGCTCTCATGCCAGCAGCCCATGGTGTGCCCTGTGGAGGGTGTGGGCACATTCCTCGGTGATGCCTCCACATGCCCAGGCTGTGCCTGCTTCCCTTCTTCCCAGCAAAGCTCCAGTGCAGATCAGAAAGCCCTGAGGCTGCACAAGCAATGGGGCCTGGTGAGCAAAACCTTCAATGGTCCTTCCAACACCATTCCCTCCACCTTCTGCAAGGACCAGCCCATATACCAGGATACATCTGGACCATCTAACAACAGTAACTGGGATTTTGCACACAGCAAGGACCTCCAGGACCTCCTTCCATCACCTCTGGGGCTCTGTCCCATCAAGTCTCCCAGTCCAAGCTGCTCAAATATATCACAACACAGAGCTTGGTGTTCAGTAGAGACCAGGACACCAAACTGCATTTGGGCATGTGAAGGCAGGGCCAGGGAGAGCTGCCCCAGGCTAAGGCAACACAACAGTGAATGTCACATCAGGTTCAGGTGCCTCACAGTTAAGGAGATATTGGAAATAGAGTCAGCAGTGGAGAATTTCAAGCAATTGGGTTTTTTAAGGAGGTGGAGATAAATCTGAATAAAAATGAGTAAGGTAGAGGCATTACCCACAGGGTCTTATCTGATCTGGCATCCAAACCTGCTATTGCCTCCACTTCCCTATCTCGAGGAGCTTTTTAAATGTGCACAGCTACAAATCACACTCTTTCAGTTTAAGTGTCAAATTAAATCAAGACAAACGTTCCCCTGTTCCACATTTCCTTTGGTCCTTGGCTAAGCCCTGCAGCCCTTTCCCAAACCTCCACCTCCCACAACCTGGCACAACCCCAAGCCTTTGCCTTGGGAGACATCTTCAGCCTGAACTTCCCATCCCTCTGGCATGCAGAGCTGCTCCACTGCCAGCCCCTCTTCCCAGCCAGAAAGTTGCTGAAGACTTTTTGCAGAGGAGTTTTGATGTCAAACTCTTCCAGTCACCAGCTTTAAGCCCTTTACCAGAAAAAATCAGGGAAGACCAGAGTTCATCTTGGCATCCAGCTCACTCCTCATCCAGTGTCCATCCCTCATGCAACAGTGAAAGCTCTGCTGGGACGGACGGTGAAATCCAAAGAGCTAAAAACTGATAAGAAACTCATTTTTACACCAGCACATGATTTATATGTGGTACTCACTGCCGTAAGATACAGTGAGGCAGAGAGTTTTGTAAGATTTTAAAGAAGATCTGACATTTAAGCAGCTAATAGAAGATTCTGTAGCTCCATGAGTCAAGGTAGATAAAAGGAAGATGCCTGGAGGGAAGATAAGGCCATGTGCTTCAGAGCATAAGCTAATGACTAATAGCAAAAGACAAAGAAGAAAGCACCCCTGGGAGGCTGGGTTTTTCCTGTGTACCAGGTGTTTGCTTGTACCTTCTCTGAAGGTCCTGGCACATGTTTCTGCAAGATCGGATATGTGACGAGCTGCATCCCAGGCTTGCCCCAGGACAGCAACTCCCCTGCTCCTAAAATTCTAAGTTTTGTTTTGGTTTTAAATTAGACCCAGATCTCAAAGTCCTGAGAAGCCTCTGTCATTAATCCTCCTGACACACAACCTGGCCGCATGCACTGGAAATCATTGCTCAGGGGTTGGCAGTGCTCCAGGCAGAGGGGACTGAGTGCTGACTCACAGGGGCCCCAGGGATGCTGACACCAGGGCAGGCACCAAGGATGTCATCATAGCTGTACCTGCACAGAAAGATCTTGTCTGAGCAAGAGCTGCTTGGACTCTGCCAGTGGCTGGAGGGACATGGGTGAGGCTGGCAGGACAGATGGGTGCGTTGCTGCTGGGCCCCATCTCCACAGAGGGGACTGCAGGCCCCTGTGCACTCAGGAGCTCTCACTGTGGCACTTGCTGCAAGCATGAGGCCAATGTGCCACAGCTCAGGAGGCACAGTGACAGTTCACAAGCCTCTTCTCTGTAGTAGAGTTAGGAAAGACATCACACATCCTGAGCTGAACCAGAGCCACAATTGCTCAAATGTACTGGTGCTGGGCGTGGTGGCACGGGGGCTTTGTGTTCACATGCAGCTGTGTACTCCCACATCCCATCTCCATGTTCTTCCCCTGCAGCAACACTGCCACAAGCCCACCTCCCACCTCTGCCAGACGTGCTGCCTCACTGCCTTCTCCTCTGAAGCCCTTGTGCTGTGCATTGACATCCGGAGCTGTCAGTGGCCGCCTGCCGGCGCGTGCTCCGTGCCTCAGCCCAACATCTCTTACCTTCACAGTGTTTACATGAGCTCAGCCTCCTCCTCCCCCAGTCTGTCTGCGGGCTCTGTCCTGCCTGGCGGCACACAGAGCTCTCTTTGTACAGCTACTGTCCTCTGAGACATGGATGTTTAGGTCCCAGGACCCATCCCCTTGCCTCACATCCCTGCACCCAACCCCACTCCATCAGCCAGCTCTGGGGCCATTTACACCACCCAGGGTCCTTACTTGAGATTTGTGGGTCCAAAGGCTCCTTTGTCTCCTGACCAGTGCTTCTACACAGAAGTGGACCCCATCTCTGGGGCCAGCCTGCCACTCTGCCTGGCCCAGCTGTGCAGGAGGCAGAGCTGCTCTGTCTGCACAGCCTCTGAGTGTTTCTGGCCATGGGGAAGGTCCCTCAGCTGCAAGATGGAGATGAAGGTCAGAGCGCTGCGGGATGGCAGTTTCAACCCTACTGCTCACACTCACCATGCTCCTTGCCTTCATTGCCACCTTCCCACACCTCCTTTTCCACTGTGGTCGGTCAAACCCTGCTATTGCTCTGCAGCCCCATGGCTGAGGTTGGGTATTTTCCCCAGAGGTGCTGCCACTCTCCCCCTGCCTGCCCTGCCACAGTCCCTCACCCCACCGTCCTGGGCTGCTCCCCCTCACACATCCCCATTCCTGGCAAGGCTGGTTTCTCCCAAGCCTTCCCAATTCGGCAGGAGATAAGCTCAGCTGCAGCTTCCTAGTCTAAACAAAAACACAGGTACAGAACCCTGACCTCCTCCTCCTCCTGGTGTTCTCCCCATGTGCTTGTTTGTGCCTCTCCCAGCCACAGTTTGTCATTTACTGATGACCCTTCAGCCTCCCTAATTCAAGACTAGGAGAACTGAGGGGAAAGACTGCTTTTTCTTTTATTTATGTATTTTCACAGCACCCAGCAGACTCAGTCAGTGCACCAGAACACACACAGCCCCATCAGGAGCCAAATGGGCACAGGCTCCATCTCACACTTGCCTTCATGCCATCAGTGGAACAGCCACAGACCAGAGATGAGCCTACATTCTGAGGGCTACAAGCACAAGGAAAGGAAGGAAACCCTAAAATAACTCCCTCAACCTGAAGCCAGCAGCACCCAAAGCAGTCGGGGAAACCCACCCCACCCTTCATGCCTCGTTAAAAAGGCTCAGCTGCCACTCAGCGAGCAGGACCCAGCTGCGAGGCACTGAAGAGCCTTTCAGCATCCCGGCAGATTGCAGCGAGCGGGTGTGATTTGCTCCATCCTGATGTGGCAGAAAGTTGCAGCTGCGGAGAGCGCTCCGGCATTTGTTACAAAAGAGCTCCCCACCCTTTTTCTTTCTTTTTTTTTTTTTTTTCCTTTCTTCTCAAAAGCGAAAATATTTGCTTCAAGCAGGGCTTGGCGGAGCGCAGCGGCAGCGTTGGCTGTCCCCGGCTGTCGCAGCCGGGCTGCGCGGTGCCCATGGCCCTGCTGCCATCTTCAGGGCATCTCCCACCAGCTCCGCTGCCCGGGGCTCTGCGGGCGCTGCGGGAGGGCGTTCCTGGCCGCAGCCCCTCCGAGACCAAAGGCTGGGGGAAAAAAGCCAACAGGCAACTTCTGGAGGACTTTCCACAGCGTGATCCAAGAATTAAAAAAAAAGCTAAGCAGATTTTACATATTAAGACTACAAGCCTTTAGTGCGACATTAAAGACTATTTACTTAAGAGGTTGTGGATGTTACGCTGGGAAGTTTTCCCTTCCACAGATGCTCCGAGCAGTGATGGGAGAAGCCTGCAAGCAGCAGTTCATGGTGTTTTATGGCGTCGTTGCTGCTGCAGCCAAAAATGCTCGTTATCCTCCCAGAGTGGACGTTTGCCAGCACTGTGGTGATGGGCAGCTGGTCCCTGGGTGATGGCTGTGGGTGCTTTTCTTCTCCAAAATCACATGTTGAGAACACCTGTGGATTGTCACAAGCAAGTCACTGCCCTTATGGTTACTTACAGAGCTGAGGATCTGGAAAAGCATCCATAAATCTTATCCTGTGCCATTTTCCCAACACGACATTGCCCAGCCTTTCCCTCCTCCCCTCTCGAGCTTCTCTCCTCTGGATGACCCTTGGGAAATCTGGAGGAATTAGAGATTAACAGAGAAAAATATTTCACCTAATCAAAAAAAAAAGATATCATCAGAAGAGCTCGTTGTGAGCCCAGAAACCTGATGGGCTTTAAAGCTTCAAGTTTTCCTCCTGACCGCAGGGAGCCGTTCCCACTCCTCCGTTGGAGGCGAAAAGGAAGGTAACGCCTCCTGCTAAATCCAGATAACCCCGTTCATCTTCTGCCACGGAGCTCTAGCGTTTTTACTGGAGAGGAGCCAAATGCTGGGAAACCCAAGCCTCACCTCCAGCCCGCTCTTGGGCCACCTGTGCTCATGTCAGCCCAGCCACGAGGGCCCTGCGCCGCCTCCCGAGCCGCCCTGTGGTTTCCTCCCACCCCAGACGGCGCTCCTGGAGCTCTATCTCCAATCCATTATGCTAAATGGGAGCAACCAGAAAGCCAGACTTTGGGTCAGCAGATTTTTGTTGGGGGGGAAAAAACTAAAAAAGAGCAGGTTTGGCTCTTTGTAGACACACTTCCCGCTACAAGAAACTGTGGGAAGCCCCAGTGGTGCTAAAGGAGCCATTTTGCCCCAGTTTTTTGATTTCTCTTCCCTGTCCAGGTCTGTACCTGCCACAGATCCAGTGATGTCTCCATGGTTTTCAAAGTTACGACCACCTGAAATTGTGTTTAGATGAGAAAAGCAGCTTTCATTAATGTCTAACATGTCCCCTGTGTGCCCAAAATGCTCAGAAAGCTGAAGAAAAATTAAAAGTCATAATGTATTTTTTTATTCTTATTGATTTTTAAGCCTATTTCATTTTGGGGAGCTGGCTTGTAATTTTGGAGCGCTTGTGGGATAATATAAGTACCCGAGGCCTCATGGCAGGATTGTACAAAGACTTTTACTCATGTTTTATTTTTCAGTTACCTTGATAGCTAAATACAGTCTTGTGGAGAAGAGGTTTTAATATTCAGGCTGCCAAAAATAATTGCTTTTCAGTATTATGTGCTAAACCACCTGATGGGGCCACGGCACTGGAATTCACGTGGGCAAGCTGGCCAGGACAGACCTCTAGTGAAATGTGGGGACCAGCCACCCCATCCCAGGGCTGCCCTGCTTTTCCCTGGCTTTTATTGCATGACCCTGGACTTAGCACCAGAAAACTGTGGTGTCGTGGATGTCGTGGCATCTCTTGGTGCTCATGGTCTGGCTGTGCAGGGCACACTGCAAGCCCAGCAGCTCCACATGCACATCCTTGCTCAGGAAGCCGTGCTTTAATCAAGGCTCTGGGATCCTTCCTTTGCTCGCCTGGGGCGGGGGGATTTTAACTCTAAACACATTAGAGTGCGAGATTGAAAGGTAACGTGTTCTCCCGGGGCTGCCCAACAACGGAAAGGAGCCTGGGTTTCATTTGCACAGAGTGTGCAGTGGGAATTTCCCTAATCAAATAAAAAGAAAATGAAAAACTCACTCTCTCCAAAAGTTTAATTCTCTTAATTACATTAATTGGAGAAACATAGGAGCCTCCTTTGCACGCCTTTCTTCTCTGCAGAGGAGAAGGGCTGCAGAAAGGGATTTCTCTTGCATGAGGGTGCAAGCTGGACTCGCATCAGCTGTCAGGGTGGGATGGGGATGGAGGAGGCACGGCAGGGATGCTCTATGGTCAGCCTTGCCCCAAAGAGAGTCTGGATGATCCCTGCACTGCCAGATGACCTATTAATCCCTGGAAAACGCAATGGGGATTTTTCTCCAGCCTTCGCCTGCTCCAGGTTCCCATCAGGTGTCAGAAAGGACACGGGGAGCGAAGCGACTTGCCTCACCCCCGGCTTCTCCAAGGCATTTCAGCAGCCAGGAGGTGGCATGTAGCCCTGGAGGGGGCTGTGCTGTGGGCTGAGCTTCTCTGTCAGATGCAGCCATGGGCACCCCCTGCCAGGTGCTGCCCACCTGCACGGCCTGGCCCCGCTGCCCCATTAGCGCACCGGCTCGTTTAACGCTTCCTTGGGGAGAGCAGGGAGGTGACATCATGGCCAGCAGCAGAGAGAGGGGGAGCGGCTTCCGCCCTGCTCTGCACAGCCATGGCCCCCCAACAGCCCCCTGGGATTCACCCTGTCAGCTTTAACCCCTTTGCTACCACAGGGAAGGGAGGAACTGCAAAACTGCCACGGCGTTGGATGTGTGTGCTGCCTGTTCCCGCTGCTGGCCATCCTGAGCCAGGTGGGGATGTCATCCCTCAGTGGTAGGGACCATCCCCCAGATCCTCACAACAGAGAGATGACAGGGAGCAACAGCATAAATATGTCAGAAATACCTACAAATTTATATTCCCTAGCCCTACTTGGAAATCAGTGCTTTTGGAAAATCTGGAAGGAAAAGGAGTTTTGAACTTGAACCCACACAAGGCTCCTGCTGAAGCAGCCTGGCCCCCACCCGATCTGCCTCCAGCTTGCTGGAGGAAAACAAACACTAAAGTAGGAGCATGTATTTCTCTGCTCTTGGGTAAAATGTCTTCTTCAATGGTCGTAATTCAGGTTTCCTGGGGCACCTGAAGGGCTCTGGGGAGGGTCAGTGTTTGGGTGAGCTGAGGAAAGCTGAGCTGGGTTGGCCGGCAGGATCGTCCTCCGCACGCCAGCTCCCCAGCGGTCGGCCAGAGGCCTGCTCCCCACTGACACCACTGCCGGAAAGGTGACTCTATAACTATAATTTTAATATATAATGAGAAAAGTCTGTGTTTACTAAAAAAAAAAAAAAAAAAAAGAAAAAGAAAATGGACATGGCCAGACCATTTGGCTGAATGCTTTTCCTTGGTTAAAAAAAAGGAAAAAAAGAAAATAAAAGGAAAAGGAAAGAGCCACCTTTGTAGGGGAGATCATGTCTGGAAAATTCCAGCCCAAATGACATAAGTTATGAGCAATTGAAAATTCGGATTAGAAAGGAACTGAGCAAAAAACCTCAAGTATGAGCATCAACATCCTGCTCATAGGTCCCCATTGCCTGAGCAGAGGTCGGCAGTGAGATGGCTCCAGGGCATGCTCCAGAATGCTTTAGGGCCTGGGGAGGGGAGAAGGGGGAACCCCTAAGTGACATCAGGGTCTTGGTAGAGCAGGGAGGATAGGGGGCAGCCAGGTATAATCCAGAGCCTCCTCCTTGGGCAGTCAGATCAGCAAAGAGCTGCTCTAAGGTGACATAAATTACCCACAGCAAAACCCTTCACCCCAAACACCTCCTGTTCTCTCCTGCTATCTCAGGGCAGGGTTGTAGCTACAGCCCAAGCTTGGGCTGCACATAAGGCTGAACCCACTGAACTCCTGTTGTTTCATGCTGGCTTAGCTCAGCTGGGGCAGCTTTGTGCCAGAATTTTCCTAACTGAATTTACTCCTGGCTTGCTGCTTGTTAGGCTGTGCCAAGAAATGCACAGGTGCAAATTAAATCAATATACCTGGTGTGGGGAGGTGCTGGGGGTGTCTGTGGAAGGTTTGCATTGCTGTTACCAGACTGGCTTTGAAGCCAAGTGAAGCTTAAGAGCTGTGTCCATTTCAAAGCAGCCGTGTGTCAGCAGGGCTCTGCCAGGCCAGCACAGCCCTACCTCTGATGGGCTGGAAACATAACACGACACCAGCAGCAGCACCCTCAGTGTCCCTGCTGCCAGGGGACAGAGATGTGCCTGTCTCACCTGGCACAGCTGCAGGAGCACTGGCAGCTCTGCTGCCCCAGGGCAGGGCACCAGGAGGGTGTCCTGCCCTGGCTCCCTGGCTCTGCTGATGCCTGTTGCAGTATGTGAGGCTGGATGCAGCAGGGACTGCATCTGGACAAGGTCCCTATGGGATCAGGGTAACCCAGTGTCAAACCAGGTCCCATGGGAACAGCAAGCAGGGAACTGCTCCTTCTTCTGGGCAGGATAGGGCTGCTCTGCCCTGGCTCCATCCCACGATGCTCCTTCCCTGGCAGTACTGGTGCTGGAGACCCCCCTTCCCTGGACTGCCATTCATGTCCCTCGCTCACTCGGTGCCCTAATCCTGTGTTTCAGTGTCATCCAGAGGATGAAGGTAAGAGCTCACAGTCCACCTTGCAAGTTCCTATGGCGGGAAGCCATTTCACAGACCTGTGTGCTATGAGATGACCTTGCAAGCCATGGTAGGAGAACACATTGCAAGCCCCCATGGTGGGAAGTTCCCCCATCCCAGGCTCCAGAGCATCTTGATGGGGCAGAGATGGGCTCATGGGTTGATTACCTCAAATGCAGAAGGTACAGCAGCCCAGACAGGCAGTGACAACCCCAGGCTCAGCTCAGCTTTTGCAGGTCACTATGGTCATGTCCACAGTGATGAACAAAGCAGTGCCAGGGAGTGGGAAATTGTTAGCACAGCTGTTAGCGTGACTCTGCTAAGCATGACTTGGGGTGGTGTGGGACAGGGACCCCTCCTGGGTAACAGGGTGGGCATGGCCCAATCTGGGATGCTACGAGATTTGGATACCCTGGAAGTGAGGTGGTTCCTGCTGCTTGGCTTCAGCCTCTCTGGACAAGCTGTGGCCAGCACCCAGGCAGCACCTGGGACTCTGGGTTTGATCCACCCAGGACAGCACCCACTCCATAGTGCAGCTACAGGGGATGGGATTCAGCTACCCAAATATAACAGTTCCCACCAAGGTGGGAGTCTGTGCTGCCTTCATGGCTCTGTCACAGGGATGTGACACTGTGCCCTAAAGCAGGCAGATACCCACAGTGAGAGCCACCAAGTTCCCAGGCCCCAGCACGACGGGAACTGGAGACGCCCTTTGTCAAGTGAGGGTGCAGAGACCTCATGTGGGAGCTAGGCCTTGGAGTCAATGAACCCAGCCACAGCCTGTCCCTATTTGTTTTATTATCTGCATTGTTTATGGGCACCCAGACACGGCCCTGACAGCATGAGGGGCATTGCACCCCTCTGGCAGTGCTGTGCACACCCTGCATCAGCCCCAGCAGCCAGCACTGGACAGGATCCATGGACAGCATCACCCCCCTTAGTGAGGGCTGGGAGAAAGGCAGGATTGGTGGTGTTATTTTACTTAATTCATGATTAAATGCCCCCAGAAGAGTTTAGCCCTTATTACTGAGATATAATGGCCTATTAAGGGAGCAGCATTCCCTGGAAGGCAGCCCAGTGTCAGTGACTCCTTATTGCGATAAGAACTTAATAATCACACGTGGGGCGAGGACAGGAGGAAGCCACAGGCTGCCCATGGCGCAGCCCGGGGCTCCTGCCCGCGGGGAAGGGGGGTGATGGGAAGCCCCTCTGGGAGCTCTGCTGATTGAGAAGGAAATCCCCACGCTTGTAAATCTGTAATTCCTCACTAAATGCTTTGTAACAACAACAAATGTAAAGTAGTGTCAGAAACCTCTCATTTTCTTTTACGGTAAAGTCATGTCCTGAAGCCAAAGAAAGGAACCAGAGGAAAACTAATTGCTCACTCACTGTTTAAGATGTGCTGCTCTTCAGCATCTTTGCAGTTTCTTTGACCTGTTTTCCATGTTGTCCTACGGGCAGGGTGGAGAGCTTGAGTCCTTAGTATCTTCTACCCTTGTAATCAATTAATTTCAAATTTAGCGTTCAGGAGAAGGGACCTGCTCCTCTATGCCCATTTCTCAGCACATCACTCCTAAGTGTGATGGTCTCACTTGCTTCTGGGTTTGTTATTGAGCAGGGAACATTTTCTCAGCAAAATGTAAGGCTGGGCGATAAGGACTGGGCAGGAACTGATAGAGACTTTGCAGATCGAATATGATGTTGTTTATTTGACTATGATGTATATTTAAAGGTCTCAGTTACAATTGGCCCCAGGCACTCTCTAATGATCTGCAGCTGCCTGGACTCTCATTAGCTTTAATGACATCTTCTCAGTACATTTTTCTTGGGGTAAGACCTTGTCCTCTCTATGGTTGTGCACACACTAAAACCAAGAGACATCTCACCCTAAAAGGGCAGCCAACTCAAAACATTGGAGCAATGATAAATGATGCAAGTGCCCAGAAGAGACAAACCTTTCCTGGAAGAGTCATTGTTTATTTAAGGCAAACTAAATGTAATTTACTTTGGCACGCCTTAGAATTAGCCCGGGAGGTATTTGCGCCGAGGCTCAAAAAGCGGGTAACAAAGTCACCGTGTGTGTTCGGCAAAGATCAATTTGCAATTTCCCTGATTTTTGCCATTTGCCTTACTCAATGGGCAGCAATCTGCCTTCCCAAGAGCCACTTTCAGAGGCAGAAAAGCAGTGAGAAAAAAGCCTGGATTAGGAAAGGAGGTGAGAGCAGCAAACACAAGCCCCAGTGTTAGGCGGCAGCTCCCCGCTCCCGCTGCAGCCCACGAGCTGCCGGCGCTCGGGCAGGCTGCTGCCTATTGATCCTGCCCCTCCATGCGGAGCCCTGGGCTCTTTTTTCCACTCTGGGTATGTCTTCTGGTGCTCTGCCCCTACCGCCAGCGGAGGCCTTATCCGACTTCCATCTCTTCTTGGGAGAATTGAGGGAGCAGTCATTAATCATCCGAGCTGTCCCCTCCGTGGGAGCACAATGGCCTTCTTTATCCTGCACTTCAACAGCCCTGACATGTACAATAACAATCAGCCTTGACGTATCTGTATTGCACCAAAGAGACTCACTCAAAAGGTTCTTTTGCAACATTTCGGGTTGTAGTTAAAATATATTGGTGCATTGTGAGGCGAGTGGTACAGATCATATCGGAGATGTATAAGGGTTTCTAGGTAGCAGGGCAGCATCTCACAAACATTTTTCTGGCTGCCTTGCTAACTCTGGCAGAGGAGGTAGAGATTGCTGGTGCAGAGAAGGTGATCCATGCTTTCATGGGATGGTTTTCCATCCTGACTGTTTTCTTAGGGAATCTTTCTAACGGGGAAATTTGGCTGCTTCTGACTGAGACGTGCAGAGCTTAGGAAATTCCTGTCCCAAACTGAGTGCTGCTCTCATGACATGATGGATAGTAAAGCACCATCCCAGCAACGCTGGGAATATCAGATGAAACTTGTATCTCCCAGCTGATGTCTTCAGAGCAGTCCCACATTCAGGAATTTCTCCACTACAGTGCAATATAGTGGAATTTTGTCCCCAAAACCCTGTCAGAGATACAGAAGTGTGCAGAGCTGCTCATAGGATTTGTCTGAGGGAATGTTTGGATCTCACTGCCACCACCACACATGTGCACCAAATGTCCATGGACGCGGGGCAGGAGAAGATGAGCTGGGTACCACAGCTCCTGGGCATGAGGGGGACAAGGGAGAGGTCAGGAAAGGGGAAGGGAGACACGAAAGAGAAATGCTGATTGAAAAAGCAGCGAGCTACCTTCACCCACATTTAGTCAGTTGAAAGTTGCATTAGGAATTTCTAAGCCCTCCTTAAATTCCTGGGCTCCAAAATGCCACTGAACTAGCAGAGGTATTTCTGGACAAGTTGCAGGAGCTCCTAAACAACCAGGGAACACTAAGAAAATACAGAAAGATGGGGGTGGGGGAAATAAAAACAGGAAACAGGTGGGATTTACTTCTCCCTTTCCCCCCTCATCGTTTCACTGCTTTCTGCGGGGGCAAGCTGCACCTCTGAAGCTCAGATTAAACAGTTTGCTGCAAAATAAAAATGCATCTGAGTTAACAAGCTCTGAGAGTTAGGGAGATGGTGCTCCGGGAGATACAGGCGCAGGTCACTGGGGCATTTCTCAGCCCTCCAGACCCGTGGGTAACTGCTTTGCCCCTTCCATCCCCAGTGAAACCTAAGCCTGTCGTTTGCTCACAGCCAGGCAAGCTGCACTCGCTCAACTGTCCCAGCAGCCCGGCCTCCATTTGGCTTCACCACTGCAGATCCAACACCCTGCTCTGCCTGAGAGCAGCTGGGGCCAAAAAAGCAGCAGTAACAGAGCAAATATTGGGATTATTACAGTTCAAAGGCCTTTCTTGGAATTACAAATTGCTTTCAGTCCTCTGTCCTGGATAAATGGGTGGGCAAAGCAGCGCTGGGGGAGTTGCAGGGGGGTGAAGCTGTCCTGGGACCCTCCTGCTGTCCCTGTAGAGCTGCTGCTCTGCTCCAGTGCAGGCAGACACGGCGTCCCCACACCAAGCAAGCCGTGCCAAGCAGAGCTGCACACGTTGCCCTTTTGCTCTTATCCAGAAACCTGGTTTTTTAAGTGCATATTTTCTGCTGGCTGTCTCCATGGACTTTTTAAAAAAATTTATTTATTTATTTATTTCCTTCTTTTTGAAGAAATGTGGGACTCAAAAAGCACACGGCTCACAGCACACAATGACCTGGCCAGTGCAGCTGGATCCAGCACAGCCAGAGCCGGGCTCTGGGTGTGCTCTGAATGGTACCATCCCCTTGGCAGCCCCACAAGCAAAAGCAGCTTTTCCCTCTGACACAAACTACTCCCAGGTCCAACCCCTCATTCTCACTCCTCACCTCTCCATGAGCACCCATGGAGCTCTTGCTGCTGAGTGCCACAGGGGGATGTGGGTGATGCCACTGACTGAGCTTGAGGCCCGACAGATGCCGCCCACTTGGTCATGTTTTGGTGCACTGGTTTGATGTGTAATTAGAGTTATAAATTTATGCCATCCTTCCTCCCACAGCCATGAATTACCCTGATCTCCTCACCAGGCTTTCATCATTTGCAAATATTTGCAGGGATGACTGAAAATTGTGTTGGGAGGGCGGCTCACCCCTGGCCATGTGCCATCATCCCACCACCCCAACCAGGGAAAGGCATTCCAAACAGGGAAAGGCACACTGTGGGCAGCTGGCAGAGGACAGGGAGATGGTTTGGGCAAAGAATCCCAGGAGCACCAGGTGAGGCTGAAAGGACTAATGAGCTCTGTCCTCCTCCTGCTGTGAGCTGTGGACCCAAGCAGAGACATTTCAGCTGGTAGAGACTTGCACATCAACATATCCATTCCTCCAGGTTTTCCTTTCCAGCCTTTCCCCAAATAAAGGCTCATGCTGCTCTGCAGCAGGCTCAGGCCCCAGGCTTTTTATTATTTCCAAGGTCATTTGCTCTGCAGCAGGGCTGGAAAACAGAATTGCCTTTCTTGTGCTGTTTATGTCTACCAGATACACACTACTTGCTTTTTCATTTGGATTCATTTTCTGTGCTGTCCTGAGAGAAAGGAGCAAAGCAATTTTCTATTTACTGCAAAATTCCAACTGAGCAATTTTGTGGATCTGGAGATTGTCAGGAAGAGGTTACTGGACTGTGTACACAGAGGAGGAGGAGAGCAGAAGTGATAGGAGGAGTGCACAGAGCATGAGAGGCGATAGCTAAAGCTGTTTCAATCCCATCCCTGTCTCAAGAAACCTTCGCCTAAACACCCAAGACTGGTAACTATTACGGGATGTGTGAGTAATTCCTAGATAATTTTTTAAATATTTGGAAAAAAACAATGCATAATGAAAACATTACGTTATTGTCGTGCTGCTGACACTGTTGGCCAGATTCTCAGCTGCTGTGAATCATGATCTCGCCTTTGACTTGAGCAGAATTATGCCTTATTTTTCCCAGCTGAGGATCAAATCCATTGGCCAGCATTTGTGCCACCTTTGCCTCACAGGTTAGAGCAAAGTTATGCCTAAAAAGTTGGTAATTTTGGTGATGCCTGCCCATGGCTTGGCTCTGACATGCAGCCAAGGCTGCAAAGTGCCAGCCACGGCTGGCTGCTGCTGTGTCCAGCCCAAATCCTGAGCTTTGTGCAGATCTGGTGCTGCTGAGGGCAGGCAGAGGCTTTGCTGGATCCCAAGGATAGGAGCCCAATGAGGGCAGGGCTGCAGCCAGGGAGCTGGGAAGCTGGCAGGAGAGCAGGGTAAACACAACTGGTTAGCAGTTTGCACATATAGATTAATTCCTATATGTTTTTTAGAACCCAGAATAATTTATTGTAATTACTGTTGACTGAGTTGTGTTTGAAGGAGGCAGTGCTGTTTAAAAGGATTTTTTGAAAGGTATTGAATTGGGAGGCAATTACTTTTTTTTTTAAGATATGTTTAAGGATTATAAAAGTAATTACTGCCCTCAAGCCAGGATGTCTAATTATGTTAAACTGTGGCTGAAGACAGCACAGTTTTCAGTCTCTTCCTTGGATGGCTTGCAGGAGTAGAGCACACGTGGCATGGCCAGGCAGGGTGTGGCATCAGAGCAGTGCTGCAGCCCTGCAGGGACACGGGACAGACACGGGGGATGGACATGGGACCACAAGAAAGCCAGGAAAACTGGGTGGAAAAGGGAGAAAGGGAAAAATTGGGAGGGCGATGGACATAAGGGACTGTGGGCACCAAGTTGGCACTCCCACCACTCTGGCTGCTGGGCACAAACCAGGCTGATGCCTGCAGGGAAGAGCTTGCCCTTGCTTCGGGCAATGGGCACACTGACCCCTCTGGGGCCTCTTCCTGCCCTGTTTTTCTCTGTTTTCCTCTGGGAGCCCTTCACGAGCAGCAAGAGAGAAGTATGCGTTTATTTTTCAAGCTTGCCTTTTGACTCCAACTCCCCTCTGTTCTTCTGCCAACGTGTGAGAAACAAGTTCAGGTTTAAAAGGCAACCTGAAATGTGCATGCACACACAAAGCAGTTTTACTTTTATAATGCTGTGATTTATGGGCCAGCTTGGGGCCAGGGGGGGATTTCACCGGTGATTCCTGAGCATTTGAAGGCTGCCCATAGCAGGAGAGACAGCCAAGACCCTACGTGCCAGGGATGTGGCTGTCACAGCAGGGCAGAGGGCAGCGAGGGCAGTGAGGGAACGGCACTGAGGGTCTCTGCCAGGGCACTGCAGCTGGGCAGGGCTGGGTGGAACCAAAACTGGGAATGAGAAGCGGAGCTGCAGGAGTGATGGGCAAAGCTGTGCCTTAGGGATGTCTTAAGAGCTGCTGGGGTTTGGGCTCACCCGGAGATGGGGGACCGGGGGGAGGCGATTGCCCTCGCAGCTGAGCAGGATGGAGGCTGGCGTGCCCAAATCGGGGCCCTCCTTCACCATCCCTGCAGCACTCGCCTGTGGAGCTGTGCTCACACGGCTGATCACACATCCATGCTGAGTACTCATCGCCCTCTCACCCCACACCTCCCCTCCCCAGGCAGCAGCAAGCAGGAGGCCATGGGCTGGTGGGGCACACACACACTCCTCTTCCAGCAAGCCTCAAAACAAATTCACCCTGTTTAACCCAAACTGTCAAGCGGCATTGACCCAGAAAAGGCTGCTCCTGGGGGGCAGCAGCAGAGCAGGCTGGGGCAGGAGGGCGGGCAGTGTCCCCCTCAGTGCTGCTGAGCAGGCTGGGTGCAGGAAGGGAGCAGTGACAGCATCCTTGGCCATGGCACTGCAGCCCCAGGCACCTCGTGGTGCAGAGCTGCTGTCTCACGGGCACTGGGGAGACTCTGCAAGGAGGAGATGTGACGGATAATATCTGCTTTCTGGAAAGAGCAAGTGCTGCACTGCCATGGAAAGCAACAGCTAGAAAGCAAACCAGGAGCTGCCAGCGCTGGGAGAGGAACAGCAGGGCAGCTTCCAGCATCCCACGAATCTGTCAAGTGTCAGCACTGGGTTTATCTCTGGCTTGGCTGCATGAGATAGACTGGGGAAAATGCAGTCGTGACACAAGGTTTTCTTCAAATACAGAAAATAGTTTATTATTATTATTATTGTTACTGCTGTTATTATTACTAGTGTTATTATTATTTCTCAGTCTGGCTCCCCAGCGTCTTTTGTGTGATTTTCACCCTTGGAGCCTGCCAGCTGAAATAGTTGGTGTGGTTTTTTTCCAAAGCCACACGTGGAAGCAGTTCTTGGTGGTTTGGGTCCTTTGTATTCTGTGGATTATAAAAGGTCTCTCCTCTAAGTAGCCTGGAAAAGGAGAAGTACTAATTATTATTAACTCTGCCAAAGCCAATAATATCCTTGGGTAATTATCAGTTTACCCAATTTTCCTGTGAGCCTACTGTGTAAATACACCATTGTAAGAGGCTATTATTTCCTCCATGCTCCACCTCACCATAGCACTGATAGTTTTGGGCTCGTCACGAGCCTGTTGTCTTCAGGGCTGTTAATTTTGGTGGACAGTCACTACCAATAATCAAATACAAGGCAGAGAATTGCACGACTTTATGTGCTCCTGCCACCCTCCCAGTCCAGCCCCTTCTCCCCACTGCAGCCTCACCAAACGCTGCTGAGCTCTCTTGCCCCCGCTGGGGCCACTTGCCACCTTCATCCAAAATCCAGCAGGGTGCTCCCCAGGGAGCACGGCCGCCCCTCCAGCCCCACGGCAAGGCAGGGACCATCCCACTGACCAGCTGCCTCCACGCCCGGTCCCGATCCCGATCCCGTCCCGATCCCGAGGATGACTTTCCCTGCCTCGCCGAGGGGAAGCCGGGCAGGAGCCGGCGGGGAGGAAGCGTGTCTCACGGCAGGAGAGCCGAGCTGCTTTCCCTTTCATCGCCGCTCATTTATTTGGATTAGAGTCAGCTCTCTCCTGAATCCTTTGTTCGCTGTTTGTTATTCCACATGCGCCCAGTGCTGCGTGTTCATCTTTATTAGCTTTAATTGCTTCCCCGTTCTAATGGGATCTCACTATTCGCATACAATTGAAAGGAAATGTATTCATTAAAATAATTCTCCTCCTAACTGTTGTTTAGAGCCGGTGCTGTCAGTGCCACTCACCGTGATTTTCTCTCTGCCCACCGTCCCCTGCTGGACAGGACCAGGACAAGGCAGAGCTTCATCGGTGATTTTCTGTTAATGTGCACCACAGGCTGCAGGCTCGGGTCAGCTTGGGTGATGTTTGCCCACAGAGGAAAGGTCACACAAAGCCACCTGGCTGCTCTTCCTGCGGGGCCTGAGGCACATGTGAAGGGGCAACACGTGTGTGCTCCCATCCCCGGGCACCCACCCGCTCCCCCGGCTGCACCCCGGCCCCCTCACACCACAGCTCTCAGCCTTCACCTCCAAGGAGAAGGAATTAAATGGGAAAGTGGAAGAGAGACAAAAAAGCCAGGAATGCTCGAGGGCTGAGACCATGCGACAGAAAAGTCCCCGGCTGAAATTAGTGACAAGAGGCAGTTTCAGGCAGCAGACAAGCCATCTCCTGAACAGCTTGGCTTCCTCCCTGGCACTCAGACCAACTTTTCCTCCTTATTTATTTCCTCCAACCAGCACTAGTTAGGGGTCTTTAGGGAACAGTTTAATGACCCTTCTTCCTCCTGGCTGTTTACGCTGGGCTCTCCCTCCCCTACCTGGGGCTGCTGAGGTACCATTGACACTGTAGCTAAGCAACCTCCCCATTAGCACACCGGTGGCTCAGACCAAGGCATCTCCTCACCAGCTTTACACAATTAGCTCCTTGGTTTTTGGCTGCAGTGCCCCTCTTCTCCCCTCCCAACACCTCTGAACAGTTTGTTTCTGCAGCAGTGTCCATTCAAATGAGTAGATCTCCCTTTCGATGAAAAAAACATTCCCTGCTTTGTGACATTCCCAATCCTCTGTGAAAGCTGCCTTCCCTTGCCTGGCATATTTATGCCATAGTTTGTTAAGACCATCATGTAAGGCCAGGGATTGGAAACTGGCAGTTTCAGGGCTCTCAGAGCTGTTTCAGTGGAGATGGGCAACATGTTCTCCTTGTCAGTGATGCAGACGTGCTGGAGTTGTCCCTGCAAATGCAGCTGGCAGAGTCCTTTCCTGCTGGCCACCCCATGGGCTACATTTAAGTTACTAATGGCCCATGAGGGACTATCAACTTAGACCAACTCCACCATCCTCATAAAAATCCTGGCAAAGATGAGCCCTGCCAGCATCCCCCAACCTCTCATTCCTGTCCCGTGTCACCTCTGTGGGGTGGCTTTGCAATCAGCACAAAAGCTGAGCCCTTGCAATGTTTGTTTTCACTTGCAGGGTATTCCTGGACACCCCAAGGCTCCCTGGGTGCAGACACAGTCTTGCAGGTTTCCTGGAGCTGGTCCTGGACTGGAGCTGGTCTGGGAGCTTCGTTTAAAATGTAAATGACTCGGTGCTGCCTACCAGCAATGGCATTAATGGGATGCGAGTTTGTGCCTGCTAATAGCATCCTGCAGGACTTGTGAAGGGAGCGTCTGCTTTGCCTCTGTGTTTGTCTGTCACACAAGAACACTGCCCAGGCCCCAGCTCCCAATCTATTAATATATTTCCTTAATTACGCTCTACAGAGTGAGTGCCAGCCTGGCAGACAGACTGCAGAAGCTCTGCTATCACTGGAAGTGCTCCTCTGAAGAAGACAGTGGTGACATCACAGGCAGGTGACATCAGCCCTGTGACACTTCTGCTCTTCCATCCGGCTCTGCAGACCCTTCTGACCTTGCCCTGCCAGCCTCAGGGTGAATACAGATGGGGGCTATCAAGTTGGCCCCCGATAACAGCCACGTGCCATGCTGCCCAGCAACCTGCCCTGCACATCCTAACGCTGGCATTCAGCTGCCAAGCACTGCCCCCTTCCCCCAGTGAGGGCTCGCCATCTATCTGCATTTTAGAAGTGCCTATCAAGCCCCAAAAGACAGTGTTAGACAGACAGTAACCATCTGCCTACAGGTCAAGTGGCTGTGACAGGCATCCTCTGGCCACTAAGACAGTGAGACAGTTTTGAGACTGTCTTCAGAGAGGCTCTGGCTGACTGCAGGAATCACTACCTGTTCTGTCACTTTTTATTCATCCTCAGGATGTACTTGAGAGCTGTCAGCTCTGTGAGTCAAGGGGAGGTTGAATGTCTTGCCAAAATGTGTGCTTGGGTAGTAAGAACGTGATGAACACTTAGAGCAGCCCCAGAGCCCTGCCTTGGGCTGGGGCACTGTCCCTGGCACAGGTCACTCATACACACAGTGAGGGGGGACCCAGCCTCGATGGCCAGCACTGATTGCTGTGGCCACCAGGCCCTTGCAGGTAATGCCAGAAGTGCCCTGCACAGCACTGCTGTAAGCAGTCTGAGGGGTTGGTGAAGCATCAAGATGTGAACAGGATGGGTGGCTGCTCTGCTGATGCTTTTTTGGGAGCCTTGCTGTTGTTCTGGCCAAGCATGGGACAGGATGTGTCCAGCCCAGGAAGGAGCTTTCACCTCTAACAGCCCTGCTGAGCTGCAGCTGAAGCCCAGGTCGCCTTTCCTTCCCTCCCTGCCTTCTTCCTCCTAACTGAGGTTTTTCCTGATGCCTTCTCTGCTTTGATGCTTCACTTCAATTCTTGACTTTGGACCCCTCGTTCTCCTCCATTCCTTTTTCAGCAGAACAAAATGGCAGATCCCACCTTTGCAGGAGGTGATGGTGGTTGATCCAGGACAGTCTGATGAGTGGGAATTAGTAATAGGTCAAAATAAAGAAAAGAAGTTACCCCTTTCCCAAAAAACCCCAGAAAACCCAAAGACCAGACCCAGAAAGGAACAATTATGGCGCCACACAGCAGCAAAGAGCAGCTTGCAGGAGGGACCTTTCCAGTATGCTGGAAATACGGGACATGTCCAGTATGCTCTGGAAATGCATACTGGCAGCAAGAGGAGCTTTTTCTCCCTTCCCAGTCATGAGGAGGGAGGGGAGCCAAGGGGAGAGAGGGGACAATTCTTGTTCCAAAGAGAGTAAAATGAGATTATTATTTTGTTTTTGCCTTGTTCTGCACATAAACCTAACACTTCCTTTGAGGCAGTCCTCCAGGACTTCCCAAACCCTAACTTCATCAAAAAGAAGAATATTTAAAAAAACTAAGCTGTTCCACCAGAATTGGCCTCCTGAAGCCTATAAACATGAGTGAGATTAGAGGGGCAAAAGAGATGGGGAAACATGTGTTTGATCCTGCAAAGGGTGGTGGGCAGAGAAAGCAAGGAGTGCAGCTGGCTGGGAGATGGGGGAAGCAGGGAAAAACCTGAGAGAACAAGGGCCATCCTTTGGGGAAGGGGACCTTGGCCCTGCAGGCAGCGGGGGCACACCTCTGCAGGCACCATACAAACCCCTCCCTGCTCCTGGTGCCTTGAGACAGCTCCTGAGGAAGGCACCAGGGCCACAGCAGGAGAGCCAGCAGCTGTGCCTCATCCTGTGCAGCACTGGAAACCTTGGCTGCCCCAAAGCCTTGGGGTTTTGGGGTTTTTGGTTCCTAATCGATCTTCTTTCTAAGCTTTACTCCGGTTACAAACCTGCATGGGTTGTTGCTTTTGTTGCTTTACTATTTTTTTTGCTATTTGCCATTTTTTTTTAAATTTTCCTGCCTTGTCTGACAGCCCTGTTCCCCCACTGGGGTGTCCCCACTCCCCAGCAGCACATGTGCTCCCCACCACTGGCACCAGCACTCGCTGCTGCCCTGGACAGATGCCTCCCACCAATACAAGGGTTCTGTGGCACCTCCCGCATTCCTGAGCTGAAATAATCCCCCAAGCTTTGTCAGGTTTCTGCACCAGTGGCCTCACTGCAGTTTAATTAAGGCAAAACCCCTCCTTGCTTTAGAGATTTTCGCTTACCAGTGGATTTCCCTAAGGCCTCATCAACCGGAACGCTCCTCTCTGCCTGCTCCTCCTCTACCAGCAGCGCAGCAATCCCTGGCTGCCCAGGGGGAATGGGAGAAGCCTGGATTTTGGGTGCCTCTGAGGGCACCTGTGGGGGATGTCCTGACACCCAGGGATGCACCTGGGTGCATCTGCTCATTGTACCAAGACTGGCATTGTCCTGGGAAATCATATTTCTGGTCGTAACCCTGGCTTTGCTTTAGGCTCAGTGCATTGCAATTTAGCTCCTGTATCTGCAAATGGCTTTGTTGCCATTGCACAGGCTGGGATTTGTGTTTATTCTCCAAAAATGTGTGGAGCTGGTGATGGCTCTGCAGCTGGAACAGGAGACAGGATTACCCAATTACCAGGTTTTTTTCTCCACTGAGCTCGACAACAAGATTTGTGAAAAATTAAGAAAGGGCAATGCTCTTCCCTGCTTAGAGGAAGAATGAGAATCTATCTGCCTGCCATAGGCTTCCAGATGTCATTTTATATTTTCTATAAAAATTTATAGGGAACCCAGCTGGCCCTAGAGACACAGTGTGAGGAGCAGACAGTGAATTGTCACTTGGCAGAGGTGACCATGCAGCACGTGCTGGCAGTGCTGCTGCCTTTCCCAGCTGGGGGTCATGGCTAAAGCAGTCCTGGCACCAGCCAGAGCCTCTGCCCTGTGCCAGGCTGATGGGGCTCAGCCTGGCCTCGAGTGGGCAGTGGGAGGGCAATATTTTGAGAGCAAGGTAGGCTCCTCCTGTGAGGGGTGGATGAGGACCCCAGGCTGCTCCTGCTCTCCAGCTTTCCTCACTCCTCGCTGCTGCTGGACCCGGTGTTCCTCTGGCAATCCCCAGCAAGCAAAGTGCACTGGAGCGGAGAGGGGAGCAGGATTGGCCCCTTCTCTGACTTTGTTTCACATTTTCAGGAACATGAATTGCCATGGTTACCAAAGCCTGGGCTCCTCATTAGCAACATTTGCTCCCGATGTCAGATTAGTGAAGTTGTTCCCCCACAGCACTGGCAGGAGCTGCAGCTGTTCCAGCGCCCTTCGCCAGCGTGGGCCATTGCTTCACCTGCAGCCACCCCCGGCTGTGGGACGGGAAACCAGCCTGGGAGCCTGGCACCAGTGTGGGAAGGGAGCCCAGCCCCAGGAACCTGGCATCACTGTGGGAGGGGAGCCCAGACCCAGGAACCTGGCACCACTGTGGGAAGGCAGCAGCACGACCTGGGCACAAGCTGCTCTCCAGCGCTCATTCTGCTGCTTTTCCCCAGATTCCAATTATTCCCTGTGTCATGTGGATGCCTTGCACCCCCCATGAGCTGCAGGAACAGCCCAGCTTTCATTTTCCCTAATGCAGGCTGCTGGCAGAAGTGCCTTTGAAAGCACAACCACATCTGCTGCTCGTATCATTACTCGGCGATGGCTGCACACAGCCATGGCCATTGTGCCTCTCTGACCTGCTCTCTCTCTCCAAAGAGGAGCTATTTAAAGCATCCTATTGAACCATATCGTGTGTCCACAGAGGAACTTAGAATGCTCCCACTATTGTACAGCTCTTGCTGGTGCCAGCTATGAAAATGCTGTTTGTGCACTCTCGTCAGCAAGGAGGGAGCGACTGCTGGGATCACACAGCCCCTGCCAGGGAGAGGAGAGCACCGATGGACACAGTGGAGTGCTGGGGATGTGCCGCTCAGCTGGGCATTCCCGGGATGCTAATGGGGGGAAGAATCATCAGCTCATGCCAGAAGCTCTGGACCTGACCAAATGCCTTCAGTGACATCAGCATGTACATGGTTACCCCGGCGATGCCGTGCCATCAGGCTAATCCCCAGCGGCGTGTAATCCCCTGTCACTAGGACAACACCGGCAGAAAGCAAACCTGGACCAATATCTCCTCATTTACCCAGACCTACCTAATCCCAGAGAAGCAAGTTAATAACATACATCAGCTCAGTATCTGCAGGTTTTTTATTAAACTCCTTGCGTAAATTTTATATTATTTTGATCCTTGCCAAGTCAAGCTGCCCTGCTTCAGAGTCAGCAAGGATGTGCTCACAGGAGATGTTTCATGAGCAGACCTCAGGCTAAAACTTATTTCCTCTCCCTATCTGATAAACTCTTATTAATAATGAAAACATTTGTTTAAAAAATAAAAAAAAGTAGGTCAGATCCCAGGCATTTTACAGATGGAACAGGCTGAGAACAATTGACTGAATGATGTTACAACAGGTTGTCCGAGCAGCTCCTTTGGCAAGCGTCTCCTCCCGGCATCCAGTGACTCCCTGGTGCTCACGGGGCCCTTCCCACTGGTGCCTGGTGCAGCGCCCACATGAGCTCTTACCCACAGCTTTATCATCCCAGTGTGGATGAACAGGCTTTTCCTTACCCAACTGTGTCTTAATAAGCTTCTCCAGTGAGCGCAGATCTGTAAACAGTGGTATCAGTTATTCTGTCTGACCTGCAGCACAAAATTGTTTTCCTACTTGTGAAGGAAATCTTCAGAGCAGAGCTGGGGATACACAAAGGCAGCTCCATGTAGACCATAAATAAATATATATCAGTGCACGTGCTCTTTTACTTTGCACGCCTGAAAGCTAGAAATAATGTCTGATGCTTGGAAGAAAGGAAATATTTAGTTAGGAGAAAAAGAGAGAGCTGTAAGAAAAAAAGAAAAACACTATATATTTATTTTTTATGGCATAAGTGAAAAGCCTGCGCTTTCAGCTTTGTTGAATTATTTTACGCTGTATCTCTGGCAGAAATCGAAAAGAGACCTGCTCGCATCCAGCCCCTCAATTATTGCACCTCGCTTTGCCATGTGCCAAAATGACATCTGAAGAACTGGCAGGGAGATTTGCCTCTGCACTCTCCCTTGCATGCAGGAAGGCAGCTCTGCCACGCTCAAAGGTGTTGGGAGATTTTGCAGCTTAGGTCAAAGGATGTTAATAAAGCACTTGAGCCTCCATATGGTATTTTGGCACTAAAATGTCAGCTGCTTTTCAGACACTGTACTTTAATCATTTCAGACAGGCCCCTTTTAAATGGTTTGTTTAGTTTGCTTAGAGAATAATATTTGTTATTTGGTTTTCAGAATGACTAATAAATGAACTGTCTTTGCTCAGGGAGAATAATGCCACTTAAGCAAAACCTGGTACTGCAGTTCAGAGCTCTTTAATAAGAAATACCTGTCAGTGTCAGAATATATTTAGTGTGCATTAGCTTTGAAGAATTGCAGAATAGGTTTTCCCCTTGCTAAGTTTACTTTATGTAAAATGTAACACATGAACTGTGAATATGTGGACAGCAAACAGACTGTATCAATGAATTCAGCCTCCCCCGGAAAATGCTGACAGTGGCAAGAGAAACACCTCCTCACAGACACAACTGACACCATCAAAAGCAGAACGTGTGACAGCTGCCAAGGAGCCGCAGCCTCCCGTCTCCCTCCCCTTGTTTAAAAAACAAAATCAAATCCCAAATAACACGCTGTAGTCTATTTATCCTCTTGTTTAATCCGCTGGGAAAGCATCAGCATAATTAAATGCTTTTAACCTTTCGGTTTTAACTTGTGATCGGCGACGGTGCACAGAGAAGCCGTGAGGAGCAGGAGCCCGGCACTGCCGCACCCCAGCCCAGCCACGGGGCATCCCCATCCCCATCCTGAGTGCCACCAAGGAACCCCCAGGCTGTGCTGGACCCACACGGAAGAGGGCATTGTGACTTCCCAGCAGTTCTCCATCCCAGATCCGGGCTGCAAACACAGAATTTGCTGGAGAAAGCCACAGCCACCCCGTGTCTATTATTCATGCCACTCGGCACTTTCTCTCATAAGCCAGGTGCCTCTCGGATGTTCCGGCCATCTGGGACAGCTACTTGGGAGGCTGGCAGTGGGCTGCATGAAGAAGCAAGTTATTTACTTAGAAACTGTCTCGTGGCATCTTGACCATCTGGAAAGAATATGGAAATGAGACTTTTAGCGAGATGGAGCTTCTCAGTTGATAAATTAACCAGGCATCTCCAGAACTAGGTAGAGCAGATAAAAGTGAGCATTTCTGAGCACGTCCCAGCTCGCATACACATTTATAGGTGTGAGCATTTGCAATTTCCCATCTCACCTACACATCTGGGGACCTAAGTCACTCTCCTGCAAGCTGCCTGGGTTTCTGGGCAAACAAAGCCTGACTTCCAGCTGTAGAATTTTTGTGCAAAGAAGAGAAGGTCTAGGCATGGCTGGGTTACACAGCTTTGCCACCAAAGCTCTGCTTGCATCACCAAACCTGCCCCAGGGGGACCAAGCCCAGTCCTGCAGGGAGAGCAGGGCTGTGAGCGTCCTGTCGGCATGGCTGGCCAGCAGCTCCTCATCCCTTTGCAGGGAAGGTGAGGTGCAAGTGTGCACCAAAACTTGGCCCTTACTCACTCCCCAAAGCCACAGCAGTGAGCAGGAGCCTGGTGCAGTGGGGGAATGACACTCACAGCCTGTCACACACACAGAGGAACCACTTGGCTCTTATGCCAGCCTCTTACTAATCAAAATATCATGCTAGACTGGAGTGGATCTGGCTTCTTTGAACGTGAGTCACATCATTTGCTGATTGCCAGGAGAGTTCCCAGGAACTGGGGGCAGCAGGACAGAAATTGCAGCTGTCCTCAGAGCACTGTAATTTCTGCTGGAGCTGGATGGCTCTCCCAGCCACCCCAAGACAGGGCAATTAAGGCTGGCTTCGAGCCAGATGCAGGTCGCTGGGAGCAGAGCATGGAGCCCCAAATTAAGCACTGTGAGAACGGAGCCAGGAGACTGTACAGAAGAAGTTAGTGAAGTAGTGAAGTCCCTGGAACAGCCACCGTGCCTTTCAAATGCAAATGCCGTCCTCAAGGAAAGCGTTTTGTTCTGCAGCCTCAGAGTGCTGACTTCTAATCACCGAGCAGAGAAAATACACCCAGGAATACTAACGTGGAGAAAAGGCTCTAGAGGTGGCTCAGGGCAGGTCAGTGGTACAGGGAAACACATTCCCACCAGCTGAATCAATCCAAGGGCACACACGGCTCAGTAAAGCCCTGCCCTGTGCCCACCAAGGGTCAGAGTTTATTCGAGTGCCACGGTCATGCTGCATAAAATTACCTCCTGCTAATGCAGCCCTAACACTTTCCAAAATGCAGTCTAAACTTCCCAAAAGCATTGAGGTATCTGGTACCCGTTGTCCTTTCATGTACAAAAAGTGATTTACAACAGCAGGCGGCTCCTCCATTGTCGGCTTCCCAAGTGTCAGAAATGGACAAAGTTGGATGGACACCCACAATCCAATTAAAAAACTGAAGTTAATAAAGTGAAACACCAACAGGGCTCTAGGAGAAGGAACAGCCCTGTGACAAGTTCCACTGGGGATGAGTGTGTTGCCAAATTCCCAAAGGATTTTTAGTTTCCCAAAGCCTCCCTTCATCCTATGGGATCAGCATCAGCCAGGGGTGCTTCTGCCCTAGGATGGCACTTTTGTCCCACACCTGCAGGTTCTTACATGGGAACTATGGCTATGGTGGAGCTGGAGGTTGCAGCTGGCTGCTCCTACATGAGCTGCTCTCCTGCAGCAGCATCAGGCAGGGGGATGCCACCAGTCCCTGGGGCCTGAGGAGATGAGACCCAGCACAAGTTAAGGAGCACCTGGAGGGGGCTGGAGCTGCCTTGGTGGAGAACTGAGCAGGGAACAATATTCCAGGGTGGCACATACTTATCTCTACAGGGCAGAGGACTCATTTGGAGAAGCCCTGATGATGGTCAGCAGACCAGCAAGTTCCTCATTTAAGGCTCAGTGTGGTCTGCAGGTCTCCTTCATAGAGGTGCTGGTAACTGGTGTGATGAGGGACAGTGGCAGAGCAGCAGCTGAGCATCTGTCCCCTGAGCCCATGCTGCAGCTACAGCCATCCACTGACATTTTTCTCATTCTTTTTTTCATTTAACATTTTTCTCTAAAGAAATATTTTTTTCCTCTAGGAATGCATCGAGCTTAGGTGTGCTCATATGGCTCCAGGAAACACATGGGACCTCAGAGTGGGATTTACTGGCTATAATACTTTGTAAACATGTATGCATTTTAAAATCTGTGGCTCTATTTTGTTAATTGACTGGAAAAGGTGATGCATTAAAGCAAAACTAAGATCTGAGCAATGTCAGATGACCGTGGATACTCACAGTGCCAGCAGGGCTTGAAGCTGGAGCTGGTGGAGGCTCAGCCCTCTGGCTGCTGAGCCAAAGGCTTTCCAGGTGGATTCATCCTCAAACTGCCCACTGCAGCAGCTAAACAACATGGGGGAACAAAAGCCTCTTCAGTGGGAAATAGCCCACGAGGCTCCATCCCAGGTCCTTTGCTGTGTTCCTTTAAGAGCAGGGACTCAGGCAGTGTCAGATTTTGCCATGGTTGAGGCTTCCTAAAGTCATGAGGGCCTTGGCCAGTGATGGGCTCCAACTCCTTCTGTACCCACGAGTGCCCTGAATTTTTCAGGAGCAGGAAAGGTCTGAGCAGAGACCCTCTCCCCTTTCATCCCAGGATCACAGGCAGCAGTGCTCACTTTCTGAGGAACAAGGGTCCTTTTTAAAAGCACTCCTTAGGTTTAACTCCCACGACATTTGTAAACTCTTTAAAGGCAGGAATTAACCTGGGTTTTAGAAAGCATCTCTGACGCTTTTAAGCAGTGTTTCAGAGCCAAAAATGATCTTCAAAATCTTCTGACTTCTAGTTTTGAGGGAAACACTTTTTTTCTTTGAAATTCGTCTAATTAGAAGATCACAAAATTAATTAAAATGCAAAATGAAATGCAACACTTTGCATCAGGTCAAATTAAACGTTTTCACAAGTTTTAAAATGAAATCAGAGCTAGTTTTCACTTTGATTAAAGAAACCTCCCTCTCCCTCCCCAAGTCCTGGAAAATATAGACCCAAAGAAAATCCTCCTTTCCCAAGCCTGCCCATTCCAGCAGGCAGAGGGGTACAGCTCTCCCTGCCCTGAAATATCAGGGACCAGAGCTTCCAGAACTTCACACTCACCCCTCAGCTCTCACCACAGGCACTTTGGCTGGATGATATTTTAAGTGCTCCTACTTGGTGGCAGCAGCTCGTTTAAAATTAGCAGCACCCCTAATTGGGAAGGGGGAGCTGTGCCTGGCATAAATGGCACTGCTGGCCCCTGGCACAGCGGGGGCAGCCCGGTGCCACCCTCAACAGCCATCACTGTCAGAGGTGAGCTCCTGGCCAGGGCTAAACTGTCCGCCCATTTAAATACAGCAAATCCCCAAATGTCAGGAGCTCTGTAGATGGCTGCAGAGCAGTGGCAGGGGGGAGGCAGGGCTCAGTGCTGGGTGCTGGCTCAGAACCAGCCCCTGCCACGGGCTGGGTCGCTGCAATGTGCTGGTGTAACACCTGAGCTTTAATTGCCTCTGCTGTGCCCTGTCCTGCTCCCGGAGGAGCTGCTGACACAGCCCACTGTAGCTCTTGGCACCAGAAAATACATTCTCCTCTGAGACCCAAAATATCAGCTCACTCTAAACATCAAGAGAGCTGCTTGTGATTAAGCATTTGGGGTTTTACAGCATCCTGAGGATGTAAAGTGCTATTTAAGTGATGGCTATTTTTACTGTGGTTATTTATTATGTGGGGCTGGTCAGTGCTGGGGTCCAGCCCCCTGTGCACAGAGGTGTTCCCAGCACAAAATGCTGGTGTAAGGTGGGCCAGCCTCAGGCAAGCACCACACCAGCAGGTGGCCACGGTCCTCCTGCTCCTTCAGCAGGCTCCCAAAGGCAGGAATCACAGGGGAAGACCCTTTTGGCCCTAAGGAGAGTGGTTAAGCCCAGCCCCTTGGAGGCATTCATGTTGCTAAACCCATGGGGGAACCATGGCTGCTTCCCCAGAGCAAAGCACTGTAATGTGGCTGCAAGGGGTGTATCCCTTGGGTTTGGATTGGCTTGATGAACTTGGAGGTCTTTTCCAGCCTGAATTCTATGAATCTATAGATTCATAGAATTCATACAGAGTAGGGTGAGGCACAAGCCTCAAAAATATTTCTTTTGAAAGAAATACTCCATTTTTCTCCCCTCACCCTGTGATCTGGCCAAGTGCAGCCAGTTCTGCTTGTCCCACTGGGATGACAGCAGGACCACAATCCCCCACTCAGGCTCACAGCAGCTGCAAAAGGTTTGGGTTTTACAGCTCCCTGCTGGCTCCCCTGCTCAGCTACCACACATGAGCTCCCTGGGCAGACTGATGTGCAGATCCCAGTGGGAGGGCAGCCAGAGGGGCTCTGTGTGGAGAGACTGAGGAGCCAGGGCATGCGTGACTCTCCCTGCAGCCCCAGCACTTGTGAATGCTCATTTGAGCCCTAACATTGCACAGTGTCAGCCCTGCATTGCTGCAGCCCTCGGGGTCATTAGGCCTGCAGGAGCTGAGGCTCCCCTCCAGCAGGCACGCTGCCACTCAAATCCCACGCAGCCATGGATACTCCAGCATCATCAGAGCCCTGCCCCTCACTGCAGCCACGCAACCTCCTCCCCAAATGGGAGGCTGTGCTGCAAAGGCCCAAGGATGAGCTAAGCCAAAGCAAACCCCCAGGCAGCTTCCAAGGGGTTAAGCACACTCACTCTCCCCTCTGCCTTTCCAGCCTCCTCCTGCAAAAGGCAAACAAAGAGGCTCTCCTAAGAGTACCTTGGCCTGCCATAATGGCATTAGGGGAAGGGCGGAAAGAGATCCTAACTCTCAGCTCACATTTGAGCATACAAAAACAAACAACCAAAAAAAGGGAAAAGTTAAAGCCATCTGAAAGTGCCTCTCTCTCTCCCAGAAGAGTGATAAAGGCTTTTTGGCAGAGTGAGGTGGTGTTTATTTTGGTTTGTGTTGTGTTGCTGCTCTGACCCCCTCAGCTGTTAGCCGGCAAACTTGACAGCCTGATTGTTTTTACTGGACTGTGCCGGAGTTTTTTGCTCTGCGAAAGTGATCTGGGAGCAGTTTGCACTGATTGCACAGAGGGCTCTGACCAGGGCCTGCTGCCATGTCCTGTGCTGTGCCCCGTGTCCCAGCCGGGGCTGCAGCCCGGCCCGGCCCGCAGCTGGTTCAAATCAGCACTTTCTCCCCATTTCACTGCACAAGGCAGCGCTTGAAGATTTTCCTTTCTATTCTGCTGAAATGTGACTCTAATTAGATGATAACAAGGCTCTGACATTTTCTAATCGTAATCCTATCCGTGCAAGGGGACATTATTAAACCGATTAAAATTATTGATAAAGGGGAGGAGGGGTGCTCAGTCATGGAACTTGGTATTTGGCCTGTGGCACAGGAGGGGTGCACAGGTCTGGGTGTGTCCCCTGGGATAAAGGCACCACTGTCCCCAGGGACATGCCACTCTCTAAACACTTGCTTGAGTAACACAACACTGCCCACCAAGCTGGAGCTTCCTTTCATGACCAGGACTTTAAGGAAAGGCGGCTTTGGAAACAAAAGGTGGCTTTCATGTAGAGCTAAGGAAGCACAGCTTCACCAGACCTGAAGTTACCAAGGAGGTTCTGGACCCAGTGTTTTCCACACCTATATGTGCTCATGTGGAACACAGTGCAAATATCAGCATTGCACATGTGGCTTTTAGTCCCTCTTTGAGAAAGGTTTTTGCTCCATAGGATTGGCATGAGGGATGAACAATTTTACTACCTTTGAATCCATCAAGACAATGCAACAAGCATCTTCTCTCTGACCCAGGGGACAGGCAGGTGATGTCCTACACCCCCTGTCCCATATCAGCCATGGCTCCTACACACAGTGCCATGTGAGGGGCATGCCAGTATCCTGAGGGAGCCTGCTGTGCCATACAAGGGATGTGGATCTCAGCTGCAGCCTACTGAGCAGTCCACAAGCACAGGGCCAGGCCCTCCAGCAACCCTCTTGGTGGTCCCTGACTCTGCATTGCTCCTACAGGATCCCATTGATTTGTCAATCACACATCCTTCTCTGCAGGGCTCCGCGCCCAGCTCTACATCATCCCTGTCTGGCATGGAGGCAGGCAGTTCTGAGCCAGTTTTCTGCTCTGGAAACCTCGGGGATCTCCCTCAGTGTTTCCCAGAATAGCCCCAAGGCTCCTCTAACTTCCCACAGCTGCTGCGTGGCAGCGAGCCGGCGGCTCCACCCGGAGCATCCCCCTCGGTGGTGGCAGGAACGTCGGTGGCACAGCCCCCAGAGCTCGGGGATTCCTCATTTCTGGGGAACTCCCTACACCTGCAGAGAACAAGGCTCATTTTTTTAACACCAAACCAAACAACAGCAACCCAAAGGGGACAGGGACACGCAGGCAGCTCAGCCTGTGCACTGACACTGCAGATGCTTCCAAGCTCCAAAACCAGCCCTCCTCACCCCCGAGGGCAGGGGACACAGCACCACCCACCCCAATTAGCCCACACGTTCTCCAGGATAAAACAGAGCATGAATTTTTCCAGCAGCATCCATAGCCCTGCTCAGCATAGTCATCCCCAGCTGAGGGGGGGGAAGTCCCCAGAGAGCAGGAGCCAGAGGCAGAGTGGGATGGGTCAGTAGAGCCAGGACATGCAAAGCTTGAAGCGTTTCAGAAGCCTCCCCCAGCATTGGTTTGCATGCAGGGTCAAACCCCCAATCCACAGAGGACCAAAGACCCCAGCACTTCTCAGAGAAAAGCCCTCTGGAGCCAGCAAACCGTTTGCAGAGAACAATTTATTAATCCAATTTACATCTTATTTCTCTTCACAAGCAGATCATAGTCTTCATGAAATTGCCCATTGCTAGAAATTATGCAGCAAATATTTTAGGATATGAATCTCCAGCAAACTGCCTGCTGCCAGTGCTGTTTCCCTGTGCAGGGCTGGAAATCTGAGCTGTGCTGACAGGACATGCAGGTCCCACAGCTCGGTGCATTCCCTCAACAGAGGCGTGGTGCTCTCCCAGCCAGGCACCAACAGGCAGCACTTCTTAGCTTATAAATAAAAAGCTACAACAGAATCAACCTTACAGTGCAAATATTCATGATTCTGAATTTGAAAATCACTTCCTATGAATAAGCCTGCATAGTTTGCATTAAAATATGCTGCTTCAGCACCATTCCTGACAGTGTACATGTTTGCTAGAACAGCCACATAGAGCAAACCTGAAAAGGTCAGGAAGGGAAAGGGAACAAATTTATTGAGGAATTGAAACATATGTTTGGTGCTAGTTTAAAAAAAAAATCTGCTGCAAGTACATAGATGGTGTCTATGTCAGGGAAAGTGCACTATGCAGAGCTCGCTACACAGGGACAGAGGTCTCAACTAATTGAAAAACTGATTAATTTTTACACCTACGAACTTTGGTATTTGGAAGATTTTAATTTCTCTTTAAAACGCTGAAGATTCCTTTGAAAAAGATTTAGAATTCGTATTGGAAACCCACAAAGGAGTTTTTAAGACTCTACCTTCTTATTTTAATAAAATGTAGTTTAGATTTTTTTTCTTGGAAATATCTTCATTAAATGGAAGAAGAACTAAAGGGCATGGTAATATAATTCACAGATGATACTAAATTAGGATATATTGTACGGCAGTGCGGACTGAGAAATAATACAAAGAGCCCCAGAGAGATTGGAAACCTGGGTAGAAAATAAATGAGATTCAATTTGGAAAAATGCTGTCGATGCCTCTGGGGAAAATAATTTGAAACACGCGGAAACCTGGGAAGCAGGAATGGCTAACATGGAGTTTAAAACAATAACAGAGAGAAAATTGTCTGCAAAGCATTACAGACCCCCTCGGACGGCCGCTGGTGTCAGCAGAGAGGTTCCTGCTCCCTGCTGTGACGCCCTGGGCACGGTCACTGCTGATGGCAGAGGCAGCCAGGGCCGGGGGAGGCTCCTGGGCACAGCCCCGGGCAGTGCTGAGGTGACAAAGCCACACGGAGGTGACCAGGGACAGGATCAGGGCAGGGGCATTCAGGAGTCTGGGGGAATGACCAGGGCTGGGAGCTGGGAGCAGCCCCTGATGGGCTGGCATGGGGACACAGGAGGGTGAGGATGCTCCATGGGACCCTGATAAAGGTGTGGGGCAGTAGGGCAAGAGACACAAGCGAGATTTTGAACCACTGCCTCAGAGGATCTCCCAGCAGTAAAGAGCAAAGGCACAAAGAGGTTTTGAGAACACAAAATTCTGTAGACACGTGTTCCTGCATGCAGACCTCTCCTGGGAAGGAGATGGGATGGCACCCACGTGGTCCCTTCCTACCTCAAGTGTTTTCTTTCCTCTCTCTTTTTCCTTCAAACTGGTATGTATTTATCACTGGATAAAAGGAAGAAATGAGGAGCACAGAGCAAGTGTGATCATGGATCACATGGATCCATCGTGGGATGGATCATGACCTTGCTCAAATCCCCTTTTTCCCCCAGTCCCCCACAAACATGTGCTTCCCCATCTCCTGGGACCACAGTTTCAAGAAAATGAAGTGGGAAGGATGAGGGTGAGGCTCCTCAGCTGCTCTTGCCCCTGCTTCAAGGGCTGTGAGAAAAGGGTCTGGCCCTGCAATGTGTCCAAGGCACAGGGGCAGCTCCATCACACACCCAGGAACACCCTGGCTGTGTCCACAGCCCCAACCCTTCCATTCACACAGAATGGCACCAGGCCAGTCTGCTGCAGGATAACAACAATTTTTTAAAAATTATTATTTTCTTTTAAAGGGGTTGGGCACTATTTCTCCAGGGCATTCAGAGCTCTGCTCACATGTCTTCTGTATTTCAAGAAACCATCTAAGCCTATATATTCCAGATGATAAACTCCACCTAGCAATTTTCTCCTTTTCATTAAAATTATTTACACCAGAAGAACTTAAAACAAAAATCGATTTGAGGAGAAACAAGGAGGGACAGACCAAGGACTCTGCTTTTACACTGCTATTTTTTAGCTTCTGAAAGGCACACGCTTCACTTATGAACTTGAGCATCACATATATATTTTAAAAGGAAACAGTAGAAATGCTTGTTACTGTATCCATCACTTTTTCTTGACCTTACAAAAAATAGAGCTCATCAGGTAACAGCATTTCTGACATTTTGAAGTTGTTTTCTTTCGCCTTTGGGATAGAAATAAAACCTTTAAGCACTCTGTTGAATGAGCTTTCAGAAGTGTGGCTTTGGAGACATCTAACCAAAAATCAATGTTTTTGTTTAGATAAGGTTGAAAGTATCCAAAACTTCCAGTCAAGTCTAAAAAAAAGTCTTATTTCAATTCTAATTCTAAAATAAGTTATCATCTCCTAAGAGCGTTTCAAATTAAATGCAATTGTTCTTTTCCTCCAGATAAAAACTCTGGCATGGGAGTGGGGCTGAAGATGGTTTTGATGGTCCACCCCAGAGACATCCACATGCTCTTGGAGACTTCATCTCAAATCAGAGGGAAGTTGTTTACTTTTTTCCAGGACTATTGATTTTTAAAGACATCTCTGAAATAGTTTGTATCTGGATCTCATGAAAGGGGTACTTAGGAATGAAAGGTGTGGATGTACAACTGGATCTTGGATTCCTTGGAAAACAGCAGAGAGGAGGTTTGAAAAGGCATTTTCCTGCACATCAGGACTGCCACAACACATCCTCTTTCCAGTCAACACTGAGCTTGAGCCAGCAAACATTTAAACCTTTTGAGGGCAAGAGAGAAATGAGGAGGCCTCAGGATCCCAGCCTTGACTGCTCTCACATCATCAACAACCAGGTATTTCAGAAAGGCCAGCTTCAGGTGATGGATGTGGGAGTTTCAGCAGGTTACAAACTCAGAAAGGAGCATCCCTGCCTTCACAAGACAGGTAACCCCTGGTTGCCCTTTGGTTACTTAAGTGCATTGGGTCCCACATTAGAACACCATGTCAGCCTTTAGACTGAAAAAAGGATGGATTTATTTACCACATGTAAATATCTGCACATGTTGTCACACAAAGCTCATCTCCTCATGCCACCAGTTTCCAGTCCAGCTACCAAATGTAGGTCAAGGTGATCTTCACCCAGCCCAGCTCAGATGGAACTGGGAGAACAGGGAATCAGTCTTCCCATCCTTGCTCACCTGGAAAATCTGAACCCACAACAGAAGGGTGAGAGCTAGAAATTCTAGAATTTCAGAGGAAAAAAGCCACACAAAACATTTCAAAAAGCTGTAGGTACTAAACCAGTAAATGCAAGCCCTTGCTCTCTTGTAAATGGCTTCTGGAAATGCTTTCCATGGCTGCAGAGGCCCTGGACAATGAAAGGCATAGTCCTGTTGTGACCAGAATCTGTCACATTCATTATCTTGTACTCAATCACTGCAAAATGCAAAACATGGTTTGACAAGTTTAATTTCTGTATATAACCAGTTTTAAAAGTATATTGTTTATTTTAATTGCATACCATTCTTCATCCAAGTGCAGCCCAACAAAATTCAAGCTAAAAACCATCTCAAGGTTATGTTCACTTTAAAAAGTGAAAAAGCTGAGGTTTTGAATACAAAAATTGAACTATGTAATTGTTTAAATGAGCATTCTTTTACCATATCATCCTCCCTAGTAAGAAGTACTGCCATTTTTAATGCAAGCAGCTATATTTGGTTACAAATCATGTTTTAGCAATTATACTACACAGCAAGAACGAACAACTCTGTAGTCTTTAATAAAATACACATGAGAAACAGGATCTTCAATTTACATTTATTTTTATCTTGCTTGTTCATTAAAAGTCTTGTTCAAAAACTACTTTGTCTTGTCCTTTCATGAGAGCAAAGCAAGGATGTTCTTGAGCCCAGCGTGGGACTCGCCTGTCCTGATCGGCCTCTGTGGGTCTTAACTCACATGTGGCACCACCAGGGTTTGCAAGGGGAAAGGGGCACAAATATTGCAGGCTGGGAAGTGGCAGGACCCCCCTCCCTCGAGGGGCAGCACCCTGATCTCAGCTGCATCAGTTGCCTCAGGGGGTTTGGTCATTCTCAGCCTCGCAGGTTCCTGTGATTTCACACACCCAGGACCTGACACCTAAGAGGTGAGAGCTGCACCTCACAGAGACCTTGCCACCTTCCTCATGTGTCCCACGGACAAACCAAGTACTCTTGCTACTAAAACGAGCCTGTAAAAGCAAAATTCATCTCACTTTAAAGCCTACAAAAGGCTGCAATTAATTCCCATTGGCAACAGACAGGATTCTTAAATCTACTGTGTTCCAGCCCTTAATTAAGACTTTGTGTAAGGAAAGGAGGAAGACAAGGAAGGGCATAAAAATGTAAAATAAAATAACAGGGCTACATGGAAAAGAGATGAACAAATCTCCCTCAAAACACCCAAGTGATGAGTAGCAGCTCATTATCCTCCAGAGCACCTTGCTCTCCTGCTGCCCCCATGGTTGGTCTGATGTCAGAAAGGATTCTCACATCAGCACTTTACTCCCACTCTAGGACAGCCAAGGCTTCAGCACCCCTGCTCCAGCAAGTACATTGACAATTTTTATTAAAGATAATAATCCAGGTCAGTAACTTGAGGAGAATGATGACTTTGGTGCACTTGGCACACAGAGCTGGCTACCAACAGCCAGGGCAGCACCTTCAGAGTGTTCCCAACAGGCTCGCTCACGTTTGCCAAGCCAAAGCCTTCCCTGGACCCAGAACTTCACCAACTGGGATGAGGATGCTGCAGGTCACTCAACCCAAGAAATCCCATCAGCAAGATAGAATAAAAAGGACACGAGGGTGAAGACATGGCAGTGCAGTTCACTTTCCGTCCACCACGGGGATTAGCATAATTAATGAAGTATTTAGAAGCTTTTAGAATGGGAAGCAATGCCACCTAGTGAACAGGATGGCGTGTGACAGACGGGGACACCTCTGAAGGTTGGTCCCTCGGTGAGGTGTTGATGCAGCAAGTCCCACTGCTGCCATGAGGTGAGCAGTGCTCTGGATAGGGGGCATCTGAGCAAGGACCATCCAGGAGTCCCAGCATCTGCCCCCGACTCACCAGCTACACAAACACAAGTTCAAAGACATTTTACCAATGAATAATTTAAAGAAAAATACATTTTCAGTAGACCATGAATTTAAATTTTCCTTCAACAAGACCTTTTAAAGCTGGAAAATACACAGCTCAAAAATGACAGATGGCTTTAAAATTAGAGATCAGATTATATGGGAATTTATAAAGGTATTGCAGAGAAAAGTGAGCACTGAATGTTACTAAATTTAGGATAAAGCCTGAGCAGACACCAGCAATTAAATAAAAATTCAAGAAAATGCATGGCCCAGAGGCTGTCACAGTGTTTGGCAGTGGTTGACAGCCACAGCACAGTCCCAGCTCACTAACAGAGGGCAACCAGTTCCCATTCCTGCACTGAACCATTTTCCATTAAAAGATGCAAATTGTGAGCAATTCAGACTCCACACAAGATATTTGATGCAGCCGTTTTTTTGAGTTTTGGGTAGGTTTTTTTTTCCTCCCCCTAAAAGAATTCCTGGTTTTGTTTAGTTATTTGCAAGACCATGTCAAGTTATAAGCATATGACCACAAATCAGACAGAGGTTGCTACTGATGTGGTTTCCCCCCCCCCCCAGCATTTGCCATGGTAATACAGAGTTATAAAAATAACAGTCATGATCTATGGTAGGGCAGCAGTTTGATCAGACTAAAGACCTCTGGTATGCAAGGCTTCTCTACCAAAAAATGTTTCGACCAATTTGTAAAATTGATGGGACTCTGGAGTAATCGCACTGGAGCCAAACACTTACATGTTTGATACAGAGGGATTTTCAGTGGATTTGATGGTGGGTGGAAGGTGGTGGTGGGGGGGTTGGTTTAACACACACATTCTTTCTGCAACTGCAGTGCAGACGTTGCTGAGGAACGTGTGAGAAGACAACCACCGACGTGGCAGCGACACGCAACAGGAGACACCATGGCTTGGTCAACCATGAGCTGGGAGCTGGAGCTCAGCAGCACATGCTGTTCTGGTGGTCCTTGCGTGACATCTGGTGGCCAAAGAGTACCCTGGGAAGATCCATCTGACTCATGCTGCACCCAGGGAACCCCACAGCCCCAGGAAAGGCCATGAGCTACAGCCCTTCTAAGAACTGCACCAGAACTTAAATGCTCTGTTTCTGATGTTCATTCAGGTAAAATGATCAGAGAGTGAATTTAGGAGCTGGACCTTTATGCTCTCTGTTTTCTAAAGAGCACTGATCCCCTCAAAATACTTCCCAGTCCCTTCTAAAGACTAGGACATCCCATCTGGGGACAACCAATTGCTTACAAGAATCTCAAGTGGTCATTAATTCAAGGCATTACATTTCATGACTTGAGAATATTTTAGCTATATTCATGTTCTAAAGGGAAAAAACATTGACCTGAAGATCCATTCACCAGAGAACAAAACCCAAAACTCTGCCAAAAATTTGGCCCTGAAGACTTTTTTCTGCCCATTAATAGTGAAACAGAAGCATTTCAGTATGCAAAACTGAGAGCAGATCTGAGCCAAGTTTCCTGAATGAAAAGGGAACATACTAATTGAAAAATTACCCTAAAACCCTCTGTACTTCAGACTTCTTTAAAAACAAAACAAAAACCAGCAACCCCCCAAACCTGAAATTCTGAAGAAGCCAGACCTGAAAGGTGAGCTGGAATTGATTGGATTTGTGAGCATCCTCCCTTGGAGCAGCCCTGGATTTGCCTGGAGCAGCAATGCCTGCCAGCTCTTCAATGGGCTGGAGCTGCCAAGAGATGCTGAGGAGGAGCTGTCAAGCCCCAACTGCCCTAAAGAAACGTGATGTTCAGCTGAACACTGCAGAGGGAATTTCTTCCTTTGCTGCAGTTGTTGCCTGCATTAAGTTGATGGAAAATGCACAGGCTTGAAGCAAGACAGAGTGTCCATTTGTGCAGAGCAATGATCCCTGCAGAAGGCATCTCTTCCCTGCATTTCTCCCCCACTCATCTCCAAAGGTTTCCATAAACAAGATGGCTCCTTGTCTGCATCAAGCTCTATACATACCATAAACATGACCTGACCCACATTATCCAGTAAAATACATCTTTCTTAAAGCTTAGTTTCTCCCCTGCCCTTCCTCCCACAAAACATTTATCACAAGGTGGTGCAACCAGATTCCCCAATGGATTTTTGATCCCTCCTCCTCTCAGCCACTTCCCAAAGTTGCCTGTAAAAAGCCCCAGGTAACCTTAGTGCTCAGGTAAGCTCTGGAACTCTAAAGTGCCAGGTTAGGGGAGATGAGTTACCAGCAATGCTGAAATTAAACCCAAGAATGAAGAATCATCAGAATTTCAGGCAGGAGCTGGAGCTGCTTCGCACATGTTCTGCTTCCTTGTATTGAGAGAAAACAAACCAGTTGATTTCTCAAGATATTTCACTCCGTTTACAACAGTTTTTAGCTCTGTAGTTTGTAATATTACATACTCTGAAATGAAATTCAATCCCCAAATCCTTCTAGCTGGTTACTCATAAAAACCATTAAGTTCAGGCATAAGCAAACCAGACTCATCTTTTTCCCTCCCAGTGCCTATTACATATAAATAGTAATTATTGTTCCTGGCAAGGCTCTAGTGTCTCTTATGATTCTGTACTTTAATGATCTGATTTCTTAGTACTTTCCACTGAAGAATATATTTAACAAGCATCCATGTTTCCTCCTCCAAGATAGGATTTTTAAATTATGAATGTAATAAAGACAATGATGTTGCCAGTCTCATGATTAATAGCTTAAAGAGACATTTGCTAAGCCTTCATTCTCACCATTATCACAAATTCACAAGCTGTATAGCTTTGTAACATGCAGCAAAGACAAGATTTAACTCTATAGTTACACAGCTAAATCCACAAGCAATACAAGAAGGGCATTAGTGTAGTTTGATCTAGAAAAGCAATTTAAGTCCTACGTGCTCTGTTGACAGATTTGTGTTTTTTAAATGCCACCTTAGAAGAAAGTGTCTAACGCAAGATTCCCACCCTTATTTATGCAATGGGTGACATCTCCAATCTTGTATGTTGTCAGAACTTAAACCACAGTAAGTTACATCACTGTGAGACAGAGAGCATCATTAGTGTTCAGCTCAGAGTTACTGAACTAATCAACTGGAGAGGCTTCTCCTAATAACACATCCCCAAACAAGCTGCTACAAACATTCCCTCAAACATCACATCGGTTGCTTTTAAAATTAAAATGAAACCAAACCACTGAAAGAAAATAGGGTTTATGGTAAAACTCAATTTTATTACTGCACAGGAACATGGGCTTCGTTCAATGCAAGAGCACACCCACAGTGCACAGTCGTGGAGTTAACTCTGCAGCATTTTGCAAGGTTTAAATTTTCTCGTTGAATTGAGTAAATGCTACAGTAGATAACGCCAATCAAAAGTCTGAGAAAGTAAAGGCAGGTTAAGCATTACGCTGGAGATGCAACACAAGCCAGCAGCTCTGTGCAAGCCTGTCTGGCTCGGTGATCAGTGCATGTGAAACATCCAAAATATCACCTTCACACTCAAGAGAGACAGGTAAGAACAGAACAACTGCATATTAGACAGCACAAAGGTCCAGCCTGCATTCTGCAAGTGCCAGCAGCTCAGCAATAGGCATCTCTCTCCTTACCTTGCAGAATCAAGGCCACTCTGCATTTATTGATTTGCATCAGGGGCACAGTCATTTAAAACTATAGATTAAAGCAAACAAAATGGAAACTGATAATTCATTTTCAATTCTGTTTAAGGTTTATTACAACTCAGGTAGCTGAAATTTGTCACGCACGAGGCAGAGGCTTCACCAGTTCTGGGACTATTTGTATAAATCAGCACAGCGAGACAATCTCTTTGGAACAAGTCGTGAAATTTAAGCATCTGCCAAACCAGTTCAGAGTGATTTATGAAAATCTGAAGATCACATTAATGGAATTGTTAACAGCCATAACTACATCCACATAAATGTGCCTCTCAAAATAAAAACACTCTACATAGTTCTGAATGTTTTAAGAACTAGTAAAATGACTACAGATTATGAAGTCCATCTCCTTTAAGGCATCAAAGACATTCTCAAGGAGGAGTTAATTAGTCCAGTTTCACAGGATACACCATTACAGAGCCTGAGATTCCGACTGCCTGTGATTAATTTCAACACTGCACCAACATACTTTGCTTACATTAGATCTGTTTTCAATTTCCCCTCCTTTTTTTTTTTCAGAGGCCCCTCACTGGTGTGTTCACAGCTGGAGACTCAAGTGCAACTCCTCTGTGCTGCCCCATAACCAACTGGAACACTTGTCAGGAAACCTCTAGATGACAAGAAAGCACATAAGAAGTACTTTCCAACATGCATGTTTCCCCACCCTGTTCCCCAGTTCACAAGGCAGCAAATTCAAATGCAAGCCCCCTCCCCTCCAATGATCTGGGACACACATGCACTTGCTTCAAAGCACCCACGTTCAACACACAGCTCACAGAAATCCTGGGCTTTGGCTGATGGTGCTGATAAGGGATCGTGATTAAAGGCTCCTCACCATCTCTCATACAGAGCAAGATGGATGCCTACCAACCAGTAGTAGGCACCAAGCCTTAGGAAACAACTGTCTGTAGTGCAACGTTCCAGCACATTCCCATGCAATGAAATAAATCCATCAACAAGGCAACTTGCACAAAAAAAGAAGGGTCTTTTTTTGAGGCATTGAGCCTCCCGGGCTGATAGTCTCACAGGACACCTTTCAAGCTTCCTTACCAAATTGCTCAAGTTCTGAAAATAAAAGCAATTTGCTCATGCAGTTCTTTTTGTTCTGCTCCCTTTCTGCCAGGAGTCTTCAAAATAAAGCCTCACTTTCATGCACCCAGAGTGGCACTACCTCCACACCTCTTCCTGGCCACCCAATTCCGTGTATTCCTTCATACTGGGATGCACAATTAGTAGCAGGTTTTACTGAGGTAAGAACTGTCCTCAGGGTTAGCTGTGGCCTGGATCAGTTGTCCCACCACACAAGCATTGGAACCATTCTTGTGACAGCAGTGCACAGAGATGAGAATGGCAGCACTGGCTTGTATGTGCTACCCCACAGGAGGAACTACATCCCAAGTTCCAGTTTTCATGGAAGTCACCCTCCACTGCTCACAAGCACTCACCTAAAGAAGGTGCTGCTGTCCTTCCAGTTACACCTCAGGGAAACACAAACCATGTGCTGTGGGGTGCTTTGCACTATACAGTGGGCAGATATATCTTGCCTGTCTGGGTTTTAGGTTCTTTCTGATTCATTAAGTTCCTCATTTAAATTATCTAACCAAGTACTTAAGGCTTTCCTTATCTTGCTAAATTAAGCCAGTCCTTGCCAGCTGCCAACAAGGGGAAGTGGGAACACGCAAGAACACTGCAGGAACTCCTTCTCCAGCACAGCAGTGTGCACGTGCTTCCACTTCCTGGCCTGACTGTGCTTGGCACCCCCTCCCGTCATCTAGGAGGGATTTGCACCTGGCTTAGCTCAAGTCTGAATTAATTTGCAAGACAGGGAAGTCAAAGTGGTTTTCCTCCATCAGAAGCCAGGGCTATGGATGGACACAAAGTGAAGCTGTGCAGCAGATGATGCTTAGCAATGAAAATACTTTTCCTCTGGGCTCATTCCTGTATCTGGCAGAAAAACACAGCAAAGACATTTGCTGGTGTAGCAGTGCCAGACAACAATCTCTTCAAGCAGAAGTAGCTCTCTTCAGCAAGGAGCACATCACAGTTTACAGCCCAAGGTGAAAGCCCAGCAGACCCACTGCTCTCACCCACCCTCTGCCCAGCACAGCAACCCTGCAAAGTTCAGGGCTGGGCTCGTGGGCTCCCACCCCTCTGGAGCAGGGTGACACTGCTGTGTTTGCACTGCACCCACCACAAGTGCTGCAACTCCCAGCCAGACCCATCGGTGCTACTGGACACAGACAAAACCAGGGATGTTCGAGACAATCAAACAGCAGATGCAGCAGAAATGAATTAATTTACATTTGAACAAAAGCAAAAGCCAATGGGAGGTTAAAGACAACAAGCTTTGAAGACAGAGCTGAAGGGAGAAATGGTACATTTTCACTGCATATCGTGGATCTGAGAAATGACTCAAAGCCATCTGAGATGTAAACAGTTACTGTCAAGGAGTTTATCTTACTATCTAGGCTGTGACTCCTCAAGGCTAGCTTTATAGTTCTCTTTAATACACACATCATGGAGACTTCTGCAGCATCTTGGAACTTACCACCTATCTGACTGACTGAACACTTCTGTACTTTCTCTTACACAGACAAGTGCTGAAGCTTTATTTGTGCAAAGACTGCTTTTTGTCTATAGGGACAGGCTGATAATGACAGCCAGAGAAATGCTAACAGAACAAACTTTATTAGCAACTTGGACTATTTGAAAAAGGGGTCTTCACAAATTAAAGCTGTAGATGAGTTTAGCCACCCTAAAATGTGGTATCCAGTATTACACAGCCACAACAGGGACAATGGAACTATCAAATACATTCTAGCTGTTCTTTTTATGGCATTGATTTTTTTTTTGATACATTCAAAGCATTATTGCATCAGAAAACATATCATGCATCTTTATTTTTCCAGACAAATTCACCTGTATTTGTCATTTCTAGCTACACCTCAAAGGTGCCCCAAATCTACCGTTTCATGGGTTTAGTTGCATGCTTTGCCTATATGCATGCTGAAATAATAAATATTAAATACAGGAAAGAACATAAGAGAACCAAACTGACATTAGGAATCTTCTATGGCAGCTCTGTTATGTTCTGCCAGTTAAAGAACTTTGCAAAAGATTGAGGTAACAACAGTGGCCACACCACTCAGCTGAGAATCGCTCAAATTCATGGAAATTTTCAGAAATTCAAGTACACAAACACCAGCTGCAACTTGTCAGAAATGCCAGAGAAATTAGGTTGGCTGCATTTTATTAGTCTATTAGCTGGCGTTCACACAGCTCCTTGTAAATCCTTTTTCTCACTCGGGGCATATCTTCCTGGGAGAACTGAAAAGGCTGGTCTAAGGCGAGGCACTTGCAGTACTGGGGAAAAGGAAAAGGCTTGGTTGAAAAAAAAGGACATTTACTACATGAACAACATAGGCCACTGATTTTTACATAGGAATACTCTTACCTGGAGCACAAAAACCCCACAGTCACTGTCATTTTTCTGTTGTGGAATGCACTGAAAGGAAAAGAAACAACCAGAGACATGTCAGATCCTTATCCTTTTACTTAGTTAGATCCTTTCATTCTCTAACTCCTGCTTAATATCCAAAAGCAGATTCAGCATAAGGATCAGCTGTCTCATGCTCAGAGATAGCTGTTTTGCAGCACCAGAAACTGGAGTTGTAATTACTTGTTCTCATCCCAAACTTTGCAAGGTGACACTCAACACCTTGTTAGAATAACACGTAATAGTTAGAAAAATATATAGTATAGGACAGAAAATAAATTACAGTCTTTCTTTCAAGTTTATTTTCTTTTAGTGACCTACACAGAACAGCTTCTCAATTAGTTTAAATAAATGTTTGTACAGCATTATCTACTTTACACAGGACAAAACTATATCAGCAAAGTCACACAGGCCTAGAGGAAGCTTACTCTCAGCATCCATGCTACCAGCAGTGACTTTCCTCCCCCAGCCACACCAAAGGGTTTCAGAGAGCATGACAAATGGTTCATCACTAGGCAACAGGACTGAGCAAGGCAGTCTCAAATGATAACTTTCAACCTTCATTATTTCCTCAAACACGCTCAATTTTGATATGCAGAGCTAAAAAGTCCCAATCACTAGTGCTATTATGTCTCTGGCACTTGAAAAGGCAAAGTAATTGTTTTTTCTCAGCTCCCAGATCTTCTGCCTCACAGAACGCAGGAGGATGAACTGACTGCACAGGTTGTGCATGAGTGCAGAGAAGAATCATTTTATCATTGTATCAGCATCTAAAAATAAATCTGTGCAAGGAGGGAGCTGTTGGAAATATGTCTAGTGTGCAATGACCTGTTTTATATCTTTGGAGCCATTATGGGATGGCTACGCAAATTACATATTCCCTCATTTACACTACACACAAGTTATTCCCTTTTATTGTTGCCAGACTTTGTTTACTTGTGATCAAACGCAATGTGCCACAAACAGCCCTGGAGACCAAAGCCCTCTATCCATAGCAAACATAAAATATCAGCAGTAGCAACATCAGCCTGTTCCCTCCCTCACCAAAGCCCATCCATTCAGAACAGCCCCTTCAGGAGAAGGGAGGCAGCTGAGTGTCCAGCTCAGTCAGTCCTTGACCTTGTGTCAATATGGACACCAGGTGCAGGTTTGCTGTGCACACATTTAATTGTTCAGATCACCAACCCACTTGCAGAAAGTGCTAAAGCCCTGGTGGGAGTTGAATGACCAACAGAGCTGGAATTCCAATGTGTAACTACCTGCATCTCTCCCAGTACCCTCCCTGTGGGCAGCATAAACCCATTTAGTACTTGTACAAATATATGAATTTAGAAGCAGCTCCATGAAATCTCCCACAAAGTCAGACCCCAGGGCTCAAAGTGCTGTCATTTACCTTTGTCACAGCAGTCTGCCAACCCTGAAGGAACTCGGGGCGATTCTTCTCTTTTGCTTCAGTCAGCAAATACTTTCGAATGTTCTTTAAAGAAGGAAAAAAAAGCAACATTATTCACCCACTAAAGAACAGGAGAGAAACACTGACTGCTTGGTTGGTATCCTTTTGACAGTAGGACAATTTTCAGGTGAGCATTAGGAGATGAGCTAAAATCTAGAGGTAAAGAAATGAACTCTGGTGGGTACTGTGCCTTCTACCATCAAGACTCATTTTAGTCTATCAAGGGGAGCTCTAACACCCCTCAGCCACACTGTACACTGCTCTACTTCATTCCAGACTAGCGGTGGCACCCAGGCACAAGGTCAGAGTGCTCCCAGACATGCAGAGAAAAACAGAGCAGCCTGGCATGTGTTCTCTCCTGGCTGACACCAAGGCCCTTACGTTCAATACGGCCGCATGTTCCTGCTGGAATCGCAATACAAAATGCTCCAGTTCTGCAGCTAATCAACAAAGCTCCAGGGAGAGTTTTAGTGACATACAGGGGAAAAAAAATAGGCTGACACAAGCAAAGAGAAGGAAGCAAGATAAATGAGACTATGGTCTTGGGTTAAACAAATCCTACTTCTCTGTAAACAGGCTGGGAATTTACAGCATAATTTAAACACTGCAGCACACAAATATTCACCTTAGTGTGTGGATCACAGTGAATTTTGGGGTATTGCTGCCCTCCTACCCCTAGAAAAGGCAGAAATAAAATTTCCTCATGTCTGTGAGACATTCAGGTGCAAATGCCTTGCCTGGAATGGGATGGGAGAGAACAGATTGCAAGGCTGCAGGAGAGGCCTTAGGGCTGATGGCTGGTTCCTGCTGCACGTTCACAAGCTAGAGAGCATAAGATCTCTTGCTCCCAGGACAAACATTAGCTTCATCCTCAGCAAATGCCAGCAGGCATACTATCTTCATTCAGAAGTCCTGGCTGGGAACTCTCCTGGGTACAATAATTACTACTCTTCAGTAAGCCAACAACTACACACAGTTAAAAGTAGAGGGCTGCTGCATCAAGCAAGCAATTAAGTTGACAAAATTAGCTTTTGTAAGAGGGTCATTACAATTTGCTAAGCCCAGCAAAAATTTCCTGGCTGTTCTTTATCAGGAAGACGGATAATTTAACTCGTGTTCAGGTTGCAGCCCTGAAAGGTTGCTGGGTTCTAACCAGAGGCAAACACTCTGTTTCAATGCAGGACAAGGAAAAAGGCAACACAACAGCATCTTCAGTCCTGTGCTCTCACCCAGGCAACCTATCCCCTAAAGGAGCACAATTTATCATTTATCCTAAACACAAGCCCCTTAACAGATGAAAGAAGTGCCCTCACTCTCCTTGGGGTTCTTCTGCTTCCCCTTGGCACTGGGCTTTGAGCTCCTGCTTTTTGTGGGAGTGCCAAGTCAGAGTCACCAAAGCTGTGCTGATTACATGGTCAGGCTAATTGGGCAATAGGCAGTCTGACCTCAGCTCCCAGCTCTGGTGTGACCCTCGAGCTCTGTGCTTCAGACTCCCCAGCAGGACAGGCTGATTCTCATTTCATACACAGCAAGACAATGACAGATATACCACATTTAAAGTTTATGGCTGAACAGAAACAAAGGGGGAGTGTTCCCTTTAAGAAAATAGTTCAGACTTTGCAGACACAGCTGTCACTCTTACCTCTACACAAAACTTAAAATGAATGCCTTGGGAATCGTAAAATGAAATAATTCGACTGGGGATGTTCACAGTAATGAGGGACCAGTGGACTTCCAGGTGAATAGGAATTAACAAGAGAGTCTTCTTAAACAAGTCCACCTGGCAAAAAGAACAACCTATATTACAGAGAGTTCCACAGGCAGAATACAGCATAGCCAGAGATTAATTGTATCCAAGTTTCCTTTCTGACACTCCATAACTGAAATCTTCTTTTGCCCCCTCCACCCTTTCACCACATTCTTCATGTTTACCTAATACACAACTTATTAGCAGGCACAAAAATACAGTTGCAGTCCAGAAAGTGGCTGAGGAACCTTGTACAGTATCAGAATTAATCACTACTGTATTTGTGACAAAATCCTGCTCATGCTGCACTGCAACATCTGTGTTGAAGTGGGATTTCTTAGGTAATGATGGCAATACAACTGAGCCTCAGTTTAGGTTAGCTCTTCATCTCTTCAGTAATGACACTTGTCCAGCGTGAGCACCACTCATTTCTATCAGAGCTGCTGATAGAAATGAGTAAGTGACAGACTTTGGAGCTGTTGATGAGAAGCTCAGCACAAGGTAGCAATGAGCATTCACAGCCCATTCACAGCCCAGAAAGCCAACTGCACGCTGGGCTGCATCACAAGCAGTGGGGCCAGCAGGTCAGGGAGGAGATTGCGCCCTTCTACTGCTCTCACAGGAGACCACACCTGAAGTGCTGTGTCCAGCTCTCAGGCCCCATACGTAAGAAGGAGGTGGACCTGGACCTGTTGGATAAGGTCCAGATGAAGCCAAAAAGATGTTCAGAAGCCTGGAGTACCTTTGCTATGAAGACAGACTGAGGGAGTTCGGGCTGTCCAGTCTGGAGAAGAGAAGGCTGCGTAGAGACTTTATAGCACCTTCTAGTACATAAAGGACTACAACAAAGCTGAAGATGGACTTTGGACAAGGGCATGGAGTGACAGGACAAGAAGGAATGGCTTTAAACTGACAGAGGACATGTTTAGATTAGGTGAAAGAAAGAAATTCCTCCCTGTGAGGGTGGTGAGACATGGGCACAGGTTGCTCAGAGAAGCTGTGGCTGCCCTACCCCTGGAAGTGGCCTAGGGGCTGAATGGGGCTTGGAGCAACCTGGGATAGTGGAAGGTGTCCCTGCCCATGGCAGAGGGGCAAAACTGGATGATCTGCAAGGTCTCTTCCAACCCAAACCATTCCATGATTCTATTAAGAGACTGTAATTACAAACACCCCACAAAACCAGCAAGTTTGTAGTCTGACCCCTTCTGCTCTAACACAGGCTCTGGGACTTGCCAGAGGAAAGCAGAGGAGTGCAGGATGCTTTGGTGAACAGAGGAAAGGAGGGCAAGAAGGTAGAGCAGATTCATCCTTTCTCAAAGCTAGCTTTGTAGCAGATGTACTGTGGTCACAGGCAAGCAAACAAGGGAAAAGGTCTTGAAGTACAGAACAAGTAGATCAGATGCAACACCCCCCATGTCTGTATGGCAGATGAGCCCTTATGCTTTTGGAAGCCAGCCAAGCCAGGGCCTTTCATGGTCTTCCTTCTCCTAGCTCCTCTTGAAAGAAGTGTCTAATTACTGGGGTTTTGGTGGCACAGTCCAGAAAATAAGCAAAAATAGAATCCTGAACTAAATGAACTCATCCTGTGGGAAGATTTCTAAGCTTTTTTCCTGTTTTTTTAAGCACTGTGCAATTTGAACAGTACATAATTGCAACACTACTGGCAAGGGCAGGTCTTTTGTAGGAAAGAAAAGTCTATTTCTTGAGTAACAATGGGAAGTCGAAGAGACAAAAAGGTGTGGGCATTCACAGCAGTTATCAGCTGAGCCTGGCTCACAACAGCCCTTTGATTGTGACAAGCATCGACCCTGCTCCCACCTGCAGAAACTGCTTCCTGACTGGATTACAGCACATTCACTACACACCAATCCATCACTCCTGGAGAGAAGCACAGGGATGTCAGCCAGCAGCAAGCTGAGACCACAAAGGAAAACTGGAGTAAAAGAAATGAACTCCATCTTCTGTGATATCCAGCAACAGCAGAGCCACACAAAATTCAAGAGACCTCATGTGGCCCTAGTTGTGGGATTACTGCAGGTGTGCAATCCTGCAGCAGAAGAGCAGAAACAGGCAGCCAAAAGTTTGTCTTTAGTTACAAACTGATGTACAGCAAGAGTGGTGGCAACCCAGATTGACTTCACCATGAGAGCAGAGTCAGCTCTGTGTCATGGCAGTGAATCAGGAGTGCCAGTGTGATGGGTGATCAGAAGGGACAGACACTAACAGGAGCTCTGAAACCACTGCAGCCAGAGCCAGCACAGGAGATCCTGCATCCCAGGAGAGAACATTTACAAAACATGGTGCTATACTCTGGTGTGTTTCAAGAGCAGAAACAAATTCCCCTTAATTGCACATTGCACGATGAAGGAGTCTGCAAATCCTTCCCATAGAAACTGCTTAGTTCTCATTCTTGCTTGAGAGATTCTTTAGGAATTTAGGTGTAAATATCTAAAAATTGTCCTGTCTCATCAGGTACCTCTCAGCAGCAACAATACAGATCCTGCTTCCAGAATCTCTCTTAATTTTGGGAGTTTTTACAAAACTTGGGTTGTTGGAGAAAAGGAACGTTTAAAAAATAATATGTGGGAATATTAAGCACCGATATTCCATCTCTCTTTAAAGAGATTTTTAATAAATTATATGAATAGATTTTATATTTGGATAATGAGTTCATCTCTAGCATTTCACAGATGTGTGCTATTTAAGTACTTCTGCAGAAAGATCATACATTCAAACATGGCCTTTGATTAGTCTTGCCTCATCTCCCATATTAGAAAGGACAAATGTTCCTAGAAAAAAAGAGAGTATTTCTTTTTGCATTAGCTATCCCTGAAAATATCACACCCATGATCTGGTGTGGGTTCTGGAAAGCAAGGTGAATTCTGTTCTTGTCAAGAGAACAACAGTCTGGCTTATTAACCATGGGTCTCTTTTTTGCTTTCTAGTACCTGGTATGTGTTACTTGGAGTAACAATTTGATTTTGTCAAAGAATACCAGGCTGAGATAAAAGGAAGAAGCAGAATTAAGTCTGCTCTCCTGTAGATTAGTGTACCTGGCACTGTCAGGAGCAGTAAGAGACATTTCTTGCAGTTAAATTAACAACTTGCATGAACATACACAAAGAGATAACCTCCCACTGAAGATTTAGCCATCCAAGTACAACATACCCGTACTAACTTGAATAGTGCCACACTACTATTTTCATCAAGCCCTTCCCACTTTCTACAGCTCCTTTGCTAACCCATCCTTTGCAAATAACACACTGTAACCCAGCTTCAAGTTAATGGCTGAGCCCAGCCCAGCACTGATGACACCATGTTAAAGGTACCTTTTTAGTCCATCGTTTTACCCCATTATATCCTTTGGTTACGAGCTGTCTATGAAAAAAGCTGTTAAAGAAATGAACCTAAAAAGAGAGAGAGAGAGAGGAGCAATGAGCACAGAAATTTTAATGCACAGTCATTCCCCTTCCCCCAGGATAATTTATACAAAACAACTTGTAATGAGGCAATATTTAATGTAGGTTTAGAAGCAGAACCCCAGTAGGGACAAACAGAGGTTTTGCCAAGCCTCAACTCTTACTGTTCTTCAGAAAGCTAATAAAATAAGCCTCATTTCCCTATAATATATCATGTGAGCCACTGCAGCATTTATATTTACATTTTTGTATCTCCAGGCATATCGTATTTAATTTTTTTGTTGGGGACAGACTTGGGAGAAAAACACCAGGACAAGGAGTTAGTTTTTGTTGCTCTTTACAGGGATCAAGGAAGAGAACACTGGGCTGGAAAAGCAGGGGTGGTGGAGAAGGGAGCAACTTCTGGCTTTAGTTGCTGGAAGCTGAGACTCAGAAAAAGAAAATTGATCAAAACAGTTATGAGGTTTAGTCCAACAACATTGTCTTTGGCATTCAACTCTTATGACATGAACAATATTCTGCTATTGAGAAGTATTTTTAAGGTATGACTGATCCATTTGGAAAGTGAAAATCAACATTTATGACAAAAAAATGTAGTCATGCAAAAAAAAAAATTAGCTCCAAGTTCACACTATTATTCCCTCTGCTTCACTTCTTGCAATTATACTAACATATTAATACAAATAGAAATCTGTAACATCTGTTTTTAATAATTCTGCTAGTGTAGAGGTGGTAGGAGGCTTGAGCTGTTACTTGAAAAAAAAAGTTAGAAAATTCAGCATCTGAGAACACAGTCTAATAGCCATTAGCTATGCCAACAGACTTCAAAACCACATTCTGAGGTACCAGCACAAAATCTCCCATGAGGATTTCAATTATGCACTAGGAAGAAAAAGCAGACACAAGCAAACAGATACAATCTCCAATACCCCTAGCCTAGCACACTCAGGAAATACTGAGAATACTAATGAAGAATCACCATCACCTCCAATCAAAGCAACAACGCTTTCTTCAGAGCTTGAAGATTTTAAGAGTTACATTGTGCAGAGCTCATCTAAAAATTGCTTTGTTTGGTTCTTCCTTTGTGGTCTCACCTGAAAACTGTTCTGTCCCTAAACAGATGGGTTTTTATAATTGTCACTGCTGCAAATTTAGTCACAAAATGGGGGGGGTTGTTATCTTGATTACTTTTTTCACTTTCTTTCTCTCAATTGCCACCAACAGCCAGGCACTGCAGTTGCAAAGCTGTAAGCATTCTGAGGAGGATGCACAAAACAGAGTCCTGCAGAGTCAATACTGCCAAGGAACCAAGCAGCTCCACAGAAATTCACATTCACCAGGCAGGCAGCTGACACAGCTTGAGCTGTTACAGCCCCCACAGCTACGAGGTGGGCGGGAGGGTGAGTGCAAGCAGCACATGTGCATGGTTCAGATGCTAACACTCATGGTTTGTCATCTCAGCAGAAATCCATCTTCATCAGAAATTTCAGCTGAAACACCAGGCTGCTGAGCAAAGGCATGAATACAGGACTTTAGAAGCTGATAAGCTGGAAACAGAAACCTCCAGGGAAGTTAGGAGAGTGGGATGGGCCAAAATAGGGCACATGTCTTCCACAGGTACACCACTGACATCAGGCTACCACAAAGAGCACCTGCAGGGCTATTACAGTCAGTTCCTGAAACAGGAGCAACAGCACTGAAAAGGGAAAAGGAAAGGTAGAAAATCTGAGCAGCACATAGCAAAAAATTATAATGGAACCACTCGTTCCACTATAATTTGTTGGCCATGGTTGAGTTGAATCCTGATTCTATACCTGAAGTGTGCAAAGTTTCACCCTCCCTCTCCATCTGTCATTAGGTACATTTGTGTAATAACAAAACCCCCTCACCTTTTCAGGGACCGCATCCATTACGAGTTCACCATACATGTTAATTATCTGGAAGAGTTAGTAAATAGTTAAATACATACATCACAATTTTTTAAGACCCAAATTCACAAATGCCCATAAAACATAGGCCCCTACCCACTTAAAACAGCAATATGGAGAGGAGACTTAAGAGCCACATTGTCTGAAGGACAAGCACTCTGCAACTAATAGTGGTCATCCTGGAGAGAGACTGTAACTTGCTGCTTGAAGTCTGCCTCAATCTTAAATGAAGTTTAATTCAATTTAAATCTACTGGTGCATCCCTGGGCTCTGCAACCTTCCTGTTTTTTTGGCTGTGGGCCACAGCTTGCTGTTTCACTTTGTCATTCTTGCAATCTGCTCAAACATAGGATGGGGAAAGTTACTAAAACCTATATGAGTAGCCACTATTTTATGAAAATAGTCCAACATCATTTGTTCAAAAGGAAACAGTCTAATTGTGACACCTCCCAGCTTCCAGACTTACTGCACCTGTCACTGTAAAAGCTGCCCACCACTCCTTTTACTTGTGAAGTGTAAAGTAAGGATAGCCCACCTGTAATGTCAGCAGGCGTACAACTGGTATTCTAATATAATGGGCTAAAAGGGGTTAGGGAAACACATGAACACCAAGCATCTCTGACCTGGTCATTCAGCCAGTTCTGGCCTTCCAGTGTAGCCAAATCATCCATATCTAGCATGTGCTTATTATAGAAGACCCGGAAATTGCAAGTGGAGGTTTTTGGATGTTTTTCCCGATACTTCATGATTTCCCTGGTGATAAAAGGTTTTCTAAAACAGGATCGAAAAGGTAGAGAAAAATCAAGTCAAGGTCATGTCAAATGGATTCTGTTCTCCTAGTTGTTAGATGAAGATCATGCAGTAGCAATGCAAGGGATTTTTGTTCTTTATCAGGTGTACAATGTGATAGTGCTACACACCTATGGGAGAAATCTTCATTAAAGACTTCTTTTAATCTTCCCATGACATCTTTTTCACAGAGTGGTACTAAACTGCCATATTTCTTCATAACTTCATCTAGGAATCCTTTAAATATACCAGAAAAATTAAAGTGCAAACATATAAAAAGCTTCTGAGTTCACCAATGCAATAAAGCTTTCAGTTCTTATAGGTACAAGCAGCAGTCATTCTGCACCCAACCAACATGCAGCACCACACATGTCAAGTACCTATTTAAGAAAACTAAGCTCAAATTGGCAACATAAAATAAAAGCGGGGGTAGGGGAAGAAGGACAAAAATAAAAATGCATGAATCTGATCACTCAGCTTCACAGGAAAAGATCACCCCCTCTTCTTGCCATACACATATATATCTACAGCAAACTAATTATACCAGTGCTAGAGAAGAATCCATCCCCTTCCCTGCTTCAATTAGCACTTTAAATCATTTTACTGCAACGTGAAAAGCCATCAGTTCCTGCAACAGGTTTCACTGAGAAGCCAGTATCCTGTCCTTATGGCAGGCAGAATGACTCTCCTCAAATGCAGGCAGCTGGAGCTGGCAGTGTTTGCAGCCTGCTCAGTTCCGCTGCCGCACCACAGCGAACGGAAAAGACGCCACACAGACTCCCAGCAAGTTTAACTCCTTTACCCTTGTATCCTAGGGATGGCATTTAAGGTGACACAGCCAGCCATGTCAGCCTGTCATTGCCCAGGAAAACACTGAGCAACCACACCAGAAAAACATATTAACTTGGAGATAATGAAGAGATGAATGCTGGAAGAATTGAAAAACCTAAGAAATAGATGTTTTTCTTTCTCAAACACAAGACTGGAACACTGGAGATAAAAATTCCATAAGAGCATCCAAAACCACTCCAAGAATGAAAGAGAATGGGGAACAGGATTTCAACACTTGCTAGTAAACAAGAGAAAAAAGACCAAGTTGTCCAGCTCTCTGAAAAGGAATTTTCAGATGCAGCAGAAAACGTTTGTTCTGTGTACAGAAAGCTGGATCTGAGATCAGAGTCCAGGAAAATTGCATTAATCCAAAGTCCTGGACTCTTCTGAGGCTGGGGTGTGATGGCAGAGCATCACTGGATAGGGCGTTGTGTGCTTACTGAGACTTTAAGAACATTTCCTGAAACTTTCAAGATCAGGATAGGAAAAAGCAAGGTGAAACACTGGACAGAAAAAATGCCAGAAAAACAGCAGTAAGAATAAAAACCAAAGGAGAGAGACCAAGAAAAAACCCAAAACAAAATATGCTGAGAATAGCAGGGAAGATATAACAAGACGTGCGAGAGAAGGAAGGGAGGAAGGATTGAAGAACAAGATCAAATCACAATGAAGCATTCTTCATGGAAAAGAACCTTCTTGCAACTCTGCCACACTTCTGCCCAACAACTTTTATCCCTTACATCTCAGTACACTGTGATAGGGAAGATGTTCCTCACTCTGGCTAGAAGTCTAGCTACACAATGCACGGGTCTTATGAGTGTACCTTATTCTGTTTTAATATGTAAAATTTTTAAAGGCTTTTTATTAATGCACAGAGGAAGGACTGTTCTTGTCATTACAACTAAGAGCTACAGAGCTCCAGACCTCCAGCTACTACCGACCTCACTTGGGCTGGTGTAACTCAAGGAAGAGAATACAAAGTTCAGCCCCGGGGCAAAATCAGATACCCATCATGAACAGGATTTACCATGGGGCTGTTTGATACCTAATAGCACTTCTGAATGCACTAAGCATTGCAGCCCATTAACGTCTGAGTTCAGCTGCTGCAGAGAAATTCAAAACCCAAGAGCAGCCCTAACACTTGCACCTCCTTCATGTTTCTACCCCAGGAACTCCTGCCAGGTCAGCGCTATCTTTTAGGGTGCAGTTAATTATTAACAACACTCCTCAACACACAAGAACTCCTACAACTACAATTCTTTACAGCTTTTCAGCTGAGAAAACTCAGAAGTACTATACTATCAAACCACAAAACGTTGACCTTTGCCACCCTGATACAACCTTGGCTCTTGCCTGTTATAGAAGGACTACATCTCTTTTTCTGATGGACAAACTTTGTAACTCCATTGCAGAAGTGATCTCTTCACTGGGTTACCAGAGTTTCTCTCCATTTCTCACACAGCATATGGTCCTTGCTGGATCACATAAAGCCAGTCACAGAGGTACACATCCCACACTAACTTACAGATATGGATGTGGAGAGCTAACTCCTCTCTTGAGGTTCACTGTGTCCTTCTTCACATTTTGCTTTAGAGAAATCAATTGCAAAATTGAAGGACAAACAGGTAGGCAGAAAAATCAGAGCACATCAAACTTCACACAATTCCTTTAACACTCATTGACACCAGCTTACAGTATATGGGACTCTAAAAAGCCAATTTCTCCAAAGGAAGATATCAGAATATCTCTGAAGTTACACTGAGGATACAAGATGGCACAACGTGTTAGCTTACTGCTCCTTACTCTGTGTGTAAAAAGCTGCTACACATAAATAAGACACCAATTACTATTTTTTATCATGCTTGTCTTTAGAGTGACTATTGAATACTGCATGCTCAGCATAGAACAAAAAACCCCAAAGACTTTTTGCTGAACCTTTGCTAAGACCAATCTTTTAAAAAAAATATTGTCTCATAGGATTTATTAAGCTTACTCTATGAACAATTGGAGAGAAAACTAAGGGACAATGAACAGTATTTGGCTATTAAAACCTAAGTTTAAGTGATTTAGTGAGCAAGAGAAGAGAGTATAAGGGCAGAAGCATTAGAATACCTAGGATTTTCAAAAAACGAATTAAGAATAACAATTGTCAACCAGTTAAAAACCTGAACCTTTTGATTCCACATGATAAGACATTTAAAATTTCTATCAACAATTTCCTGCAGATTCCAATTACACTATATTGTATTCTCTAAAACAAAATAATCTTAAAATAGCTTGACAGATAAACATTCATTTGTCCCTCCTTCATGCAGCTCTCCTCTTTGCAGCCTCATTTAATCAAATGTTATGCTAAGTGACCTTTACAATTCAGAGTAAGAAACCATTTTATAAAGGAATTAACACAATATGTAAACTCCACGATACACGCAGCAGTTTTCAGGAACTCCTGGATGCCCTAAGATATTTAAAGGTATACCACAAAGCCATGTTGCCAGCTGCTCATCAGCCACCCGGGAAGTTTTCTGACTGTTCCTTTTGCCTCCCTTCCGAGTTCCTGATTTCACTCCTGTGCTTTCTGGTGAAGGCTCCTCCAGAGGACTTTTACAGTAAGGGTGATCTAGTAATTTTGAACTAAAAATGTCCAAGTTTAAGGAGCCTTCTACTTCCATCTGGCTAGAGCTGTCCTCATTCTGTGTCAGCTCCATGGATAAAGGTCCATTTGCAAAATTATCACTGACATCAGAATCCTGCAAGGAGGATTGCAACAGTGTCAATCCATCAACACACACAACCTCCTTGGATTCTGACCCATCTTGATCTGAAACAGCGATTTCTTTTCCTGTCACAGAGACGACAATGTCAGAGCAATGATCCTCTGCAAGAGCCCCATTGGTCTCCACCTGGTGCAAGGTTTCTGCCTCTGGAGAAGCTCTAGCATGCAGTTCTGGTGGGACAGCATCCACACTGCCACCATGCCCTCTGGATTCGGGATCCTCGGAACACGGCTCAGTGGACACATCCTGCGTGTGGCAGATCTCAGGCGCACAGATCTCATTCTCCGCTCCTAAAGATTTGGTTCTATTATTGTTCATATCTGACAAGCTGTACCGCTTCCAAAGACGCTTACTTTTAGATTTCCAGGAGGAAAACAAATTACACAATCCACCTTCAAAATCCCGCTGAAGCGTTTCCTGATGGTCCCTTGTAACTTTCTGCACCCACCTTCGCTTGATTTTTCTTAATTTGCAAGTCTTGCCTCTTGCTCGAAGTTTTGGGAATTTTATGATTCTATACCGAAACCTAACCATAGAAAGTTTCTTATGCATCATAAATAAAAATCTCTTTTTTACAGTATGATGGTTAAATTTGGACCTCTTTAGAGCTGTCAAGGGGCCACAAGTTCCATTCCACTCCCTTTGCAACAGCATTTCCTTTTATAGTTGTTTAAAACTACCAGGACTGCGTTGCCCTCATCATTATTGCTCTCCTCCACGCTATATACAAAACCACCTTTCTTTACAGGCAGGGCAGCACCTTCCAGCGAGCCACATGAGACATAATGGATATGGCCAGAGATGCTATTGAGAACAGCAACAGTTTCAAATTCTTCATTCAAGGGATCTTCACTCTGAAAGGATTCATTGTTGAGTTTCCTTACTGCTTCTACAGACGAGCTTTCAGCTTCGTGATAGGGACAGAATCTTTTTGCTCTCAGTAGTTTTGTAAGGAAAGTTGTATAATTCAACAGTAAATTTTGGACAGGTTTCTGCATTTAGAAGCACATCAGGAGCCCACCTGCTTTGGAGCTCAAGTGTCTTCCTTGTGCACTGCAGTATTCTGTACAGTTTGTTGTGATTTAAACTCACAAATAGCTCGGCACTCTGTCTTTTCTTCTAAGTTAGGAAAACTTGCTTTTTGAAGCAGTATTTCCCACGCTTCCCAAAAACAGTGGTCCATTTTCCAGACTGGGCCAACAGCTGACTTCTTTGCCAAAGCCAAGGTCTTCTATGGCTTTTCATTTTTCTGCTGCATTATTATCTTCAAAAATAACTGAAAGAATAAGGGAAATTAATTCAGAGTTATCTGGACTGTAACATGATAGCAAAACACTAAGGCACATCCCTCAGGCCACATGCCTATCTAAAATTCCACTCCTCCTCCATTCACAGCCCCACATTCCCGAAGACATTTTCACTTCCACCAAAAGGAAAAACAAGTAATAGTTGCAATGGTCGGTGTGTAAACAGACTTTGTTCATTTACCTTCCCTAGAGGTAGAGCAATAAACAGGTAATTCCCACCCATCCCATGCTCTCCATATGTAATTCATGACTCTCTAGCCTAAGGGTAAACCTCTCTCACTGCCTATGCCTAGGGCAAGCACAGTTAGCCAGCTCACCGCAAAAGGCTTTTGAAAAACAAAACTTTGAAGTCCAAGTTATCAACAAGTGCGTGCAGGTACCCCACACCATCAGCACCGTACAAAGGAGCCCTTACTCTTGTGCAATAACGTGAGCAGACTCTGAAAACACTTCACAAGCTCACACAGTCTTCCTTTAAAGGAACAGCAAAACACAAACACCCACAGAAATTTTGATTCTCTGACTAGATAAAGAACGACACAGTTTACTCCTGAAGTAATTGCTCTGTATTTACAGCTACACCTCACTCCATATGACTCCACCACTATCAGCTTCTATAATCAGTGTTTATCTTCGCATTAACAAAGCAGTACCAATGCAGCACAGCAGCTAATCATCTTAAAAACTCCTTTCCCCACTAAAAACCCTGCATCTCAAAGTGTTCAATAAGGATATATCTGAGACTACACAAGCGTGTAACACCTGCATAGTAATAATCTGTTTATCTTCACTACATAGCTAAAAATATTAATTAGAAGTTAGAAGAATCCAGAAACACAAGGGGAAGGCAAAAGCAGCATACACAACATGGGATGCTTCATGCAAATTGCTCCAGCCTCACCATGTACATCTCATCCTGTATTTTACAAGTTTGTGTTTTTCTCAAGTTCAGAAAAGGACTTTTTCCAGCCCCTCTATCAGAATTATCCTGACTTACAGACTATTATAGCAAGTTTTGCCTTAGCTATGTCTGTCCTAATCATTACACATAGGCATGTGTAGCTCAAAATAAAGGAGTCTATAAATAAACATAAAACATTAACAACTAGACTTTTAAGGAAAGTATGAATGACATCTGAAAAACCAGGTATTCAAAGTCTGACTTAAGAAGCTCTTCTGCATTTTTCACTCTACTCATCTTAGACACAAACAGCAGTTGGGATTTTTTTGTGTTTGTTTTTGGTTTCTTTTTCTGTTTTTTGTTTTGTTTTTTGTTTTTGTGGAGGAGTGAGAGGGGAGTGCAAATGTAGAGAGGACAAAAAATATAATTTATCACTTGGGTAATATATTCCCATCACACAGAAAACTGTCCAGAATTCACTGGACCTACAACATAGAAAGAAACCTGGCTACCTCCACTGATAGAGAGCACAGCTGAACAGTATAAAAGCACTGCAACAGGGCCTAGCTGTTTTGTAACCCTCTATTACTCACCACACAACTCAGTTATCAGAAAAATCAGGACATAACATCCCATCACACCAATTTTCTTGTACTCGCTCATCTAGCACTTCCATATTTCTCTATCCTAGATGCAATTTACCCCTGTTTTTCCACTACAAACTCTTATGTCTCTGTCTATTGTGTGCAGCACCTATTAAACATTCCTTGAGTGGCCTCAGTAAACATCAGCCAAACCACAGGCTTGCTAGGACAGCTTATTCCAGACACATTTCATCCAGGTAAAACAAACAAACCCAGGCAAATCTCAACATTCTCAACAGAACCCCATACACAAGGGGCTTCTGCCAACACAGTGAGTGCTGAGCACTCCAAGGACAGCACAGCAGATGAAGGCAAGGGTTTAATCTTCTCAAGCCCTGCAATAGGTGCTCCATACCTGCCAGTTTTTAAGAACTCTCCTGAACAATTTGGAGTCACCACCTTTCCCCTTGCTCTCTCACAGCCAAGTCCAACAGTCTCCACAGACACTGCCGCACACACAGGAAAAAGCTCTCTGAATGGCCATGGATTACTCAGGAGCTGAAATTCCTACAGCTGCCACTGCTCTACCCAGAGGAGACTGAACTCATGGGGAAAAACAATATATCAGATTCTAGCAAAGGTTAAGTCCTGGTAACAAAAAGGACCCAAGGCAAACCTGAATGGAGACAAGAATGATGCCACAGTTTCAACATAATAGCAACAGCAATGGAAATATTTACTCATTGGTGTCATGAAATCCAGCTTCTTAAAACTGCAGCAAAGGAAGAGGTTAGGAAAGCTACTCTACCTACCTGTTCTTCTGTTTAATTTTTAACTTAGGCCATTAAAGAATGCTTTAATTATAACTTACAGGATTAAAAAAATATTTCATGTTTGTCCGTGATGTCCACACCAATTTTTCCACATTACACAATTTTTCTGTACAAAAAAGTTTCTCCCTAAAGGGTAAATAGTTTGAGTAAGCCATTTAATCCAAGCAAAGTTTTCCTGCCCTCCCCTCTCCCTTTTCAAACATGATCTGTTTTGAGTCTGGATCCCCTTAAAGTAAAGGCCTCCAAAGAGCAGTTAATCCCAGACCTAGGAGCTAAAACAGTTCACTTTTCTAACAGCAGCGTTACTCAGAGTGACAAAAGATAATCCATATGCAAATACTTCATTCAAGATGCTGCTTGAAGAACTGACTTTCCACCAGTGCTACAGGAGTATCAGTGGGTATACTTGGCACCATAAACCAGCAAGACAAAAGGGCAGCTTAGAAGTTCACTGCTAGAAAAGGAACTGAAGTGAGCAATGTAAAACCAAAAATAAAGCAAGCACTGCCCGAAGTTTAAGAACCTGAAGAGAAGTGAAATATGTGCCCCATTCATTAACAGAGATGAAAAACCTCTGGACTGAGGAACTTGCACCACTAACAGAGTTGTGTGGCTCATCAGTGGAGGCAGCCAGGTTTCTGTGCTGTGTGACTGCACAGGGATGCTGCCAGTACTACACCAGCAAACCTCAAAAAGCCCAAGATGTACATGTCCCAAAGACTAAAAGTGAAAGAAATTTACCATAACTTACCCCTTTAGCAGTGTTTGACATACCATCTGCAAATGGTTAAATATTAAAAGGCACAATCTCTTTTGCACTGGATGAAGGCAACCCCAGACTGTTACACCTCCATATTAATGGCAGATTCTGATTACAGATTTGTTTTATACTCGAATTTTGAAAAATATGTTTGGGAACCACTCAGTTTTCAGAATGCTTATCCCAAGAGCTCTGGGATACTTGACATCAAGCACTGCACACTTGCATGGGAATGGAGAACATGAGGCCCTCCATCCTTTATGAGTAACAAACTCAGTGCACACACACACACACACTCTGTATTCTCCTTAGATCAATCAGCAGATCACTCCATTTGCAACTTACATGGCTGAAACCTGCATCACCTTCAGTGAAGTTGAGTACTGTAAAAGATACTTTACATTCACCTTTCACCCATTATAAGCCTCTTAGTTTAGCCACTCATTAGTCCTTGGCAGTCCTATTTATTTTTGACAGTTTTACACACCCCAGGTTCTAACTGAAAAGCACATAAATGGGGAAAGCAATCCCAGCAAATGCAGCTGACAGAACGCTACCAAAGGTTTCTAGCTGACACCTGAACTGTCAGACCACAGAAACCTTTTGTCCACACACGTGCAGAACAAACCCACAGTACTGCAGAAGAGCTCTCCTTCATGCTGAGATCAGCACAAGCCATCTAGGGCTGTGTCAGGGAGCCCAGTGGGTGAAGAGGCACATGGAAATTCTTCTGTTAAAGAAGCTTGTTTCTAAGAGCCACAGTAATGTAAATAGAGTGAACAGCTGCTGTGAGAGTGTGGCCTTGTCCAGGCAGGAGTAACTCGGGCATCACCTGCTCCCGTGGGAGGCAGCTCTTACAACATCCAGAGCTCAGCCTTTCCCAGTGAAGGTCTGGGCAGCTCCCAAGGACAGGAGGTGGTAAGGAGGAAAGAGAAAGCCAGCCTGAGACTGTGGTGTGCAGCTGAGATATGCTGGGCAAGAAGATGCCCTCCCTCCACCAAGCAGGATCCAAAACTGGAAAGAGAGAGAGGAAGCTGGAGAAGGGTGTCTCTCTTCAAACCACCACGTGGCCGGAGCTAAGCTGAGAAGGTCCGGAAGTCTGAAATGACTCCATTAGCACATGCAAAAGCAGACTCACAGCACTGGCAACCATCCCCTCTTCTCTTTCTTTTCTGACCAGCACAGTTCTGTGAACTGTTAAGCAAACATTTTGCCCCAGAGGTGAAGCAAGCCCTAGGGAAAGGCACTTTGACACAACATAACTCATTAGCACAAGACCATACAGAAATAGCCAAAGTCCGAAGTTACTGACTCAGAGGAACACAGCAGGACATGCAGCTGGTGACCTCATGGTCACACTGCAAAGTTTCAACTCCTACAGTTACCACGGACTCTTCTATCAACCAGCACTTCTGGGAACTCACAGTCTCACCTAGCTGGCTACACAACTATTGGATTTTTTTCTGGCAAGATGATAGAATTTACTTACAGAAACATCCTCTTTTAGGCTAAACCAGATTAATGGAGATATATATATTAGATAACAGAACTATTAAGAGACATAGTGTCACAAATCAGAGATGGAAATTTTCTACATTAAAGAACCCAAAGATTCTTTTCTATAAGCAAAACATAAGGATCTAAATACTTTTTAATCTTCAGGCTTTAGATTGTAATAAAATGTTACTCAAGCTTTGTCCCTTCCTTCCTGATTACCTCTGCAAGGGAGAAGCACGGAAGCACCTGAAACAAAGTCCATCAAACTTTGCTGTCCAAGCTCTGTGAAGGGAACAGCAACTGGTATTTCATATGGGGGTCTTGAATGTGTCTGAGGTCAAGGGTCTTCCTGATGCTTTCTGAGGGCCTTCCTTAAGAGAGAGTGTATTTCTACAAGTATTAAACACATTTTCCTGCAGCTTTTTTAAAAAATTACTTATCTTCTTGTGTTAGCAACATGAAAAGATAAGATGAGGGTATTACCAAAGGCAATCCATCTCTCTTCCAAGCGAGAAGTCTGGACTAGAACAAGGGGAGTTTGGAAGTGGTAGAACACACTAGTTAAACACAGCTTTTAGCTCAGGAACACATCTCTGCTGTGCCTGTCCCGTGGCTCAGCACTCGCAGCTGCTGCTGCTGAACTCCCTGACCCTGCCGGCCAGCACAGCTTGGAAGGGCTGAGAGAGGGGACAGCAAACAGGACTGGAGCAGATAAGCGCTGTGCTTACACTGCAGAGAGACTGGGAACTCAGGGAGAAGACAACTTGGGGGCAGAGCGGGGTCGAGAGCCCAGTGATGGAGAAACAAAGCTCTTGCAACACCTGAAAATTCCCTTCTACAGCTTCCCAACCCCACCAACGCCCCAACTCTCACAGCAGGTAGTCAGGGAGAGCCTCCCCGTGCTGCCCAGGGCACAGCATGCCTGGATTGCCCCCGACTCCCGCAGGCCCGGTCACAGCCCCGCGGCAGCCCCGGCCAGCGCGGGGCGGGCAGGGCAGGAGGCCGGAGCGCAGGGAGGGCCGGAAGGCAGCGCAGCCACACGCGGCGCCCCGCGGCCTCCGCCCGCCCGTCCGTCCGTCCGCCCGATCGCGGCCCCGCGCTGACAGTGCCCGGACCCCGCCGCTCCGCGGGGCCGAGCTCCGGGCGGGCCGGGACCGCCGCCCGCCGCCCCCCGCTCACCTCTGCCCGCGGCGCCGCCCGGCTCAGCCCGGCCGCCGCCTGGGCCGCGCTCCGCCCCCGCCGCTCTCGGGCCGGAGCTGCGCCGGCGCCGCCGCGTCAGCCCTGCGACGGGCGGGGAGCGGCACCGCGGGCAGGGCCCGCCCGGGCAGCCAGCGCAGCGCAGCGCAGCGCAGCAGCGGGGCCGGGCCGCGGGGCAGGGCCGGGGCTCGGCCCCTCCCGGCGCCGCCGTGCCTGCCCTGCCCGCGGTCCCGGGAAGCGCTGGCGGGGCACGCGTGGGGCTGTGAGCTGCGAAGCCGAAGGTGACACCGGCCCTCCCTGGTGCCCTGGTCCGGCCGGCACCTCGGGGCCGCCGCTGTGCCCGGGAACGGCCGCGGAAATGAGACACTTAAAAATGCCAACCTGGCTTTTTAAAATGAACCGTTAATTAATACCACGGTCTGTGGAAGTGCTTCTCAAAAACTCAATTTACAAAATAAGAAACTCAACAACCTGACCTTTTAAAATAAGCCATTAATTAGTATCTCGATGTGGAAGTGCTGCTAAAAATCCCCAAATTAAAAAGTTCTGCTGTTAACTCTGGCCCCAGCAGTCTGGCAAAGCTGCTTCTCTATGATGCAGGCCTTGTTTCTCCATGTGCTGCCATGTGTGGGTCACCCAGCATCTGCGTACCCCAGTTCCCCTGCCTGCAGCCGGGGAAGAAGGCACAGGCCAGTTTAACTTCTGTGCCTGCTGCATTGTACAGAGACATCATGGAAATGGGAAGTGCTCCAAAACCATTGCATTTTTGTTGCTGGGTGGAGAAAGGTTACACTTCCTCTCTCACTCAGTAGCCCTTGTGAGGAGAAGCTGAAAGAATTTCTACAAATAAAAGAAACCAGTGAAGCAGGGACAATTGGGAAACAGCCATGTTGCACCGTTTTCTGCTATGGCTTTGCACGAGGTGAACTATTTTGTGATCATGCAGTATTCATTATGCTGTGCATTCCTTCAGGAATTACTGTATCCAGGCTGTGGATTGTGAAATGCTGTAACAAAGAAATTTAAAAAAAAAGAAGGGATAGAGAAGACAATGGAGTGATGCAACAAACAAAACGGCAAAGTCCATGCCAAGCTCAGAGTTGCTGGCTTTTATCTGTTTGTTTGAAAAAAGTTCAGCCCGTCTCTCTCGTTAAATACAGCACTTTCCTAAGCAACCGTTTGTTCTTCCTGAACAGTAAATCCAGCCAAAGATGGGCTAAACAGTTTCAGAGCAACAGGATGAATCCTCTGGCCTTTATGAAACACACAGTAAACAGGCTGCACAGGGCAAGGCTCAGGCCATGAAGTTAAAACAGGAATATATAAATGGAAAGAGGATTCCTCCCCCAATCCATCTGAGTGCTGCAGAGCTCTCTGCATCTAACAGCACCTCTGCACTCACATCACGGCCTGACCCAAGCCATCATTAGTAGAGTCTATGCCAGGCACTTGAGACACATAAATGGGAGACCCAGTTCATGAGATCCTCTTAAAAAAATCATATTTGACTTTTTAAATGTGGAGTTTTATGAGCCTTCTGGTTTTGCCTGTGAGGATCAGCCTCATCACACGTTCCTGCTCCCTCCCTGTCCGTGAGGGCTAATAGCAGATCTTTAAAAACTGGAAGCTGAGCTTCTCAAATGACTAAGATGCCTGTAAACACCGAGGCTTTATGGAATGCCTGAAAAACATGAGACTTGTGAAAATGAATAAATAAATAAAAGCTGGACTTGGCAACGCTGACAGAAAGGACTGAATACCAACTGCATTACGGTAACATTTTTGTGGCCAAACTTGCAGCCTCAATGTTTTAATGATGGCAGCCTTTACTGCATTTAACAGAAGCCTGGATTTGATTCTTTCAGAATAAAAGGGCTTTTGAATGCTCTGTAAAGGCAGTATCCTGACTTCATTGATCGCTGACACAAACACCAGAATTAAATCTCCTACATCTTGAGCTAAAGCAACAATCCCATTAATTTGGAGACCAGTGGCCTTGTACAGGAAGCAGTTGCTGGAAGAGGACATGTAGCATGAGCCGAAGCAGTTGGCTGCTCTCTGTGTCTCATGTCGCCAAGCAAGAGCAGGGCCAAGGTAAATCTCCATATAACCATGTTTTATTTGGAGGCTGCTAACAGCCAGTCTGAATTCATGAAGGAATGTGAACAGCCACATCAGGAAACTCAGCAAGAGATTATTCGAACTGGCAGGGTTTAAGAAGGAAAATTAAATTTGCTCTTTGTTGTCCCTGCCTGTTTTTCCGCTTCTGAATCAGAATAAAATGAAGGACCACTCCAGAGAACTTGCACATTCCTTCACATAACGTCAAGTTGTGATGTAAAGACTATACTGGCAGAAATATCTGTAGGTCTCAGCACATACTTTCATTAAATACATGGAATGGATTATTGTTAAATTACAACAAAGTAAAAAAGCTTGGAAAAAGGTACATTCACAGCAGGCAAACTCTAACCTGAACATAACTATGTACGTAATGATGGAATGTGGCTACTCCTTGGCCCATGCTTTGGAAGTCTGAAGTTTTTTAAGGCCATAAGAATTTTCATGAGGTTAATCCTTCAATGGCACAGGGGTGCAAGAGGTGGGAAGAAAGCAATAATACAGCAGAGGTAGCCCAAGCTTCCCTAAGAGGAAACAGCCCCACTACATAATCTTACCTCAGTATTTCTAGCCCCTGCTCAGTTACTGAAGAGAATCTCAGTCAGTTGGAGAAGTTCTGCCCCTGCTGACCCTCCCCATGTGCTTACACCCTGCCCAGGATTCTGCTGCCTCCACCCCTACTTGTTCACTTATTCCTCCCAGGACAAGTGCACAGCAGCTTGTGAAAAGATCACTTCAGCATATCCCAGAAGTGAATCTTCTAGAATTTGAACATTGATCTCTATGTAACAATAAAGTAAAAGTGTCATTTCTTCTTCCCCCAAATTCAATGGACTCGATAAGGATTAAGCTTTATATCACTACAGCCATGTAGATCCACACAAACCTCATTTAAGGGATTGCCAATTTTCCAGCTGTGCATTTTAGTACATGCAGTTACCCCAAATCAAGGACTGTCCATATAATGTATGCAGCAAACTCCAAACTGGATTTGCAATGTGACCTGGTTAAAAACTCCCAAACCCACAATATTTTAAAGGCAGACTTCTGATAGCTTGTTTAGGGCCACTCCATGGCCTGCACAATTCACCCACAGCAACTTCTGGCAGAGGTGGGGGTGAGGAGACACCTCTGACATTTTTTACCACTGCAGTGTGAGGCTTTCAGTTCCTCCTCTATGATTATAACCCAATTATATAAATACAGAGAGAGCTTTTAAAGCACAAAACCACCACGACTTGCACATTTACCCAACTGCATTTAAAATATCTGTACTTTCATAATTACAACATTGACAAGGATTTCAGAGGGAAGGCTAATTTTCATGGGGGAGAGAGGATGAGAATGATGTGCATTGACATCAATATTCTGCTCCACTCCAAGCTGCTAGAGTGAACTCCCACATATCTGGCATTTCAGGACAGAGCTTCCCCCACAGTGTCACCTCCTAGCCCAGGCTGCAGGGCACAAAATGCTCTTGCTCCCTGTCCACTTTGTGTGCAAGTCAGAATATCTTGGGCCACCTTGAAGCAGTGAAGTGCAGATACCCAGCCTTGTGCTGAGGGATGAGGAGCCATACAGCTCATCAGCTCTCCTCTCTCTCTCTCTGCCCTCACACTGGTGGAGTAGTAAAGTCCCAAGTGATCCTTGCTGCTTTTGAGTGTGTTCTCACATCTCACTGACAGGACCCAGACAGGGATGCTTGCCTGCCCTGCAGGTATGTTTTGAAAACAAACAGATTGAAGTCAACAGGCTCGAGATTTAACTGCAGAAGGGACTGTGGTAGTGAAAGAAAGGCAGCCCTTACATAGTGCTTAGCTTTGGACTTGGAAAATCCATAATTGTATCTTGCTGTGTGTCTGCACCAACCAAAGCTCACGGAGACCATGTACAGGCTATATTTAAATGAGCTATTCCAGGTACCACAGGCAGTGTCATCATGGTACCAACACAGGCTGCAGAGTCCACTTCTGAAAACATGCAGGTACCACTGCTGTGCTCTGCAGCTCACCAGCTGCTCAGCAGGTAATATAAAGCTAGTTCTAGGTACAATTCCACATGTTTATTTAAGCAGTGAAGCCAGCAGAGGAATTTCTTGATCCCTGACACTCTTTTTTGCTTCTGCATCTCTGTTCCCTTCCACTGTCTCCTGTTATGCCACTGCAACTATCCATGAGGCTCACTGGAAACTGAATGATTGAATTTATCCACATGGAGAAAACAAAACCAAAACAAACAAACAAACAAAAAGAAAAAAAAACAAACCAAACAAAAAAAAAAAGGAGGAGAAGCAATGCCCAACAATTTTTCTCTAGAGTTGCACAGGGACCACCAGAGGTAGGGGCTGAAATGGTCAAGGCTGGAAGCATAGGTGGGAATCTCCCCTGAACATGTATAAATGGCACTAGTCCAAATGGTGATACAGAAAGAATAAACACAGTTTTTTCTTTTCCAGTCAGCTGCCAGTATTCTTCATTAAAACATGTTGGTTGTGTTCTCTCTAGCAGTGACACACCAGGGGCTAGATCTGGAGGAAGGCTGCCTCCTGGAAGTGCTGCTGCTGCACAGCATCCTACTGGTACATTTTGTCTTTTGCTTGGCAGCCAGACGTGGGACTTGCTTTTGACACTGTGCTGGCTTTCACTGATATCAGATTGTGAGGGGTTGTTTCATCAGAAACAAAAGAGTGAAATGGAATAAGGAATAAATTAGAAGAAGGACCAAGCTGTTGTTGCAATTCTTGCAGCTTGAAAGAAAAAGAGGTAAAAACCAGCAGAGATTTCATTATCAACTTCCCCAAATGATACTAACATTGTAATTGCTGAACTCCTTCTAAAGCAGGATATAGCTCCAGTTATTGCAGCACCAGAACTGTACTTGGGGAAGGATACAGAACATGCACTGTAGGACAGAAATGAGGATGTTTGAGTAGGTGAAAATCTTTGTTCTCTGGAGAGGCTGGAGAAGCTGAGACCATTTTCAGAGAAAAATGAGAGTGCTGGAAGGGCCTTCCTACATGTATTCACACCATTTAAAGGCAGCTGTGTTTATGGTTTTTCTTAGCCTGGGAGAATCCACTAGGAGAAAGTAATGTCAAGTGGGGCAATCAAAATGACGTGGGCAAGGATGTCAGCCTTTCCCAGTGTCCCATGAAGACATTTATGCAATATCATCTGTAGCTGGGCTGCCATATCTAAGGCTTTTGACACAGAATGAACTTTGCTTTTCAAATTAGAACTGACAAATAAAATAGATTATTCAGCTCTACTCAAAAAAAGAGAAAGAAAAGAAAAGAAAAGAAAAGAAAAGAAAAGAAAAGAAAAGAAAAGAAAAGAAAAAGATTGAAGGATTCCTTGTGCTCTTCAAGTATACAAAAAACCAACCAAACAAAAAAAAAACCCACACAAAAAACCCACAAGTAACACATAAACAAACCCCTAGCAAAGCCTTACAGTGTTAATGGAGTTTTTCTAGTACAAGAAATATCAGGGATCCTCCTGTGCTGAAATACAGTGGTATTAACCAAAACTGACCGTGTAAAAGGAGACATCAGTCTGACCTTACTGCCAGGACTTCTGAAATGAACAGTAAAGTATATCCTTCTCCAGTGGCAAGTCATCAAATCTAGATTAGATGATAAATCTTCAGGTGAAGACACCATTCCTGCTCCATTCATTATGGACACACCCAGACAGCTCCTACAAATTAAAGGTGAGGCAGATGAATCTACCTTTAGTGAAAAACAGATTCTTCCTTTCTTCCCTAATTTATCACAAAGACAATGGAGAGACATCCCAATCCAGACTGCAGAGCTGCCAGCATGGGGATGTGATAGGACACTTCAGGTGGTAACCTCTGGACCCAGAAGATACCATCAAAGGCAGATGTTTACCCTCATGTACAGGGCAGTCACTGGCAAAGCCCAGCCAAACCCTGTAGCCAGATAATCTCCTTTATAAAAACAGGAGTCATCTCTCTTGTACAATGAATATTGTCTTGAATTATGAAAACATTATGCCTATTGTTTTGAACAAAATCCTGACTCATCCTTAGTTGACCTAGTTGACATTTTTAGTAGTTTCTCACATTTCTGCGTTGCAGTGCTGTTAATATATACCTGCAATATTGTTATAAAGATCAAGGGCTCAACTTGTTTCAAGAAGGATACCTATAAATATTTCTACAGGCTTTTATGAATAGTCATTCAAATTCTGCACTCACTTTTCTCTGGATAGGAGGGAAAGATATTCTTTAAAGCCTGTTAGATAATTATTTTAACTTACATTTCTTGAACACTTATTTGTGGTCCAGAAGATAATGTGATTTAGAAGCTTATAAAACGTGTTAAGTTGGCTTAAGAAGAGCCACACAATGATCCCATCTAGGTAACATGTTAAATTGGAATAAAGTTGGATTAACTCACAAGAAGAAAAACCACAAAATACTCCAGATTCACCCCAGTGACCAGTGATTCACCCCAGGCTGAATTTCAGTTCAAGGAAGATTTTCAAAGTTACTGAAATTCTGGCTGTTGAGCAATTATTCATCTGCAGTTCTGAAGGACATTCTTCACATTCCCCACTTCTACTAAGAGCTAGTAAGTATAAAAACATGAAAGAAATAAGCAAATTAAATACTTGAGCCTCTTACTGAAGCACACTAACAGCTAATCATAATGCAGTCCAGGAAGGTAGGCTGCCATAATGTATTCAATAATGTGCTAAAGTTTCCATTGCAGTCAAACAAAATCTATGGTAAGAGATTTCTAGATAGACTCCAATTAATATCACTTACAGGAGGTCTTACTTGTCTCTGTGAGGCCAGAGCAGCTGGGGCAGCCTGTTGACTGACTGCAGGGATTTTCATCCAGCTCACAGTCAATGAGCAGCTGCTGCCTTTGGTTACTCTCTAAGGCTCACCTGTGGAGTTTTCCTTGGATGAAGGCCTTGACCACCCAAAAGTGGCAGGCAGGTTCTTGGGCTTCTCTGTTGCTTTCTTGGCCAGGTGATGGCAGTTGGATTTAGAAGAACAGGTCAAATGGTGCACACAACAGTAGGAAATGGGACATGTTTTTCCACAGGAGAGTTGCAGAATAAAATAATGCCACTGCTACAAATTCTAACTCCAATCTTTTCTAATTCAGATGGTCTTTAAGCATAGGTGAAATGCTTTGTAGCATTCATACTATGAGCAACCCACATTTGAATGTTTTTTTCACAATACAGTGTTCCCTCTTAGAAAGAGGAAGGAATCAGAGTTTAGGACTGGGATTGCCTCATGTGGTAACATACTGTGATTTAGTTTCCAGTTGGTAACATAGGAATACTAATTCCCTAGCCAAGGAGGGATCCTGTGAAGATGAACATGTTTTAGGCATTCAGTTAGCAGAGATACCATGATGCTGAGAGGATCTTGCACTATGTTGTCCGTTGTCCCAATGTAGTGTCATGGTAGGTGACTTCTAACCCTCTCCTAGAATATATTTACATGTGCCCTATTTACACAGCCTTGTGTCATCTCTAGATTTAATGTTTGATACCTTTCTTTTGATACCCCTTCTTCAGGACTCACCTGCACAAACAAATCTGTTTTCACACCTTCCCTGTAGTTGCTTGAGATTCCTAAAGAGCAGGTTCCCTTCCCTTTTATCATTACCCAGAAGTCCTCAAACAATTTGCTCTCATCGATCTGTCAAAGCAAGCATACTCAGATGAGACACTTCAAACAGTATTTTCTTCCTTTTCCTCCTGCCTGTCCTCCCTGAGCAGTCTGTACATACAGACAAACTCTAACTAGCTGATGCCTTCAAAATGCATGTCCAAGTCTCTGTTAAAATCTGTCCCCCCTGCTCTGAAGCTGAATGAGTTGCAGAGCTTCTGAAAGGATAAGGCCTTGACTGTTGGAGATTTTCAAAACTATGCATCCCTTTGATCCCTTTCCCAATATGCACAAAATACTAAAATTCTCTCCTGGATTTCATTACACATAAAAAGACATGAAAGTGCAATTTGCTCCTTACTCATCAACAACTACCCATCAGCCTTAGCTCCAAGCTAGACCATTCTGGCCACTTCAAGAAATGTGTTTTGAAATTTCCATTTCCAGATTGCCCTGGCAGGTATAACTGTGACTTTGCAAACAGCTACAGCTGTGTGTGCTAATTGCTTTCCTCTAAATTATTTATGAGACGCTTTTGACTGATGAGACTTCTCACAGCAGCATGTGCTAAGCATTGGCAGTGGGCTCCTGAAGTGGTGGGAACTCATCACCTGCCGAGCTGCAGAAAAGCCAGCTGTTAGCAGGCACTGCACTGAGCCGGGAGGGCAAGGTCTACCTGCTTTCAGCTCCTTTTCCAACAACTGCTCAATAGAAATTTATGTGTAAGCATTATATCTGCACATAACACACACCCGCCACTTTTGGGATTAGATCAGAGAATGCTGGAGACTGCCTAATTTAGATAAGGCAGAATATAGGGTGTCAATGACCTGTGGAAGACAATCCATTTCACTAAACAGGACTTTTCAAGCTCTGGTCCCAGTGGCAGCAGGGGTTCTGTAAAATGCAATTAGGACAGCTACAAATCAATAGGCTTAAGTTCACCACATAGAAGGTAGCAGATTTACTGGAAAAATTTTACAAGATACATAAACTGAAAAAGAATGGAAAACACAACTACAGAGAGAACAAAATATTTATAATGACCCACCACTTTACCACTGCTTTTTCCTGGAGGGCTTATCTCTGTCATCCAGCTAAAAACTACTTTAAAAGCTATGTCTGAAGGTAACCATAAGCCCTGTCAGTTAAAAAAAAAACTTGTATTCCAGGGTCCAGCAATTTATGTCAGTGTTTTTCCTTTCCCTTTCAGATATGAATAACTGATAGGGAGAAGCAGTTGGAACCATGTTGGGTAGAAGAAAAACTTCATGTCTGGAGTTGCAGGAGCTCAACAAGGAGTAGCCAGAGGAATGAAGCAAAGCAGCCTGTTAGAATTAGTGCTCGCTATTGATGCTGTGATTACCTTCCCAGGAGGCTCTCAAGGTTGTTGGGTGAGCTACTGATGTGGCATCTTCATGAGTTTCACAACTGTATTTAAGAACTAAGTTTAAACATGATTCTCAGCCAAACTCTAGATGAAATTGTGCACTGGGTATTTTCCTAAGCAGTGGTTTTATCCTGCCCATTCCATAAGTTTTAAACAATTTGAATTTACCTTGTGCTCATTTATTCAATATATGCCAGAAGATCCAATGTTTTCTGTACAAAAGTGTTCTGACCCCAAATACAGGAGTTCAGACAAGAAAGAGACAGTGACAAAGGGGGCTCTGTTGTTTCTCAGAGGTGAGCTGGTATTTCAGAGCCAGGTCAGATATTCCTGAGCTACTCTGCTCAGTGCAGCAAAGGTATAAACTCAATTGTTGTAGAAGGTGTGCAGAGGACAGCACACCATAATCCAGCTGTGCAGAAGGTCAGGAGGAGGAAGGCAGAGCAGAATGTGCCATTGCTCTAAGAGCACACAGAAGTTTCATTTCCTTACTCCTTTCTCCCAGGCAGTGGAGTTGACTCTGGCTGTGTCCTGTTCAGTAGGTGGAACTTAGGAGTTGAAACAGATGTCCCAGCTTCCAGGCCTGCTCCCTCAGAGAGGTGAGCCACGTGGACAACTTGTAATTCCATGAAACAGAACATGGGGATGAAGAAGAAGAGGAGGAAGCAGGGAGGGGGAACAACTGATGCTCGCAGCCACCCATCACAGATGCAAAAGGAGACAGGACAGAAGGTATCTGTCTGGATCTGACACAGACTAACAGCATGGCACAGGTAAGGCTAGGAAGTCATTCATGCCTCATTTCTCCCACCTGTAAATTATTCCTCCCCCTTCATCCCCATTGGCACATCATTATGACTGCTCAATTAATTAACAGTTTAAAAGAGCTTTGAGACATTCAGATGAAATAAAAGGGTTTTTTTTGTATTTCTGCTTCTCCAAAGTTGCATGTATAAACACTGAGCTTTTCAAGTCCTTCACTGATGATGAAGATTTATTTCCTATTTATGGATGGGAAAGTTAAATCATGGAAATGTTAAAGCACACATTTTGAGAAAAAGCCTCAAGTTCCAAGGTCCTACTTTCTGCATGTTCAGGTACATACAAACATGGCTTTCCTTTCACTCCCAATCCTACCTGTGAGCAGCCACAAGTGAAGACATTCACTCACTGGAGATCTTGTGTTCAGGACCCCAAATCAAGTATCTCAAAACTCAACCCTCTCTCGGAAACCTAAAAGAAAACCCAAGAAATCCTGTCTGGAAGCAGCACACTGCAGTGCTCTGCCCACCACATCACACACAGCATCCCTGTGTTCAGACAGAGCTCTGGAGCAGCTTTGTTGACACTGGGGAGTCAGAACCTGGGATCAGACTTTGGGAAGTGTCTGTCACATGGCTCTCCAGCACAGTGAGTGTAAATCAGTGTATTACAGGGGTGAGAGTTTCCCTGACCAAAACAATTTAAACTCTTACATAAAAATAGAATGCTGGAAGGAAAATCTGTCCATTCTGCACTATTATTGTGTTTAACTGAAAACCCAAGTTCCTGTCAAAAACGAGAGAATAGAGAATCTCCAGCCAGCTTTAATAGCAAGATCTTTTGAAACACTCAGCCATCTGTCACAGCAGGAGTGCTTGTTGTTCAGCCCTTCTGAAAAATTTGGCCTTTCTTTGGGAACACGATGCTTTTTGAAACTCAGCTCTCAGGCCCCTCCCAGGAATCACTTCTTCCATGGAAGGTCCTGCTCTTTTTGTATCTACCACACAGAGCTGGACAGAGCTGTCCTCAGTGCAGTGCAACCTGCCAGTAAAGCAGGTAGAGATGGGATTGAAGTGCAAAACTGGAAGAATGCCCTGAGGTAGCCCTAAATCCAAGGAAAAATGGGTAGGTTAAGTCCAGGATTAACTGTACTTTCATTTAATGTTTCTTATGAAAAACATTACAAACATATTTTAGCAAATTTCCAAATGCGTGTATCTCATGAAAAGTGATCACAGAGTTCTCCTTTCCCCCCTCCTCTGATTCTTCCAGTCATTTCTCTTCCTTCTCTCACTATTGTTGACACTTTGACACATGTGAAGAAGAGGGAACAGAGGACTCAGCAGTGGAATGAACTGCTCCATGCTCGTAAAATATTGTTAATAGTAAGACCTCAGTTTGGGATGGAAAACCAGCTTCCAGATCGAGCTTTCTGGGGGTTAATAAAATCTGCTATACAGAAAGGAAAATCCAGGAGCAGGTGAATCATCTCATGCACTGGGAGCTGGCAAACAGAGGCAGAATCATGCACAGCACAGCACTGAAACAGAATCTCCCTGTAAACACCTACATCTGGAACCTGCAGTGATTCTCCTCCACAAACAATTTAAAAGCAATGATGTGAAAACTGCCCAGCAAAGCAGAGCACTAACCTGGACATTTGCCCTTTCCCTCTGCTACTGCTGTGTTAGAAGAACATGTTGCTGGTCTCCATTTTAACAAATATAGATTGATTTCCTTGTGGTTCTCTGGGACAGGGACAAAAAATTGCGTTACCTTCAATGAAGCAAGACCTCCAAAAAGTCAACAGGATATATAAGAATATTTTTTATTTCTGAAGTGGGCCAAGAAGCTTTGAAGTTACATTAATACCTCCAGATAGAGAGTCACACAATCCCTCCTGCTGCAAAGAAAACCTCAGTAAAATGGCTACATGAAAGTCAACAGCAAAATTCCCACCAGCTTCACTGTGAACAAGACTTCAGGCCATAAATCTGTTCTGTAAAGGGTTTCCTACCAAATGTTTGAAAATTATTTTTTCCAAAGGAAAAAAAAAAGTTAATTGTTTCATTGTATTTTCTATAAAAAGCCGTAACCAAACATTTCATTTTAGATTGGGGTCAATCTCAGTTAAAAAATTTTCAGTTCCCACACACATTTTCACAAAGCAGTAGAACTCTGTTGGCTGACATGTTCTGTTGCTAGACTGAACTGACACACAAGAGTTTGATAATGCCAGGCAAAACGTTTTGAACTTTGAGCTCCACAAAAGAAAAAAAATCAGCATATCAATATTCTTCTCCAGCCCTCACTCCCAAGTTTTCACAGTACAAATACATATGGTAATACTGCAGTTTTTGAAAGATATGTTAAAACTACAATTCACATCACAAATGGCTACCACCTGGCACAATTCTACCAAAGCTGAGAAGTTACTTTGGAAAACAGCATAATTTGGAACAGAAGTCAGCCTGAAGAGCTCCATTTCCCAAAGAGCCCAACAAAACCTTTCCCTTGGCTCTACTCATTCCTTTCCAGGAGGAGCCCAGCGGAAGGGAGGCAGTCAGTGTGACTGCCAGTTTTGCAGAGTCCGTGAAACTCTTCAGAGACATGACCCCTGTTCTGGCTCTTGGATTTCCAACAGAGGACTCTATTAAAAATTATCCTCTCCAGGGCCCCAACATCTTCACCCTTAACCTTTCTGAGTCATTAAAGAGTACTCAGCCCGTAATGCAACAAATACAAACTTCCATTTGCTGCATACAAAGCAAACTTCCATTTGCTAGAGCACAGCCACCTCAGAAGCTGCTGAAACATAAAGTAACAGCCCAGACTTTGTTCTGCAAGGCTGAAGCCCCAGGAACTGAAAAGAACTTCAGCACTTGCTTGAGCTTAAGCACAAGCTGAAATGCATGGCTGAATAGGAATGGCCTGAGGAATTATGCAAATGCTTAGCTGAATCCGGGTCCAAATATGAATTACTTTAAAAGATAGAGAAGCAAGCAGTGCAATTTAATCATTTTTATCTCCTTACCAAGAATGCACAAGTTCTTACAGCTAATATTACAGCATCTTCTGCTGCTGCCAGAAGCCAAATGACCTATTCTTTAACAGTCAAGCTCTCCTCATTTTCAAACTGAAGATTAGTCCATTTATGCTGAACAGTGGCACAGAATGACAATTTCATAATACACAGATTGAGAGCTATTCCACTCACATGTCACATTACCTTGCCCTTTATCCACTGCACTACCACTTGCAATTGACTATCATGATAATAAGGTGGAGCTGATTCTAATCTCCAGTTTTATATGTTCTGGGATGCTGGCAATTCATTATACACTGCCACAGAGTGACCAACTGGATCTGACCTTGAATCTGAACACAGAACCCGAACTCCAGAAAAAGTGGAGACATAACTTATTCATATGAACAGACAGCAGTTAAGTTACGACATGATCTGGGCACTTCCTTAAAATGCTGAATAAAATGAACCTCCAGCAATGGCACTGCCAAGGGCAGCCAGCACTTCCCAGCAGACTCTCAGCACTGTCCACAAGTGATCCCTCCCATAAACATGAAGGCTAATTGTGAAAATTTTTCTACACATGACTAGTCCTTACTTCTGCAAATATTCTCCCAGCCATGAGCATTTTCAGGGTCAGATCCCACAGCTATACTGCTAATAGGCAGTGCAGTAAGTGTCCAAGACAGTTTCCAGTTTGCTCTCCTTGCAGGAATATCAGTGAATCCATAATATAATCTCTGATTATGTCACCATAGAAAACTAATGTGTTACAGTAGGCTATCATAACTGTTCCACACACTGAAGAAAGTCTTTATTTCACTGTGATCTGAGCAGAAATACATTGGAGAAAGTAGAAAGCAATTAATAAATTCTGCTACCAGAAAGGGGATTGTGGTGATTACAGCGCAATTGCCATAGAAGATATACAAAAGAGCTCACTGAGAAAACATCCCAATTTAGACCGCACAACTCCAGGGACTTCTTGCTAACAAAATACAGAGTATTTTACTTCTAGGTCACTGATTTCAATCTGGCCTCAAAGGAAAAAATGACTGGAAGTTAATGCCAGCTGACAGTGGTGTGAAAGCTGCAGGGTGGATCTCAGCCCACTTCCTAGCAGATTGGAGGACACAACACAAGTATTTGTGATTTGTGTAAGTAATATGGCTACAAATTCAGTCTATGATTCAATGATACTGCAAATCCAGCTGTAGGACTCTTAGGACAAGGAGCTGATATGACACACACAATTCTGCCAATTCCAGCTTGTCTGAAACCTTTTGACAAGTTAACAGTGCACAAACAGGTGCTGGGGCAGATCAGATGTCATTATGCTTTTTACAGCTGTAAGAAAAATCCAGGTTGTGTGTGCCAGCCAGTCCAACAGGAATGTAGGTAAGTGCCCACAGCTCACTGGGATCCAGCCTGCCTGATCTCCAGGGTCACCAATCCATGGCCTCCAAGCTCCATCCTCCAGTGACAGCAGGTGCAGGCTGTGTCGGAGCAGGCACATCAGAACTGAGCTGTTTTACTGCTGCTGGTCACTCCCTGAGCCAGAGACAAGTGAAGGTGCTGTCTACACCTCCGTCTGTCCTGCGAAAGGGTGGAGGCTGCCAGATGGTTTGCAAGTCACCCAGGGCACATAAAGCCACACAGGCATTAAATAGCATAAATAGCGAGGCATTAAATGACACCATCCCTGCTGGCACCACATCCCTGCTCATCAGTGCTCCATTCATTTAAACACTTTAAAGAGAGCAGGGAAATAGGAGATTAGAGAGATGTGCTGCTGCCTTTGATAAGCCTGAAAATAGAAGCAATGTTTGTGTTAATCCTGTAGCAGTAATATAGAAAAGGCACGATTAACTGCAGTTGCAGGCACAGTCTAGTGCAATCTATTTTGCCAGTGAATTTCTCCACGGAAAGATGGGTCACAGGGCACACCTGCAAAATGCATCCAGGCGTTGATATCTGCATTGTGTCCATGGCCTCTGTTCCAACAGATGGTTGGCCAAAGGATTTCTTCTCCTTTTATTTTATTTTGTGTTTTTTTCTGAACACACAGGAGCAGAGCAACCCCTCCTGCCAACAGCGCAGTGAATGCAGAGCATTCAGCAATGAAAGGGTGACCTTGATTAGTGTCTAATGTGTAAAAACCAGTTACTTTTCAGCACATAATAAAGTAGAAGTGTTCTGCTATGATCTGCCAGATTCTTCAAGCTGCTCTGAGGAATACTGTTGGAGATGTTGTCTACACAGTCTTTGCTTCAGGCACCAGCTAATCCTTGGTCCCTCCACCCAGGTGGTTTCTCCTGCTTCACTGCAAGATTGCTCCTATAGAAGAGTGTGTACTGCTTATTACATAACAGGCTATTCCTTAATCAGCAGCACAAATGTTAGGGCAGCTCTACCTGACTTGTACCTACAGATAGAAAATGCAGACAGCTTCTAGAATCCTTATTTCCTATCTTATTTCCTTTTAAAATTATTATATTATGTGAGCAGTATCTATCCCTCATTGCTGCTAGTAATGGAGAGGAGTGAGCAGCCCTGTAGGGTAAGAAAATAAGAAATTCTGGATCCACTGATACTGAGTGAAAATATCCTTGCTGAGTGTTCCCCTTAGAACTCTACACCTTTGGGAAAGAAGCCAAAAGAGGTTGGATTAGCTGGTGTGAAGGTTTGCAAGATTAACTGTAGCTTGGAAAGGCAATACCATCATAAAGGTGCTACTGAGAATAGAGGGGGATTAACACGGTGTTTGAATGGATCCACCAAGTCTTGGGATGAGGAAACATGAACAGTGTTGGCATTATGTGATTGTAATAAAATCAGGCTGATGATGGAGAGGGGGAAGAAGTGATATCTCTTCTCTACTAAATAACAAGAAAAGAATGCTGGCTAGAAGGCTGCAGTCCCTGTGCACACAGCCACATTTCACTGGAACTGCAGAGAAAACCCCCATTTGGGACAGACTCTGCGTTAGCAGAGGCCACAGAGGAACAGGAATCAGGAACTGGAGGTAGCAGTACAGAAACAGAACAAACCAAGGACTTTCCACATTCTTTAAAAACCTAGGGCACTCACAGGACAAAAGCTTCCCTGGGGGCATGGGAGGGGGGTAAAATCTGTGCTTTGAAAGAGAAAAAATTCACAGCTTATAAAAAGGAGGGTGGGAATCACAGATCTGGAAACCAAATGCATACAGGGGCTGCACTCTGCGTGCAGGGGGAGGGGTGCTGCAAATGGGAGGAAATATTTTTGTGCTTTTCAGAGATTTCTAACCCATAAACCTACAGCCTTCCATAAGGTATTCTGCTCTCTCTATCTTCAATTCCAGAGCTTATCTGGAGAGGAAAATGTTACGTTGTTAGCATTAAAAAAAAAAGGGAAAAAGTTAAGGTGTTTTTAATTTTAAAAAGAAGAAACTTCTTTATAGCTGCATGATCAGTTAAAAGTTGTCTGTGGTGTTATGTCCATGTGCTAAGTTTCCTTAGGGATCCACTTACATCTGCATAATCATCTATTTTAATTATATGATGCCATAGGGTATATGATACTCTATGGACAAGGAAAGAGACAAGGAGATGACAGTGGGACAGAAAATACAGCGACCACATTTCCATCAGCAAAAATGACTGTTGCATGCAGTCATGAGCATGGGATAGAGGAGGAAAAGTCACGTGAAATGAGTTACTTCAATCCTTCAAGTCCCTAAAATAAATTCCTTCAATCCCTTGTGAAGCAGATTTTCTCTCTTTTCTGTTCCACATCTCAAACCCAGTATGATTTCCTGCTCCAGACTGTGGCAATACACTTCAAGCCAAGGCATCCATCTTCTCCAGACTATGATCCCAAGTCTCTGCCATTTCAGAAACCCCCACCTCACAGCAACCCCCCCAATCCCAACTCAAAATCCCACCATTTCTCCAGACTTCCTGTTATCACTTTTACATATATAAACATTGACATTATCTATACAAAAAAAAGATCAGGAACTTCTGGTATCTGAAGAATCCCAGAGCACTCCTTCCAACCCTGAAATGTTCCCATTTCCTAACCTCATTTGCAATGGAGGTGATACAAAGAATGAGACTTGTTGACATCAACTACAGCAGAAGGATCTCCAAGCTGGAGAGAGATCAGGGGAATATGGGCTGTGCACAGCCAGATCTCTGAGCAGCACATGCTGTTTATCACACCAAGCCAGAGTCATGACTGCATCTCTTCCTGGCAGATGAATCCTTTCTCTTCTCTTGTTTTTCTCCACCAGTGGCTGTTGTGCTCTCCCAGCACCTCTCCAGAGACCAGCAAAGACAGTGGTAGGTACAGGGGCAGCACATCTGCATTAGTCATTTCCCAGGGATCTTTACTAGCTGCTCTGGCCCCTGTAAGCTTATGCAGATTTTGTAATGATGGATTCTTAGATCTCCTTTTAGAGGTGAATCCCAGGAAATTACAGCACTGGTGAAGGCACCAGGACCAGTGATGAAGCTGTCCCACCTGAGATCCTTAGGGAGACCGGGAGGTGAAGAGTCTACCTGAAAAATGGAGCAAAGCACAGGGAGGACTTTTCAAAAATTAAAATATTTCTAGCAGAAAGACAGACTGTGACATGACATGAGCAGTCTAAAACAGCTGCCAGAGCTTGTCTTTCAAATGTTTGGTTCTAACTATCAGCACAGCACATCCAACCACTGAAAGTCAATTCAACAATATCTGGATTAGTAACTTTACATGCTCTGTTACAGATTGAGACACACTTGGGTGAAAAGGAGTTTCCAACTGGAAACTGCACGGCCTCAAATTTAGTTACAGATTGAGCCTTAACTCCTGAGCACACTTGAACTTTGTTCTAACTATAAGACAAAAGATGCACACGACAGAACTAATCAGCTTAAAACAATGCTGTTGACATTCACAATTTCATAAAGAATGGTTTCACCTACCAAAGTGAACAGATGATCATGCAAGTGGGTAAAATATATTAAACCAGGAAAACAGTGCTAGCATTCCCCATAAAGAAAATACTCTGTAATTACCAAGAGACAGGATATGGATAAGCAGTTTTCAAGAGGAAAGCCCCTCTATCTCATTAAACAGCTGCTTCGTTCCTGCATTTTTTCCCTGTTCAACTCTTCACCTTTAATCTGCAATCCTCAGCTATGCTGCACACACCAAGAATGCAAAGCTGACAAGCACAGGAGGGCCTCCCTTATCAGCTTAGGATAAAAGCAAGAGATCGAAAGGATGGATTGTCTGTGATTTTTCATTGCAGACTGGTAGATATTTTATGCTGGTTTCAGACAGGCTAAAGATTTGGAGATCTGAAGATTCATTTATCTCGAAAGATTTGGAAGAATATTGGTAGAAAATAACAGGTGAACTTCCACACAGGAAAGAAGTGCCATGGTGTGGCTGTGTGGCAGGAGCTGGGGACAGCGGGGCGCTGCCCTTCCTCCCCCTCACAGAGGGCTGAGCACTCCCAGTGCTGCTAAGAGGAACATGCAAATCAATGAGTCAGTCCTGTCTCCCCACAGGATGCAAAAAAAGGGTACGTGCAGGTATAAAGTCTGCAGTAATATGCCAGCAAAGGAAGTTTCTTGCTAATCCCAGTGACTGCCTTGTGGCCTTTAGAAGGAGGATTTCGATTTTTCCTGAGGACAGCAGGTAACCCCAGAACACTGCTGAGCCACTGCGGCAGGCAAGAGGAGCACAGAGGCTCCCAGGCCCTCTTCCTGGCTGTCTGAATAAAGCTCCTGAGTACAGAATAGACAGCTTGGTCAGGGCCTTCCTTATCCTCCCCTCCCTGCTGTGATCACAGGGAGCTCCCACTCCAGGCCTCTGATGTGTTGGCAGCCTCTATAATTTAGAGTAGCTGTGATTTATGGCTTGGACAGAGCCTGTACTTAGGGAGTACCAAGGTAGGGCTGGCCTGACCAGTGTAACTGTGTTGTGTCCGGCCCTTTGTATTGATCCAATGAGTGATGGGAGTGAAGAATTCAACGGCCTTTGCTGTCTGTAAGGAACAGCAAAGGGACAGGAGCTGGGGTGGAGGCAGGGATTTCATTACCCCTCACACCCAGCACCAGCAGCCAGAGGTGTGAGAGTGACACTCTGTAGTGATGGGGGAATCACTCCCGGCGACCTCCCCCTGCACCTCTGCTCAGTGAGGAAGGAAATGGGAACAAGAATGAGAAAATTTTTTGAATGCTTCATACTGCATTAATCACGTACCATATCCTTCTCCTCATCTAGTCTCAGGGGGAATGTCACAGGCACTGGAACAAGAGAAATGAGAGGAAGTTTACAGTTGCCTAAATCTGAGAGAGAGAGAGGTGTTTGTGGCACACAGCATGTTGTAGCTCCCGCTATAAATTCATGGGCAGATTTCCAACAAGTAATAGGGAGCCAAATCCAAACTATTCAGTGAAAGGCTTGAGCAACCTTTAATCAGATTCCTAATTGGTCTTTTCCTCTGTTTCAACATTTGTTGTTTGAGGAAACCAACAAAAGTTCCCAAATGAGCTTTTTAAAGTGCCATTCAGGATATAATCAGGTCTCTTTGAAAAGGGACAGCTCTAAATTCAGTCATAAATATTTAATACTGTTGTCTGCCAAATTTAGCAAATGGTTTTAGTGGGGACCTGTATTTATCAAATTACCACCTTCAAGACAAATGCTTATGAGGAATGCTCCGTCTTCCTAGACCTTATTCTGCTAATGAGGGCATACCCCATCTTTTCCAAAACACCACTTCTAAGACAATGGTCCAATTTTTACATTACAGCCATGTCTGCCTTGTACTGGCTGAGTAGCTGTCATTTGGATTCCTCCTATCAACTCTGAATTCCCTTTCATCTGGGGTCTGTGTTATGTGATGGCAGCCCAGAGCAGTGACCTATGACTATGCTTGACTTCTTATCTCATGACATGTGGACTAACTTACAAATGCAGGTAATTAGTTAAAGACGTTTCGTGACAAATTAGACTAATGGAATTGTAATGGTTAAATTAAGTCCTGGGGTCAGTTTTAAGGTCCCTTGTTAGGGGTGATAGTTAAAATGCAAGCTGTCAGACTCTGGGAAGTATCTTGTTTCTTTTAATAAAGTGCTTCTTTTGCATGTGAAAAGCCAAGGACGTAAATGCTTCGATGGGGTCTGATCCAAGGGAAACAATCTGGTTGGCAGTTTTTGGATAAGTCCCCCATTCCTGCCCCCAAACTCTGTCCTATAGGCAAGACACACAGTGGAGAGGAGCAGTAAGTGTGCAGAAGGATCAAAGCACACAACTTTGCACTGCTCTGAACACTAATCTCTCACTCTCCCCTTGCACCTTTCAACTGAAAATTTCATCTGAAATCTTTCTTCGGGGAGGAAGTTAATTTTGCAAAATCAAACAGTCCAACATAAATTAAACAGATAAATCATGTCCTGTTATCCACATCCTTCCTCCAGAAGGAGTCCGCAAGGCTCTCCCTGTAGGCCCTTCTAACAACAGAGCGACTTGATAACTCACACACTGCTAAGGACAAATGGGAAAGGAAGAGGCAACAAAATGGAAAACATTATTCTGCAATTTTATCATTCCCCAGTGCGCTCATGTCTTGAGCACTGCCTGCAATTCTGTTTGTGCAATCTCAAAAAGGTACATTAGAGTGAGGAGAAGCAACAAGAACATCAGAGGTACCAAATGGCTCCTGTAGCAGAAGAGACTTCATACACAAGGACTCGTTTTCTTGACAAACAATAGCTGAGCTTGGATGTGATTGAGGTATTTAGCATGGAGTGGGATGGAGGAAACAAATGGAGTAATTGCTCTTCTTACAATAAAAGGAAACACTTTTTACACAGTTGGTAGTTGAATTTGGATGTTCACTGATGTAGAGTCCAAAGGAAATAAGTGCATTGAAAAAATGAGATAAATTCATGGGACTCTAACAGCCACTACATACTGCAATTCAGATACAGCCTGGAGCTCAGCAAGTGCCTCCACATTGGGCACCAGAAGCTGGAAAGACATCAAAAAATGGAGTCCTCTCCACTAATGTTCTTTTTTACACTTCCAGCACTGCAGTCTGAGACAGGACACCAGGCTGGGCAGGTCCTTGTTCTGACTCGACAGGGCCACTATCATCACCTGGTCTTGGGTCTCTCCTCCCTGCAGACAGCAGATTAGTCACAGATAAGGTTAAGCCACTTCCCTTCAAAGGCAGCCCTGACCTCTGATGGCCACGGCAAGAACAGCTCGATTCGGAGCTGTCTGCTGGCCCAGGATGGGCGGTGGTGAGGGCAGGAGGATCTCATGTATGTCAGTACATGTGCATGGGACTGGGAACGAGGGGGGGTCCCTAATTACACAGTCTCCATTTTCAACTCCATGCACATACTTTGATCTTTCCTTTTCCAACATAAACACAGAGCAGAGCACAGATTTAGGCAGACATCCCCTGCTGAAACCCTGCACTGCTCCCAGCCCAGGCAGAAAACCAGACAACTAGTGACACAAGGCAGCTGTTTGCTACATCCCTGCAGCCACACTCTTGGGACATAATGGCAAAAATCACAGTGCAAGGACTCCTAAGGAAGAGAGAGAGTAACATAAGTATGTGTTCAGATACCATTCCAGAGCCAGTCCAGGCAGCTCTGGCAGGCACAGTACCCTTCACTGCTGTTTACCTCTTGAAACTAGGATCAGTCTATTGAATTCACTTAAAAAAAAAATCCAAGCCAGAAGAACAGAACCCACTCTGATTTGGTACTTCTGCTTGGTCTTCTGCCATATAGGCAAACAGTGTCCTCCCCAGTGCCTCAATGATGGTGGCTGTAGGAGATGGAGACCCCACAGTCCAGTCACAGTGTGCTCTCTTCCTGACTTGTGGCACTCCCTGCCCGTGTGTGCCCCTGCCCCTGGCTGCACCTGGGGCAGCTTGCACAGCTCATCTCTGGAGCTCCCCAAGTCCCAGCCAAAACAGTGCTGTCATTGCTTCTCTTCCTACCCTTTTCTCCCAGCACACACACACATGCAGTAACAAGCCAGATCTCTGGTGCTTAAAAGGAAAATTTAAATTATTAATGTGCATCAAAGGAAAATAATTATTCTTTAGCACACTTACTACACTTTTTCTCAGGACAAAAACTGCAGGGGTGGAGAATGTAGGTATTCAATATGCATGTAAGATACCAGTAAGGTAACAGAAGGAAATCAAGGCCAAAACCCACTCAGTGCCTTGACTTTCTGTATCTTTCATTTCCCTAATTCCTGCCATGTGTCATTCAGACTTTTTTCATAGATGCATAAGGACCAAATGACACTCAAATGCAACAATTCTCCTCCACCATAAAAACAGGACCCAAAAGCCCATTAATAGAATGATGCAGAATTTGTTGCATTGTGCATCCTTGTAAATATGCATGCACACTCTTTTTATCTCAGTTCATGTACGTGAAATAGTAATAAGTAGGAAACACAAAAATATAAAACGAGACCCTCATGTTGTTACCACACTACAGTTCTTCTTTATTTGAGAGCTTTTAGCATTAATAGCTAGAGGAGAGTACACACAAGTCACTCTGAGTTGAGAGAACTCATTAAGTTCTACTGGTTTCTATTACAGAGATGGGACTATTTGGACCTTGAACATAAGACAGAAAGACGTGAATAATGATTTATTTGGAATATAAGAGAGAGAAGATACTTCCCATTAGTGGAATAGCAGCAGCTGTTAACTCTGTAGAGCATATATGTATTAGTTTGAAAAGTCTGTAGGTAGGGAAGATATTTCAGCCTCAAGTATCCTCATAAGACACTGACATACTTAAGCTGCAGTTTGCAATATGTTTGTAGAGTTAATGCTTGACAATTTTTTGGTTTAGTATTATTATACAGAAGTGATACCAGGATGGTGTTGTCAAATAAATTATTATGTAAGATGCATAACCAATGGATATAATAGAAAAATTAATTTGAAAAATGGATAACATATCTAATCTAATCTAATATCTGTCTTTAGTTTTGCTTTGAGACAGCCAGAAAGCAGGGCTTTTCAAGAGTTTGCCTTCGGTAGAATACTTACTCAATCCTAGTAATAAAGGATAACAAACACTTATCTTCTTTCCTTCCACTGCACAAAGATACAGATATTTCCTAAAATAACTTTGATATTTCCATGTAGGATGAAGCTAATTAGATTCACAGAGTCACAGAAATCTTAGTTGGAGGAGACCTCTGGAGATCTGCAGTCCAGCCTCCCACTCAAAGCAGGAGAGCTGCCAACACCAGATCAGGTCATCCACGGCTTGGCCCCACAGCCTCTTAAAAATATATAAAGACGGAAATTTCACAACCACTTTTGGTGACCTCTTCCAGGGATACACCACCCTCTTGATGAAGAAATCTAGCATGAGAAAGTCTGCTGAGAGTTGTAGTATTTTGTAAAAGACTAATGAAGGTCAACTAAATTTTGTTCTTAAGAAGCTGTCCCTAAAAGTCTTGTCTCACTGTTAATTCTCACAGAAAGAGTAAAACCCAGTTAAAGAATAGTATTTACTGGCCTATTTTAATCTCTCACCAGTGAATATATCTTCAAAATCACCTTCTGATGGTATGGAAATATTCTCAGTTTTAACTGATGGAAGGAGAACTGAGGTGAACAGACACTGTGTATTCAATTACACAGCACATCCAAAACAAAGCCGGGAGCTGAATCCAGATTTCCTCCGCACTGCATAACTGAATTAACCGCAAAATTACTTTAGTGTTACTTAGTGTTTCTTTTCCCACCAGCTACTGCAAAGGTAAGTTGCAAAAAGTTGAAATAAGTATCTAAGGCCAGCAGGAATGATGATAGTCTTTGTCAGAATCTGAAATTTAGAATTGCTCTCTGTTAGTACGTAAGAAAAAGTCATTCTTCCTTATCCCTATAAGTGTGGAGCTCACTCGGATCTCAGTCTGCCATTCTTTCACTTCATCCTCACTGAGATGGATCCTGCAGCTCCTCCTGGAGAATGTAAATCAAAGTCATTGACTGGCACACACATTGACTTTAGATTTCTATCAGATTTCAAAGATGCCACTGGAACCTTTGAGAAGGGTTCAGTCTTTAAAGAAACACTTAAAAATGACAAGTGGGATCAGAATGCAGCAGCAGGGGTGGCAAAAGCAGGGTTCAGTGTGTGCATCTACACTCCTAAAATGGATCAGCTGGAATGTCATTGAGTGTCTTCCTGAAGAACAAAAGAGCAGCCAGGTCTCTGTGCTCACTTCCTATCATTTTATTCCTATCATTGTTGTGCCACAGGGTCAGTTTATCTAACAGTAGGAACTGACTTCATGGAATGAGGATTTACTCCTGAGAATGGGACCACTCAAGCCCCTGCAGAGGTGCTATTTTGTACCTGCAAACCTTCTCTGCACTCATCTGGTGATAGCAGAGAGATGCAGCTCCCATTACTATCTCTGAGCACACAGTCCCCTGTTAGCAGAGATCATGCAGTGCCCCTTTTACTGCAGCAATGTAAACATTTACCAAGAGAAGACAAGGAAATATGATCTGACACAAGAAGATTAAGCTGTATGGGTTTTTCACAGGAAGCCAAGTCCTTTAGCTGTCAGGTAGAAGCCACAGAGTGATGCCTATTGTTTCTTAAAGAGTAATTACTTCTGATTGCTTCCGAGTACACTAATTTGTCTTGATACAGAATGACAGCATAACCCAGAGCAGTGGATAACTGCATTACTTTACCTGTGTACAGGTTTTCTGGGGCTGGCAAGTACACCTATGCTGGTCTGAGCAGCACTAGAGCATTGCACTCACACTTTGCAGCAGGGCTGTACCCACAGGAGCAAAACCTGCTGCCTCTGCCCGGGAGGGGCAGTGCCCTCACTTGGTGCTGAGATGGGATCCCAGAAAATCCTGGCTGCTCAGGGATGGGGCTAGCTCAACACAGCATTATGGAAAGGCAGAGGGGACTGGGAACAGCTGGATTCTAGAAAGGAATGACTAAACTGAACGATAAGACTGCAATTGCTGATTTTCTGATCTGCTCTAATTCTCTCATATTCTCATATACATTATATATGCTACATATGCTGCTACTTGAATCCATTCATGCACCTATGAAAAGCCTTTTGCTAAGTTCATCCAAACAAATTGTTTTCATTAGTATTCCTTCCAAAAGGCAGGAATAAACAGAATAGAGGGAAAACTTGCTACTTCACAAAATTGTTGGAAATGTCAGAATACTCTGTAGGTGCCACCAGAAGTCCTATTGCTCAGGGATGACTTTGCTATGTCACAATTTTATGTGGTTGTTGCAGGGCAGGAAGAACCCCTGCACCAGCCAAAGAATCCTGGTTTGTCAATGCTTTGCTCCTGTGGTGCAGTCAAATCAGGAAAGTCTAGAAATTTTGCAAACTGAAAGCTGAACAAAATGTTCAGGTTAGGTCACTCAGAGTGTTTTGTTGTAATTTTTAAACATTTTGTTTCTATTTTAATTTTATTCATTTAAATCTTCTCATGTCAACTACCTTAAAACTTTGAAGTAGAAAGTGACTTCAATTGAAATAAAAATATTAAGGTTTCTGGTAAAAAATGTCAAAAAATACTGTCATATACATTTTGAAAAAGTGGTTCCATGCTTTGGCTGAGCTAGAGAAGATCCTGGTTCATTAATCATTTAAATTTTGAAAAATCAGGATTTCTAAGAGGAGAAAAATAGTGAAAGGAAAGCCAAAAATCATAAAAGGATCCCTGACTGGTCCTAAACAAAAGTTCACCAAGGCTGTTATCCAGTGATGCTGTCTATTTGCAGAAAACAACACTTTTATCATTACTGACTGTTGTTTATCATAAATTACTCTGGTCAATCAGAAGCTGCCCAGGACTTGAAAGTCAGACCCAGAGAGCTGCAGTGAGGGGTCACAAAACTGACCATCATGCTTCCAAACTTCAGCTGTCATCCAGAAATTCAAAAGCTAGAGGAGAAGCATGGCACTGTTTTTCCACCCTCCTGGCATCCCTCAGATTCTCCTTATGCCACTTCACAGCCATAGCAGCTCCCTGCTGCTCTTCACATTTTCTGACACTTCTAATAATTCTGGTCTTAAAAATTCTTCTTTGCAGGGAGAACAGTGACGGCATTTCAACACTTATTGCAGATTCATTGCAACATGAAAAAAAGACAATGCTCACCTCATATTACCTCTGTGGTGGTAAAATTATTATTTTTAAGATCTGAGAGGGTTGGCTTAGTTTATCCTAACTAGAAGAATGCTCTCTTTGGCTTAACAGCCTGTGATTGTTCCCAGCTCCCCACTTCTGAGGCAAGATAATACTGAGTGTGCCACTCCTGTGGGCTCCACCAAGAGCCAGCTCTCCATAAGGCCTCATTATCTGCTTTGATTCATTCTCACAGTTGTGGCAGTAAAGAAGCTTTTAAGGAGTCCCTCCCTCCCAGGGTTGGCTCCCTGCCTTTGTTAGCCTAAATGATGTTTTCTCCACCTGGTTTGTTATTTTCTGAACCAGTATATAAGCTGGATTTCTGCAACCACTTGGAGGAAGGAGGAGCAGAGGGGAGGATGCTGTCCAAGTGTTCTCTCACTGATCATAGCTAAAAAGGCTTCTGTCTGACCTATTCCAAATTGCACCTGTGTCATGATGCTCTTGTCCCCAGTGCCTCCAACCTCTTTCCTGGGGGCACATCCCACTGTGCCACAGACACTGTAAAGAGAGACCAGAGCTTGTGGGAAATGCAAGGCCCCAGCTGCACATAAATCTCTGGGGTGATCATGGGAGGCACCAGAGCCCTGGGAGCTGCAGAGGGGCTGGGTGCCAGTGTGTGCAGGCAGAACAAGACCTGCCACTGGTGTAAGTTCAGCCTGGTAAGTAATGAGGACTCAAATAGCAAGAGCTGCAGAGGATTTACAGAGCTGATGGACAAAATGAGTGGCCAGACACCAAGCAGGGATCACAGCACTGACTCGTCCTGAGGAGCCCCTGCTGCCTGCAGCAGCCAGGAGCCAGAGCTGGAACAGGAGTGGGTCTGATGGCTCAGCACACACCTGATCCTCCATCATCCATCACCATGGCACAGTTGTGCACCCAGTCAGGACAGGCCCCAAGGCAGTAAAATGTCAGCTGCCTGCTCTCCCAAAGTGCACAGAAAAGATCCCTGTGACTGTGCAGATGGATTTTTGGAATCCATGTGTATGGATGCTTCAGGTGTGATCAAGCCAAATTCTAATTACAATAATACAAGCACCTGTCCAGCATCCATGGGATAGCACTCTGAAAGCAAACAGTATTTCAGAGTGACTTCAGTTATTTACTCTGCAAATTTTGCTGGAGTAGCAAAGAAATTTGGCTCATGAAAGCCTAAAGAGGATCTCATGTATAATTTTTAGTTAGAATTTATGATTTAATTCTGTCTACAATCAGAACATGAGATCTAATTTTCCACTGGACATTAATTTAGAGAGTTTTCTGAATTTAAAAATAATAAAAATGAAGACCAAAATGTGACCAGTTCTTAAAATAACCTATAGAAAATTAAATAACTTTAAAACCTTAAAAGTAAATGTGTATTTATGCTAGAAAACAGGTTTTTTCAGATTTGAATTATGCATTGTGAAATAAAAAGAACATAATAAATGCCTCTCCTCATTTGTGTGGGCTTTGTGATAAAAAGAACTGATAAATAGGTCACGATAAAAAAATGGATGCTGTGGTTTGGAAGTCTTGTTTTGTGTTATAGAAGTAATAAAGTAATAAATCAGCATTAACATAAACACATTTACTCCTCCTCTCCAAAGCAGTTAATTGTTTCACGTTATCAATAAATATGTAACATTATTGATGATGTTTTCTTTTCTTAAATCAACCCTGAAGTAATTCTATTGATTTCCACTGAGTTACCAAAGACCAGTTTAGATCCACTATGACCATTTAAATATATAACTGTGGAAATCACCTTTCCATAAGATCTGTGACATTAGTTGCCATTATTCAGTGTTTCCAAATACAGTTCTTCCATTAAAGTTATTTACCAGTTTCTTACACTGCAGTTTATCACAACCTTCATTATTCCCTCTAGGAGTTGCACTAAATCACCCAGCTGACAGCTCAAGTGATCCAGCTCCCTGACTGCTGGTGCTTCTAAAATAATCAAGGTCCAAACCGCCTTCTATAAAGCTTCCATTTAATCAGTGCTGACATGCACCTTAGATTGCACTTCAGGAGGTGCCAGCAGTGCCTCCAGGGCTTTGTGCCTTTATCACCAGGCAGACAGGACCTTGTTCTGCTGGCAGGTCTCACCATGAGCCCAGCCCTTCATGTGAAAGTCACTGCCTGGGAGGGGGATTTGCTTTACTACCAAATCTCCCTGCACCTTTACAGTTTTGACCCAAGTCAAGGAGGTGGGGAGGAGTGTTACTTGTTTTTACTCCAAGGAAGCAACAAGAGCAGAAAGCCCCTTGCAGGATGAGCCAGGTGACAGTCAGGACCAGGTACAGCCTCTGAGTCCTTGCCTGCACATCATGGGTGCAGTCAAACGACTGTCTTGATGAGAAACTGGATATTTTTCTTCTTCTGACAATAGCAGTGTCAGCAGAAACGAGTTTTCTTCCAGGCATAGTTCATGCAGCATGGGAAACTAGTTTGAAGCAGATTGGCAAAAGATTACTATTATTCTGCCAATATAAGCCATGTCTGCACTAGGGATCTTCTGCCCCCAGTGCTAAACCAGTCAAGCAGGCCTGTGGATAGACTGACAGATATACAAGGGAACTTCTTTTCTTTCAGTGGTGCTAGCATGGATTTGTCCTGATAAAACTGTGAAGCAGATACTGGTCCTCTGTTCATTCTTTGGCAGTTAAATGGTTTTCTGAGGAGCCACAAGAGTCAGTGCTATAACAGTGAGCCATAAAAACAGACAGAAAATATAAACACATCTGTCCCCATCTCCCATAAAAATTAACAACATTTCACTGAAGAAATACTTTATAAAAGTTCCAGGCAAAAAATATATTCTTTGAATGATTTTTAATAAAAAAAGTGAAAATTTCCCACCAAAGACTAAACTTCAAGCAAAACGATCTTGTCAAGAATCCAATTTTCCACTGAAAAGCATGATAGGCTCTCCCTTAATAACAATAATAACAATCACCACTGCCAGTGTGCTACAGATGGAGCAATGAAGCAAGAAAATAGCATGTTCTTTAAGAGAACAAGAAGAATAGGCAGCATTGCCCTGGACACCGTGCTAATAGCAGTTTTTGATGGTGGTACAGCAGCGTTTCCTGCTCGGGAGCTGCAGCTGACATGGAGCACTGCAGGCAGCTTTTCAACACCTTCACACTTGCTGCTCTCACTCGGAAAACTGTCACAGGAAAACCACCACATACTGCAGCAGGATGAATTTTAATTCCACTTTTACAAATTTGCATCAGAAAACATTGAAGTCTGATGGGAGGGAGCTTATCTGGAGGAAGAAGATAAGATCAAGCAGGAAAGCTCACTTCTTCCAGCCCTTGTGCAGAGGGCTGCTCTTTGCAGCTGAGAAATGCATCAAAAACAAATACATAAATCAAGATATATCAGTCCTTGGGATATAGAAAGATACTTCCAGCAAAATACACAAGATTTGGAGTAGAAGATGTGACAAAAGAAGGAAATGTTTTTTCATCAGGCCCATCCTGGTTTAGATGAGGTACCAGCAAGAAGGCAGAGCTGGGAACAGATTTCAGGTCTCAAAAGTCATAAGATGAACTGCAAAGGCAAACTGATCAACTTACAATTATCTGAATAATGCTCATGGTGGTAAAAAAACAGAGGTGGGAAATATAGATATTTGGTCAGTGGCTTTTTTTCCCTTTTTTTTTTTTTTGGGATTTCTCTATTTTTGTGCTTCTAAAGCAATTGTGCTTCAAAATTCTGTGCAAAGCAGGTGCATTCTGTGCAAGAACATATCCTTGCATGCATAAACTGAAAAGTTCTGAGTATCCTGTGTCTGAGTCTGGGAAAATCTGTGCTCCACTGTGAACAAAGCCCTCACAACAGGGCTGAGCACAGACCCTTCAGTTATACCCACAGTGGCTGAAAATTCAAGCTTCTCCCAGAGCTGCCTAGGAGAGGTTTGAGGAAGGGGAGCTCTGCAGAGCTTTGCTGCTGTGACAGAAGCCTTTGCATATTTTCAGTGCATGAACATTTAAGTAGGCCTGATGTACAACTAAACCTTAGAGATTATGCCCTGGGAAGATTGCACGAGGATTCAGCAGGTCCCACAGATCTGTGAGTGAAGGCACCAAAGCTGCTCTGGTGGCTTAACTCATCATAGGAACATGAAAGGCACAGAGCATGAGGTGGCTGATGGCTTTTCCTCTGATTTGAAGACTGTAGCAGGAAGTGCTTGGCACAACTGTGGGACCGTTTTCAGGCTTTGCCTGTTTTCTATGACATAACTGTTTTCTTTGTTGCTTCCTACAAAATTTAGATTTGCACTGTCATGTAGCTCATTTCACCAGTTTACATCAATAAATTGATGACTGTCTCCTTAGAGTATCCTGAACTTCAATCCAGCTCTATCTGAAAACAACAGGTATTGTCCAGTGACACCAGAGGAGCTGGGATGTGCTGAAAGGGGAGGAGAGAGGTAGATCACTTGGTAGATCTAATTTTTAAAATGCCTTCTAATCAAGGGAGAGGCAAAACTGGTATCTCAGCTTTACAGATGAAAACAACAGTATAATTTGGGAAGATTCCTGCACTGTGGTGTCTAAAAGTCAATCTCTGTTGCAAAGAGACTTCTACAACAAATCTACATACAGTTAAAGACCTAAGTGCTCAGAGGCAGATACTCAGAAGTGGCAAGCAGCCATAATTCCTCCTGAAACCACTGGAGTTTTATGGATGGAACTGAGGAAGCACTCTCTCCACAAGAGAAGTTGCTGACAATAAATCAGCAGCAAGTGTTGCAATTACTGCCCCACACAGCGTGATGCCTTGCTTGATGCTGCCTCCACAGAAAAGAAATTCTGTTGATGGTACTTCTCACAGTGGCACTGGAAAAAAAAAAAACAACAACAAACAAAACCAACTTCACAGCAGTTTTGGCACAAGGAAAGATCCAGACAACTGCCAGTCTGCACTTCAATACACAATCCTGACCAGGAGGAAAATGACTCATGCAAAGTCTGGAGCAAGACATGGTATAATGCTTTCATATGGCCCCAGACACAATTATAATTCCTCCCATCAGCTCTTCCTGCTGACATCAGCTTTCTCATTGGTTTGGCCTAATAATTAGAAAAGTTCTTAGAACTTAACCAGAACATCATTGTTCCCATGGAAAACACCCCACTGCTCCTGTGATGGGAAATAGCTTTTTTCCTCTTTCCTTTTGAAAATTTTACTGCTGATCTGGCTAGGCCAGGCTCCAAGTCTAAGCTAGGTTTCAGTGTGCTTTTACAACACTGGCTTTGCATCGGCATCTCCCACTGCTTCTGAAATCAGCCAGAGAAAATGAGCCTTTGTAGGGAGCAAGCAGGAATGTCCCAGAAAAACAGATGAGCAGCCTGGACTATACCCTGGCAGCAGAGCAGGAGGGGGAAAGGCTTCTCACACTGCCCTCCCTGTGCCCTGGCTCCGGCCTGCTGGGAAGGAGGAGCCCTGGTGCCATCACCAGCCCATCCAGAGGCAGCAGCAGCCAGAGAGAGAGGGAGAAAGAGCAGGTAATGAATGTCACTGAGAGAGTGTGAGCTGCTCCTGGGGCTCAGTGTGTGGCAAGCAGAGAGGTGATCAGAGGCAGCAGCAGCTAACAGATGTCTGGCAATGCTGCTCCAAGGGAGCCCTGGTGTGGTGGAGACGAGGGAGGGAGGGAGGGAGGAAAGGACCCCAAGGACCAGGGTGGATGGTCCCTATTTGCAGGAGGCTGACAGGAGATATTGCAATCCCAACCCGCCCTTGGGGGAATGAATTGGGTCAAGCTTCTCTGGTAAATCCAATCTCCCAACTTCCCTGCACTATTTCCATATTTCCTCTTAAAGATTTCAGTCATGACAGGCGCTGTCATACTGTGACTGCTCAGGCAGGCACAAGGGGAAGAGATGTCCTTGGAATACAGAGGAGGAAAGGGCTGGCCCTTAACTGTGGCTGGTGATGCGGACAAAGCTCCACCCAAAGCTGCCGTGGTCACACGGTCTCAGCCTCAGGTGATGATTGGATTTGTTCTGTGCCTTCACAGGCAGGATTTTAGTGAGCTTCCAGCAGGTGAGGTGTGACAGTGTCCTTCAGTTCACTGTCCCATTTACTTTTGCATGGCATTATAAGGATTTGGAGACTGGAGCTCCCAACTTTAAAATGGTAATAACTCTTTTGCAGCTTAATAAAAAAAAAAAAAAAAACAGTAAACCCAGTAGAGGATACAGTTAAGCAGTAAACCAGCTTAAACTCAGTAAACCAGCTTAAACTCAGTATGTTTCATTTGCTTTTCTCACTATCCATCATATCATCCTGGGAGAGCTGAAAGCATCTTATAATAATTTGAAGAGTGAGAATTTTCTGGAAGGATACTTGCTAGAAAAGAGCTTTTTGACTCCTGGGCAATAGCAGTTTTACAAAATCACTCACTTTGCACACTTGACCCTTTGCCATCACCAAGGAATAGTTTTTAATATTCATTTTAAGGGCCCAATTTCAGATTCTTCCAGCCACGTAAGCCACACTCCTTACCGCAGCTATTCCACTAGAAGAGATGCTCAGACCATATTATGGGTTATGTATATATATCCACATACATGCCATGCTGCTCTACAAAACTGGAGTGGTTTAAGGAGGAGCAACAGTCAAATTGAGGAGCATCCCAGCCATGCACCACCTTAGCAGGCACTTTCAGGTGTGGTGACATGTTCTGTTCTCTTCAGCAGTGAAATGACCCCTGACTTTATTATCACCTGTGCTGTGGGGTGTGCTGCCAGGAGAGATGATCCCCTGAGGGACCGTGCTGTCACTGGAATGAGCCAGAGATGGGAATTCCTCAAGCTGGCATTGCTGAGAAATATTTTATACTGCAGAGCTCTAGCCTTAGATTCATATGGCATTACAGCATATGGCTTTATGTGCCTGTCTCTGTGAGGAGAGAAGATGTTCCTACCTTGTGTTAGGGTTGGAAGGGGACTCTCCCCTCCTGCTGTTCTCACTGACAGGCTGGGTGTGCTGCTGTGACTCCACTGAGTGTTGGTCTCCCTGAGAAGCTGATGTGAGTTTTAATTGAATGCACACAAGAATGCACTCACACTAACCTTACCCAGCACTACAAAGTTGAACTGGATGTGAGGGGCGCCCAGAGCAGATTTTAGCCCTCCCTGTGGACAGCTGAATAGTTTGATGCATTTGCTGGGAATTGTGTGCCTCTTCTGATGAGGGCTGAGAGGGAGGATTCCTTGCTGGGCCACTAAACATAGCAACATTCCTGATAGTGAATCATCAGAATAAACAACTTCTTCAAAGTGAAGCACATTTTCCAATTGTGAACACAAATTTGGCTTTTAATTTACTGAAGACATCAGAGAGAGAGAAAAAAAGTTAATTCTTATGAAAGGCAGAAGTAGCAGCAGTCACCTGTAACTCAGCACCAAGGGGATCAAATCACTCTACAATTAACTCTCACAGGGCTCCTGCTGGGAGGATGATTATGCCTTGATGCAGAAACTGAGGCATAAATGGTTGATGTGCTTAAGACTCTGTACAGGGTGAGCACTCAGGCAGGAACAGAGCCCAGGAGTCTTGGGCCACCACCACTGGCTGAGGGGTTCCTGTGGGACGTTGGGCAGAGGCATCGAACAAAAATTCATGAGTGGTTTCTGCCTGGAGGTACCTGCCACTGCCCTGCCACCAGATCAGCAGGCAAGCAGGACACAGCCTCTTAGGGGATGATCTTTTAAGCATTCCCAATCCTATCAATCAAAACAAGACAGGTTTACTTAAAATGGTTTAAGTAATAGCTCTTTGCTAACTGAGAGGATTTTGTCAGAAGCAACTTAAGAACCCTCTTCTGAACATTCCTGCAAACAATCTGAGGACATGATAACATCTGGCAGGAAGACACCAACAAACAGCTGGGAGAGGAGGAAAGACTGGGAGATAATAACCCCCTTTTTTAGAGAACTGGATTCAGAGATGGATATCTGATCCTGGCTTATCACAGTATCACCTGAATCACCTGGTAAAAAAGGTCCCACAGAGGAAAAAAAAGCTTTTTTGAGCACCTACCTAAGAGCACTTCCTGTGGCCCACACACTGGGTCAAAATTTTGGCACACTAAACAGAGACAACACAATTAATTAAAGTTTAGTTTTTGTTTGGCTTTGGTTTGGGCATTTTTGGGGTGGGTTTTTTTTTCTGAGTTTGTGTTTTTCATGGTAGAAAAATGCACAGATATGCTGTCTCTCTGACCTTCATTTTAAGCTAAACTCTGACAAACCTCTCATACCCCAGAAGAAGAATTTTCATCCCATATTAAATTTATGCATCAGTTTAATCCACTCTTTTTTCCCCACATAGACAAAGCTTTAGTAATCCTATAGATACCACATATTTTGAAGCAAATTATGGTGTTTTCCACTACAAAAGAGCACTGATAAGTAGATGCAGACCTATTTCTGGCTTTGATCCTCACTGTGCCATGAAAAAGTATTGATCAGTTAGTATCAATTAGAAAAAACCAAGCAGCAAAACACCCTACCAAAACAATATTCCAGGTAAACATTTCAGAAATCTTAGCTGTTTTCCTAATGTTGTTGTTAGTCGAGAATAACTCAATGACAAACTGTGCAGAGGTGCACAGAACCAGGTCTTTTATCACTGTTGCAAAAGGATGTTGTCCTGCTGAGGGGATCAGTGAGGCTTTATCCAAGGTCAGGGGTTTAGTGAGAGTAACTGACCCCAGTCATGCTGCTGGGTAAGCTGGTTAGCCAAGGTGAGGAGTGAATCCCTGAGGTCTCCAGAGGTTGGTCACACTGGCACAGAGCACAGAGCTCATGAAGCCCAGCTACTGAAGTGCTCCAAGTCTGGTTTGCCCCTCAGGGGGCTGTGGAGATTAACACATTGTTTTTTTCTCAGTTGACAGTGACCATTTTCAGGATTACTTCTGAAAGACTGGAAGGTGAAAGTGTCACAGAGGCATTGAGAAGATTTGGAGAGCCACAGCAATTAGAGCTGCCTTTGCTCATGTCTAGGGGAGCAAAAGGCTGGGATGGCTGTGGCAGCACAGCCCAGGGCAGCTCTGAGGTGCTGCTGTTCCAGTCACTCCAAGGAGCTCCATCTGTGGAGCCAGTGAGCTGCACTTTCTGCCCTGCAGGGAGCCCCTGCTCTGCCTCAGAAAGCACAGCTGGGGAAGCACAAAAGGCAGCACCTTCAGGCTCTTCTTGGGAGCTCAGTCACACTGAGAACTTTGAGAGCCATGTTTATACCATGAAAAGATTGATTTAGGGATGAGTTGTCCATATATCAGAGTTCATATGATGACATCCAAAATCTCTAGTCTGCAGAAAATCTCCTGTCTTAGGGGACAGCTCCCAGCTCTACTGAAAACATTTCAATCACTGAATTCATCGCTTGGCTGTGCTAGCCCAGCCCAGGGCCCAGTCCCTCAGGTTGTTACTCAATCAATGCAGCTATTGATTTCATCAGGAGCCCTGTCGGCATCAGATCAAATGCTAAGGAGTTCACAAGTTGCCAGGCTGATAAAGAGTTTCTCCATGACAGAGTGGCTCTCTTTCTTGGAGAGTATGGCTCACAGATATTAACTGTTAGTGAGCTAAGAGCAGCAGAGATCCACATAGTGCATTTGGTGTAAAACAAGTGATTTATTAGACCAACATGCTGCAGCAACAGACTGAAAGAAAAAACTCCAAGTGACACCAGGAGGTGATAAGTGGGCAGCAACAAGTGTAGTTTTGGTACCATCTTCTACACCCCTGCAGTCAGTCCACTTGTACCAGTTCAGAGCCTAATCTTACATTCTGTTCTGGCCTGAACCCTGCAAATCTTGGCACCCAAGAGTACTCTCACTGAGCACTGAGAGATCACAGCCTGCAAACAGCTAATAAAGCAGAAAATGTTTTCAGCAGTAGACCTTGAACTAGAAAGCATCAATTCCACCATCCTTTCAGTATGATGCATGCATTTGAAAGAACCACTCTTACACTTATACAAGGAGAATTGGAAAGTCTGACTTAAATTGAGGCTATGTACTCCTCAGGCAAAAAATGTGTCAATGGGGAACTGATTCCTCATCTCAGATTTTGTACCCTCTCAATCTGTTTTGTGTTGCAGCCTTCATTTTTAACAAAATCCTAAAGAATAAGAGGGACATTAGTAGACTGCCATCAACTTTGACCAATTTCAATTCCAGCATCTGAAAAACACTGAGAGGTTATTATTTTGTTTCAGGGATTTCTCTTTCCCATCTTATATTTTAAATTCTTTAGGGTAGGGACCAGTCCTCTGAAGACTTCAGAAAGCACATACTGATTTTCAGACAGTAGTTGCAATGAGTATCATTGACTCTGGGATATTTCTGAAACTTGATTAATCTTTCTCTGAAATAGTCTTTCCAAATTATTCATAAGACTAAAGTATATTTAATGCCAGCAATATTTAACTGATTTGAAATGCATAGTTAGGGGTTTTTTCCTTTTAAATGTATTTTATGCCTAAAAAAATGTTTCTGTAGTATTTATTATAATGAAGGACCACTCACACTTTCACAGTATAGAAGTCTTGTCTTTGCACTGATTTATACAGGTTTGAGATTGACCATGAAATGAAATTCTGGCTCCACACAAGCCAATGGCAAAATTTTCATGAAGCTCAGACTTGAGCCATGCCACAGAGGGCACATCTCTGTAATGTGAATGGTCTTTTAGATGGTACTGCATCAAGTAGAACAAAGGTATATTTAGAATAAATATGTATCGTTATTTAATACTAATACTAGTACTAGTAATATTTGGTAACCTAATTGCATTCTGCCCCCAGGAGTTCAGAGCTCCTCCTGCTCACATTCCTGAATTAAGTGGCACAGCACGATTACATATTCTCCCTCCTTTTCAGGTGAGGAAACTGAAGCTTACAGAGAGGTTAAGCAACTTGCCCAAGGCTACAAAAGAAGTCTGGAACATGATATTCAGACATTTAGATATATTGCCAGTGGCTTAAGGGGTCTAATTTCTGAGAATTATAATTTTGGAGAGGCCCAAAAGCACCAACAGAGATCAGATTGGGGAATGTTCAAGAACGTCTCTCTGAAGCACGAGGCAGAGCAGCACAGTGATTATAAATCTCTCAAACTGTGCAGAGGTCCGGAGCCAGTGGAAACCTTCTGAAAACTCTGGTCCAAGGCATCCAGAAAAGTGAATGATCTGATGAAGAAAGAACAGTCTTTTGTCATTCTAAAAATACCAAGCCTGTACATCATGTGCACTGAGAGAAAAGTTCCTGTGTGAGACATCCTGAAGAGAGAGAGCTTCACACACTTTGTGTGATTGCCTCTTTCACGCCTAAAAGTGTTTAACAAAAATGTTTCACTTTAGTCACAACTCTACCTACATCCAAAGCCTTAATGTAAGAGTGCTTACATACATTCTTTTATTCTTTACCGAACCAGGGCTGATTTCAGCTCATGAGATATAGTCTCCACTGAAATCAGTTCATTTCTTGCATTCTGCAACAGAGAAAATAATGAGGACGAAGAGAGGCTCTTCTACACATTTTGTAGAATGAATTTTTATGAATTTATGTTTTCTTAAATGTGATTTCAATATATTAAAAAATCCAATATATTCTTTCTTTGATGTTCCACTTCCTTTGGTAGAAAGGTCTGACTGAAAGATGCACCTCAAGATTGAAATAAACAGCTCCACCCAAATCCTATGGGACTCAGAGTGTAAATCTCTGAGTGCTCAGCTGTGCTACTTGCTTAGTTTACACCCTCTGTCCAGGCTCTCAGCCCGAGCCAGCAGTGCTGAGTTCCACCCATAAATGGCTTTAGAGCCAAAGCTCTCATCTTGAACAGCACCTGGCAAGGAGCTGTGAGATAGTGCAGTGTACAGAGCCTCAGCACAATACCCCTGTGCAGGCAGCTCAGAAAACCAAGTGAACACCTCATTCTGCTTATGCTGACATTTCCACAGGCAGCATTACATACTTTCTTGAGATGGCAGTTCCCAATGAGCATAACAACATCCATATCCAAAAAGCACGGGTTAAGTGTGTCCAAGAGCACTGCAAGCTGTGAGTCTTCATCAGAACAGCAGAAATTACCTTGTTCTTTTCCTCATTTTGCAGCAATTTTCTGCATTAACAGAATTTTTTTTTCTTTCTATTGATCTCCTTAGACTGTCCTTAAGGTTCCTTTAGACTTCAAAATTACTCAGGAAATTTGGTGTTGCTAACATTACTCTCTAAGTTAGGAATCTGAGGGAGTTTGTTCTTTGTCTGGCAAGGCTTCAAACTATCTTGATTTTATCAGCTATAATTCATGTTTTGTTCACGGGACAAGCTTTTTCTTTTGTATTATTTTGAGTCATCTCTGGAAAAAATCACCTCGCACTAAAATGTAATAAAATATGAGAAGAGATTATGACTTATTAAATTAAGCCAAAGCATACACTGTATTTTGGTATAGCACCATCCCTGGAGGGGAAGCGAATACATTTTCAAATGAGTTCTGCTTCCAATTAGGCAGGAAAACAAGTACCTAAATTTTCAAAGGAAACCAACACACAAGGTGTGCAGTGAACACAGGACACCAAAAATCCCAGCCCATAAGCAGCACCACAGAAACTGCTGGGTGCTGACAGTCTCAGCCAAGACTGGGGGCTGCACAATGTTATTTGTAATTTTTTGCTCCAGTCCTTCCCCTCTAAATTCTGCTTGCTTTGCATGTATTTTGCTACATGGGTGAATCTTGAAGAAATGGTAAAGCATTTTTCATAGGCATCTTAATTCATACCTATAAACAGCTTAAGAAGAAAATGACCTTCTGCCTGTTGGATGTGTGCCTTCTATCACTAAGGGTCACTTATTTCAATTATTTAAGTTTGCAACATTAAATGCTCTACCATTGGAACAAACAAGGACTTCAGTCAGTGAATTTAACAGTAGCAGGATCAGGCAGGTATTTACTTCCTGGCTCACAGAAAATGAAATAAGATAAAAACCCCTCTCTGTTAAGCACTCAGTGCCCCAGTATTGATAACCTTTAAAAATTATGTCAAATACACATGAGATGGGAGATGACTCAGCAGCTCCTAGATTTTCAGAGCAGATGGAACATCGATGTCCCCATTTGAGAGATTTCTGTACAATTGCTTCTTGCTGAAGACACTGGTTCCAGTCATGGAACAAAAGATTTTTACTGCAAAGCTGGCTTTACTAATAATAAGTGTGAAATAAGGATATTTCTCAAGGGGATTTTCTAAATTTAAAATGCATTTTGCTTCTTAACATCTCCTATCCTATGGAGTGCTTTAGCCTACCACAGTCAAAATGCAGTAATTAAGTGTAAGTGTAATTGTTACAACTGTCTGTGGCAGGACAAAAGTAATTGTCACATCTCCAGACTGTCCTGCTTCCAGTCCATAAGTCATGGCTGTGGGACCAAATTATTCCTCCCAATTTCCCTCTAGTTCCACTCCAGTGTATTTAACTTGACTAGTGGTACCATGACAAATGTTAGTTACACTCCATCTGACTCTCAGTTCAAAAAAGCAGGAATATGCCCTATTTCTCATTACACAACTACAACAAAATCTCAACCAGCCCCACTGATATTTAACTTCCTTGATCCTTTTAGTCGTCATATTTGTTGAGAGGAGGCACAAAGTGTTGTCCTGAATGTGAGGTTGAATATTTGATTTCCTTATGGATTTTGTATCCTCCATCCACTCATATCCAAAGCAATGGCCACTTCTACCCTAAGAATAAAGCCCATCATTCAGATTCTTTGACACTACTTATGCTGATCCGTTTTGGCTCTGTAACTTTATTTTCTCAATTTTTATATGGAGACAGTGACTATAGCATATAGTCAGGAACGATTTTCAAGGAGTAAATACTAGGGTTGGGAATTAATCACAGGACATTTGAGAAGGGCCACTAAGCTCTTCTTGTCTGCCATGAAAACTCTCTCTGCAGGGCCATTCCCTCACCACACTGCTGGTACTAGGGACCAGAGACAGGATCAGTTTCTTTCCTGACCTGGCCAATGTGGGGCCAGTAGCTGTTCCCTGTTCCCTGCCACGTCACAGGAGCTGGAAGCAGGATGTAGCATTTTCCCTGTTTGGCACAAACACTGGTATGAAAAGGAGGAAGCAGGCAGGCCCATCTCAGTGCTCTCACAAGGCCTTCTTTCCCCATGGGCACCTGGGGGTAGGGCTGCAGGCAATACTGGCATTTGTGCCCTTCACCTCGTTTCATGAATCTTGAAATGATCCTGCCTAATAAATCTTAGTGGTAAATCCAATCATCCGGCCTTATTTCATTAGTTTTGCTGCTCTGAGAATGGCAGGCTAGTTTTTCCTGTAACCCTTCTGAATTTCACACATTCCTTTTACTCTCAGAATTTATTTTCCCTGTGGAGTCTGAAGTAATCTGAGAGAGCAACAAACCACTGCACCATTATAAGCCCCAGTTTCTCTATCAGTGTAGTCCAAATACGCTTCTTACTGGGCTTGCGTCTGTAATAGAGGTTTGTACAAGCTGCCAGGCAGAGACTGATGGGAGACAAGATAGGTATTTTCTGCCCAGAAAACAAGAAACATTATTAGGCTGTGCACAGTTAAGAGGAAAACTTGGTAGGATTTAACTCCACTTGGGCAGTTTTCCCATTTAAGGTGAGCAGCAAAGACAGGAGACGCCCTTGCTGCAGCACTTCACCATCACTGCTGAGGCAAGCCTGGGTGAGACAAGATAGCACAATAGTGTGGACAAAGAAATATTGGTCAAGGTTGATTTGGTACAAGTTCTTCCCTCATAAATGCACAGAAATTTCTAATGTTCACACAGATTAAATGGATGTCGCTTGAAGTCACATTTGGAAACTCCCTGAGTACCAAATTGCCTGTCACTTGGGCATTAAAAGCAAAGTTCAAACACATTTTCTGTAAGTCCAGTGAAATATTATTTCAGAGCTTTGGTGCTTTACTCAACAAAAACAATTTTCTCATTTTTAAAGGCCATGCCAAGTATTCTAACAACTGTAGCTACAGATCATGTAACTGAAAACCTTCCTAATGTGAGCTTGAGAATTTTTACTAGCTCTAAAAACAGCTGGTCATGAACATACTAGTCAGAAAAGAATACAAAACAAAACTAGTAAAAAGAGTGTTGATTGCTAGCTCTCTCACGGGTATTTTTAACCATTTCTTAAGTGTGCTTTGCCTGTCTAGAAGTGAGAATATTCACATTATTTATTTCACATCTATCTGGGAAAAAATCCCCTAAATTCCTTATGAAGTGCATTTGTATTTGACCAATACTTCTAAAATGAAACCTGGTGTATGTACTTACATAAAAAGTTTATTAATTTTGACTGTTCTAGGATGAAGCAAAACTCCTTGAAGACGAGTCCTAACCTCAAAAATGTTTTTGAACAGGTTTCAGGGATCTGTCTTCTGTAGCTTTTTGTATGCACAGACGTGCTGTGAGTGTAAAGGTGAGGCTGTGTGTGAGAGAAGAAAGACCCTGACTGTTCATCCCATCTACTAAACTGGATAAGGATCCTTGCACTCATTTCAGTGCTTTTGGTCAGACTATACCCACAACCTACAGGAAGCTTTCACTGATTTGCTGGGATCTGGATTTATTGTTAGCTTTGATTTTAATTGTTAATATTTTTAGTAAGTGGTACCTGGATGTAAGTATTGATTAGGAAGTAATGCTTAACAAGGGCAATACAAAAATATGATTAAAATGTCAGTTACCAGGCATTGGCAAATGGACTTTTACTACATCTTTGCCAATTATTGTGCACATAAGTTGTGCACCTATTCACTGTACCAAGCTGTATTAGACAGCTGTAAACAGTGGTAAACAGATAAACAAAATGTGCTTTCTGTTGCTATCACTGGCACAAAAGAGAGAAGTGGATTTTTAACTTCCCAGACATTTCAAGGAATAGTGGAAGGTTACTCTAAAACTTATAAAACAGGATGAGAGAATGAATCTGACATAAAACCATTCCTGAAAGGCATGGTCAGTCTTAGTCAAACCTTCCCTGGTCAAAACTAAACCAGCTCTTTAAGGTCTCCATCTCTCTGTTTGAGCTGTACACGAACTGTACAAGCCGGCAGCAATACTGCATTCCAACCAAAACACAGCTCTCACCTTGTCACTAGAGAAGATGAGTCCAGTGGTTCATAATGGCTCACAAGTATTTGATTGACCTTTCTGTGGTTGCTGAAAGGAATTGCCATATTGCAAATCTGATTGTCTCCCTGTAATCAGTCCTCATGGCAATTTCAGGGGGTATGTCTAAGAAGAGTCCCTGAATGCTTGAAATCCAATAAGGATATTGATTAGCACTAGTGACCTCTGCCAAGAAAGGTCAAAGGGAAAATTTTCTTTCAACTTCTCATCAGCTTTTAGCAAATGAGTGCCAGATCCCATGCTTCCAGCTTAGCAGCACCATGGAAACCGGTCCAGGTGAACTGCTTTCCATTACAAAAATCTGTGTTAATCACATGCATAAGGATGATAGAAACCCTCCCTGGGCTCCCCAGTGCAATGAAACAATGTGACTTAATGACATTTGCAGGATCTTATATAGAAAGGGAGGAAAGAATAGGATTTCCTTCAGAGATAATTAAGATAAGGAAGAGAGACATCAGTAGGGTAAAAAAAAAGTTAAAATAAGGAATAAAAATCTATGCTGCTGATCTCAAGCTTTGCACCTTGGCCTTTCATATCTTTGCAATAATTTTCAGAGTGCTTCCTCAGTACAGGCCAGAGAGAATTTTTTATGAACTCCTGAAAATAGATTTAAAATTCACAAAGTCTCATAACAACCGCTATGCTTCCTGCCACTCTCCTCTACGGTCGTTTTTCAGCTGAGAACTCAGCAAAGCTCCACAGCCTGACGTGGGGCCGTGACTGGGCTGCTAAGCAGCCTGTGATGTGGAGGAGATGCTGCTGCCCATCCTTCCCTTGGCTGCTGAGATTTCCCGGGGTTCGGCTCCGAGCCCCGCTCGGCCCCGCGGCCCCGGGGACGGCGCCGGGACGAGGTGCAGCAGCGCCACCTGCTGTTCACAGCCGCGCACTGCGCCCGCCGCCTCCCCGCGCCTCGAGCTTCTGCGCGTTCATCCGTCGAGAGCCTTTATTTGTCTTGTAAGGCAAGATGAATAAAAACAGAGGCCACTTAGGCAGGGGTTGTGACATCAGCACTCAGGAACTCACAGGTGGATACACATTGCTGCAGCCAAAACACAGTCTGGTGTTAGAGAGCAGGGGAGGTGGAATAAATTCATCCCCATGGCTTGGGAACAATTTTCTCACCTCCCCAGCAAGCATTCACACAATAAATATATTTCCAACTCATGAAATGGGGAAGATTTATCTTTTATCACTAATTTAAGCTCACTGAAAAATCCAACTGGCTCTTTTACATAAGGAAATCAAATGGCTAAGTCAGAACATATTCTGGTAAAAATCAGCATAGCTCCAGGGACCTCTACTCGGGTGGATCAGAGCCAATTAACTCTGCCTTGTGTACAGAGGTCTGATAAGTAAGCCTGTGCTGGGGATTAAGTCACCCAGAAGAGCACAGACAAGGCCAACTTTTATCTGCTGCTGTTTGTGAGCAAAGGTGAAAAGACAGTTGGTCAAGTGAACCAAAGTGGGCTGGCAGCCAGCTGGTAAAGCCTCAGCGACTCGGGTAGAGCCACTCCAGGCTCAGGTCTGCATAATGGGGACTGCAACCTGGCTTCCCCCTCCAGCCCCATGCCATTTGACTTGAACATGTGCCCTGATGGCACTCCTAAGTAACACTGCCTTGCCAGAGAGCTGCATCCACATTCACATGACTTTACATCCATTTGCTTTATCCACCTGTGATGGCAGATCTCAAACAAGCCTTTGCACTAAATCTCAAGATTTAGCTATTTTATCAGCATCCTCCAGCTCTCCTTTTTAAAGGCTACGTAGAAAAATGTCTGATAGTTCTGCAGTCAGTGCACACCGACCTCCCACACAGGGGAGATGGAATTATCTCCATATTACCATTCCTCACCTCTGCAATTTCTCCTTTATTTTTGAGATGGGCCTGATTAGGCTGTCTCTGCTCTAAGGAGGGCCATTGCTGGCTCTGCAGGCACTGGCACGTGCCTGGGGCTTCCAGATCACTGCACAATGCAGTAAGGGGAAGCACAATAGCAAGTGGAAGCTTGGGTGAACCTCTCTGTTTCAGACAAACAGACTGTTTAATCTGTCCAGAGTTTAGTGACTGATAATGACTGACTGACTGTACTGTTAAAAACAAAAAAGGCCTTATTTGCTCTTACCTCCCCTTAGTCTTGAATTTCCAAGAATAAAAGAGCTACTCTTCCCATGTCTGCTGCTGTCTAAGGGGCTCTGCTCACCTTAGAAACCCTTTCCTACACCCATCTCCACAGAAGGCTGTTCCTGAGCAGGGTGCCAGACAGGAGTATGGCACTGCAGATGTTCTAGCAGTTCCCTGGGCATTCACACCTCCCTGTCCTGCTGCTCCTCACCATCAGACACTGAAATTCTTTTCCAGATGCTACATGCCAACAGTCCAATCATCCTGAAATCAGGCTAAATGCCCACTCTTCCCTGTGCTCTCTTTTATACTATTGAAGAGTTTACAGCACAATGTTCCCAGCTACATGGCTCTGCTTTTCTCTTCTTTCCTTTGTTACGTTCCATTCCATTTCTATTACTCCACTTCTGGAGGTCACCTGGCCCTTTGTGTAGCATATCCTGATCCTCCTTTACTAATGGTGTCCTCCAAATACTACCAGCAATTTGCATAACATTGTCCCTACCTGTGTGCTGAGGACATGAACCAATATAGTTCTTCTTACTATACCAATATAGTAAAGCAGGATATGTTTTAAGACTAATCTAAGATATCTGGGAAACATCACTATCAGCTTTCCTCCAAGCTGATATGTTTCCTATTTATAGTACATATTTTTGTGTCTCCACTTTAGCCAGCAGAATTGTAACATGTAAGTAACATCTTTAGTAATTCCCCATATAGCAGCTATCAGATAGTAAAGCCTGGGAGATCCACCACATTTCTCCTGACTATGAAAATTGATTATCTTAAAAATAGTAGTGTGACATGACCCAGCATTAGTAAAAGCTTGCTACATTTTATTCCACTTTCCTCTCTGTGTCCCTCCTATCCTTCCTCTCCTATTATTCTTCCCTCCAAAGTCTATTCATAAGTCTTACATGCTACTGTAACAAGTTGAGCAGCCCTGTTGTTACTGCTTGGAAATACAAGGCATTTTTTATTTGCTGTTCTCCAATCACAAGCCCGAGGTTCTGCTTGCTCATTTCTCGTGCCCAGTCTGAAAGGGTTCTAGTACAAAAAGTGCCTTGTCCTCGTGCCCACTCCCCTCCATAAAAGTGTACAGATTTTGCTGTACAAATACAGATTTTGCTGTGACATTTTCTCTCTTCCATCTCTGCCAATGGCTTTTTAGGGAAGTGGTAAGCAGTTTGTTGCTAATTCCTGTTATGTTTGGAACAAGGCTAAAGATTGTCATAAAATGAAAAGATGCAAAAGGTTTATGTACCACTGTCATCAGGCTTAAATGGACTGGGATTGTCTCTTGGATGAGCCACAAACTCCTCATGCATGTCTGCAGAGATGTAGCTCTTTCCAAGACTCATTCCTCTGTTTAACTCATACCCAGCCTTGGGTCTGCTCAGCTGCTGGAGCATCCTCACACAGGCCAGTAGTCTCCAGGACTGAACCCTCACAGCGTGGGCTTGTTCTGGGGAGATCCCCATTCCCAGAAAGGAAACCAAGCTCTGTTTCTTCCCCAGCACAGGACTTGCAGGCAAGACCCCTGCCACAGGCTGAGGTCACAAACTTTTGGTATTTCTTACTTCTTTTCCCCTTTGTCTTGTCTTGTCTTGCCAGCCAAGCAGTAATTTTTGGAAAAAGAATCCCACAGTACCTATCACCAGGTGCTTCCTTCCGCTAGAGAGGATTCTAAGGCTTTCTCCACTCATTCTCATTTATTTGTAATATTTTCATATCATTCTCCCTCTGACTTCTCCAGTGAGATCAGGCTCACCTTAAAGTATATATTATGCATTATTTATCCCTGCCTGCAGTTAACCCTTTCAAGGCCAGTGTGGAATTTTTGCATGAGGTCCCAAAAATATAATAAGGGTGAGTTAAAAGAGACTGACCATGAACTTCTCCTTATTGCATCACAGTGTGATGGTCTAGGTGTTTACTAGAGAAAGAAAGTGGTTTGGTGTTGACTTAAATGTTGTTCATTAACTTATTTTCCATCTCCCATGTTTCAGACTATGCTGAAATACAGTGTTTGTTCCTTTGGAGAACATGTTATGTAAACCTCTGATGAAAAGTAAATATTTTCTTTGAAGGAAATGTTTATACCTGATCCAGTCTGAAACATGGAAGCTACTATAAAGGAGCAAAGAAAGTCTCTCTATTCTGACATCATTCAGTTTAGGTAAACAAATATGACAGTCAGTATCACATTAGGAACAGCTTCTAGGCAGCCACTGGTTTTAAATCTACTGGGAAACAGATGAACTTTTAGGGCTGTATTATCCCCTCTTCAATGGTGTATGTACCAATATGGTTGTATTTTTTTCTACAAGCTGTGCTTAGAAAGGCTATATTTGAACAAATTCAGCATTCTTGTGCCTAAAACATGAATCCATATCACCAGCCTTATACTAAGGCCAGGAAAACCAGAATTATTATCCTTGACTGCCAGCAGCTTTGAGCAGTCTTGTACGTCCTTCAAGCTAAGGCAGTGCTGGTTGCCTGTTGATCTCCAGATGCTTCACCAAACAGGTATTCAGCTTCCCAGTGTGGTGTCACCCCTGTTTCACATGCACAGAAACTGAAGCTGAAACAGCTGGTGCCTCCAACCACCACTGGAATGCCAGTGACAGTCTTGCTTTGTGTCGGCAGTTTGCCCAAATGATCTCCAGAGATCCCTTCCAAAAAGGTTTGTGATTCGGTGACTCGACTGGTTCGATTATCCAGGTTCCCCTCTGGCTGTTGCTTCCCATGTGCCTGCACAGCCACTCGCAGGATCTGTGTTAACCCAACTCCTGGAGTCAATCTGCCAAAGAACCAACCTCACCACAATGACTGATCCATCTTCAGATGGCAGAACTCGCTGCACCACCGCACTGCATGGTTGGGTGAATGAAGGAGCAGTGCCAGGGGAGGGTGAGAGCTGTGGCCAGGAGCAGGGAATGGCACCTCCCCTTTCCGGGGCAGTTAGCGCTACCCCGTAACGTCAGCCTGTGCCATGGCACAGCCATGGGAACTGAGCCTGCCCCATGCTCCACGCCTGCCCCGTTCCCCCGAGCTGTCACCGTGCCACGGGTGTGGTTGAGCACCTCTGATGGACATGAGCCAGCCTGGCCCAGGGTTGCTGCCATTGGGAGGCATTAGGCATGGATCCTGGCATTGGACTGCAGGCACGCAGCCGTGCCTGAAAACAGTTGGCAGGGGCAGTCCCTGAGCATTGTGATTAAAACCCGTTAGTAGCACCAGCTCCTTAATTTTCTGCCAGCATGTTCACCATCTTGCTGAAGGTGCAAACCCCTGCATCCAGAATATGCCTCTGTGGGACATGCCACTTGTGCACGTTTTCCACAGCTTTCTGAATACTAAAAATTTTAAGCATTAAGAGAGTTTGGCAGCAGGTAAAATGTTCTTAAGCCCATGCACAGCGCCTCTTCTAGTTTCTAGCTACTCTGAAGCATTTTTTATTTGTAGGCTTGGGTTCTTCTGCCTCAACAGCTTATCTTCAAAAACATGCTCTTATTTCAGATTCAGTTTCTTTGACCTTTGTTACACAGCAAATTTGAACTTCTGCTCTAAGAAAGCCTGTTCATCTCTTCCTGTCTGCTTCCATAAGCTTCCCAAAGTACTCTGCAAGTCCATTTAATACCCTCTTGTTGTCTCTTTTGCTCTTGGTATATTTTCCATTCTGTAGTCTGTTCAAAGTTGGCTAAACTGGTTTCCCAGATCAGGCTTTCCATTTGAATATCAATCACTCAAAAGTACAAACTTCAGTGTTAAGTGTCCCACATTGTCCCTAGTCTGAAGGGACAGGCCAGTAATGGTTTTTTAAACACCTACAAAAATTTACAGGCTGGCTTTTCTAACCTGATTAGTTTCAGTGGAATTTAGTGGGCTTTCCTATTTTTCCCTCCCATAGTTCCTTTCACAGGCTTTAGTTGCTGAGAGTTTCAATTTGTGGCATTCAAGGTCATAAATATCCAAAGATCTCTACCCAAGATACCCATCAGTTTGGCTCATTGCTCCTGTGTTTTTTCCACAGGCACTGTTGCACTTTCTCCAGTGTCTCTGGTAAATATAAACTGGATGGGGACAGAGTGGGAACTGGAGATGGAAATGGCTATTTCAGGAATTATTCCTGCCCCCAAATAAGATGTTTTATGTTCAGCTCCAACTGCAGAAAGGGCCTTTGGACTGGAATGGGGGAATTTACTCCTGAATGCAGTGCTAATCTGTTGGAACCATGTGTTTCTTCTCACAGGGACATGCTTTTTACGGAATTATTACTTTTTCTGGATTTATTAGGGGGCATCTTTGGGGTGAGTTACAGTTGATTTCAGATTGCAGAAGAAGCAAAGGGCATATATTCCTTACAGAGCAAACTGTCTTTTACTGACAAACACATATTGATCCTAGCAGTGGGACCCAATTGTGACCAAGATCTGCAATCTCTATTAGGTTATTACTTAGAGATGCAAGGAAAAAGGGTTTTTCTCCCTCATTATTTTCATAATACAGCTGAGAAATTGTCCATTTCTTACTGACTTAAATTTTCTTTTCAACAAAACTGAATAGAAATTATTTAATCATTCATCCTCTATTTACCTTTCATATCAAAGCAAAGTTAGCATAGGCAGCTTCATGATGCATGTAAAATAAATCCCAACAGAGACTATTCCAGGATTTTAGGGGAAATTATTTGTATCATTATTATTCTACCAGGCTGCCTGCAATTTTCATCTCAAACCCAATAAATTTTACCCCCAGTATCTGCAATGACTTCCAAAATTATGCAGATGATTATTTTATTAGCATGTGCCCAGATGGTAGACTGCCAGGCACAGTTATTGTCATTGCATGTAGCTCTCTGTAATGCAAGAATTACTAGGAAAACAGTGCATTTGGGCACTGGTTATATAAATTAAGACCAAAGCAACAGTAACAAACTCAATTCAAACAAAATCAATAAAAGGTATGTAAATCATCAGACTAGTAACATTAGACATAATGTTAATACCAATCTCTTCATGTCAGTCTAGCCCTACACTGAACTGTGGAAAATGTCTGACAGGCTTCTGCCCCATAATGTCATTTCTCATTGACTTTATTTAAATCCAGTTCTATTTAAAGCAGTTCATCACAACCCTTGCAATTTACTCTATGGATATACCTTAGACCACACCTGAAAGACAAGGACCTAAGAGCAGACTACTATAAACAGGGAAAAAACACACATTCACTTTAAAACATCATTTTTGTACCATGGCAATCAGATCCCTCTGTGACATTTGCCACACTAGACTGGTAGTGATGTTTATTCCAATACTGTATTTTGTATAAATGCAATGTTTGTCTCTTCCTACCTCTGAGGGATACAGTTTGTAAAATCATTTTGAATATGAAAAGCACTGTGGAGATGAAGAACCCTGTGCACTGTAAGATCACTGAATGCATACAAAGCCCCAGAACCCTGTGGCTGCAGCTGTGCAGTGGTGCTGGATAGGCTGCCTGGTATCAGCAGTGGCTGATGCAGCAGGAGCCAGCAGAGCCTTGGATGTGTCAGCACCCATCCTCACCCTGGGGGCTTTTCAATTGCTGAATACTCCCCTCCTCCTCTCCTTAATTTGATTTCTTCCTCTGGTGTCCATCTCTTCTTTGTGGCTCCTCTCAGCCGCTGTGGACTCCTCTTCTCTGGCACTGACACAACAGCGACCAGCTAGCCTCAGGTGTGTTTGCCCTTACTTAGCCCACAGACTAAGAAGTATTTTATTCTGTCTGGGCCCAAGGACCAAATATGGACTTGAGAGCCTTTCCCTCACTGAATCCTGGACCTACCTCTCTTCTCTGCAGCACATTGTGCAAAGCACCCTGCCTTCCTCCACAGACAGATCACTGGGGGAATGTGATGGCAGCAGAAGTCACCTGGCTTCCTCTGTTGGACTGTGACCTGCAGGTAAGAAGTTTCCCAATGCTGCTGCTTGGGAAACTTCTCCCCATCTTCTTCAGGAAGAGGCAGGAGGCTACCAGCTTAACCATGCAGGTTAAGGCCTGCCCCAAAAGTGTGAAAACATAATCCACAAGTGCAGGAGTTAGTATACCAAGGAGGCAGCAATCTCAATACACCTTACACTGTTTCAGAAATCTGTTCTCTATCTGTTCAGGCATGGGTGGGAAGATTTTACTGTTGGATCTGGACAAGCTAGAAGCCAAGTGTTATATTAAAATCTGTGTGCCACAGGAGGCTTGTGAACACAGGTCTTTTGTTGAAATATATTATATATACTATATCTGCAGATTGGGTTTAGCTTTACACCTTGATTCTTCTGGCACAGCTGTTCACATTAGGAAAGTCAAACACGATGACAGATCTGATAGCTGGCACTGTCTGATGCAAACATGGGAAGCAGGAAGCAAGAGAAATCAAAGAAGAAAAATGTGTCTCTCCTTTAATGCACAACAGCAAACACTCCAGCCATATTCTCGCTGAAAGGAATTTGATGTCTCGGTCAGTGCTTTGCCTAATGAGCTACCAACATCAATCTGTCATCATCTGTATTATTTGAAATGGCCTCTGCTGACACAAGGTATATTCATGTACTGGCCCTCCTGGGCACTTGAGAGTTCAAGTCCTGGGCAGTTTATACCACACTGAATGATAATGAAGGGTAACAGAATAATCATTGGCTTCCTTCTCTCAAGGGGAGGCAAGAATGTTGTTGCAGGGATCTCCCCCAGCCAAGAATGGCTTTTGATTACAGAGCTGGGAATATGAGTTATTTGTTTCTCTGTGCACAAATAGTCTCCAGCAACTCTTTGCAACAGTGCTTTAGCTCCCCAAAGCACATGTAGCGCATCTGTCCATCTGTCCTGGCATTTCCATGAGCCTGCCCCAAGTATCTGACTCTCAAAAACTTGAAGGGCTGTATCAAAAGCCAGGAAAGAGAAGAACACTGACAATAGGTGGGAATTTCAAGGAAAAAAATCCCCTTTTAGTGCCTGTCTTTACCTGTTCCTATAATATACACATAACATTACACAATCATCTTTAACATCTTCAGCTGTACTCAGAAAAGTACTGTTTCTGGAAATGTCTTCTCAGTGAGATTTTAGATTGCAAGGTTTCTAACCAACACCCAGCAGCTGTTTCAAAACCTGAATCTTTAACTTGCATCATTAAATGGAAGCTTCAAACAAATGAAGCAAATAAATTGTCAAGAAACTTAATACAAATGACAGCTACTATATTTTTATTGGTCCAAAGTTTTCAAAAGATCTTGTTTCCTTTCAGAAAGTACCTGGGAGTTGCAACACTCCTAGCCAAGCCTTACGCTCCCATGTTAATGCACACTTAAAACTGCAGGTGAGCTACAGGTGAGTTACATAACAAGAAAAATAACAATGTTTGACACCACTATTACCAACCTTTCTCTTAAGAACTCAAAGGTTTCAAAATGTATGAACTAGACCTCACTTCCTCTTCTACAACAAGTAAATATTATATGTTCCCTTTTGTCAGTGAAAGGCTTTCATCCAGCTACCCCAAGGACAGTCTTATTTGCAAGACTTGTGTATGCACTACAGGACGGTTCCTTTGTTCCTCACATATCCCAAAATGAAGGCAAGAGTTAGGGAGGGGCCAGATAAGTGTCCCTCTTATCAAATAAGATTTGTTTTCAAAGGAATGTTTCATACCAAACTGCTTTTGGTAAGCGGAGAAGATAAGACTGTCCCTAGAGTGGCACTGCCATGTGTGCTCTTAAAGGCAGATTAAGAAGATACCTGTCAAAACAAAAATGTGGTAGATAAATTCACAATTTCAGGTGGTTTTCAAACATTTTGCCTTGTGAAGTCCTAAATTTTTTCAGTTAAGTGCAGCCACCCATATAACAAAAATGGGTTTAAAAGTCATGTAACACTTTACTGCAGATAATGTGACAAGGGGCAGCTCTTCAGGCCCTGTGAGAGCTCAGAGAGGTGATGGCCTCAAGGACCAGCTCAGAAGTGGGATTCTTGCTGAAGAGAGTGCAAGAGACATATCTGTCAGTGACAAGGCTGAATGGCTCAAAGAGATGGTGATGGCAGAATGGACAAGGTGAGATCCAGGTGAAAGTTGAGCAAGAAGGTCTGGTCTTGGCCAGGGCCTTGCAAATGCAAGGAGAAAATTGAGCCTGATGTTCTTGTGAATGGGGAACCACTTCGAGAAATGATGAAATACAGCCTTGCTTAGGGAGTAGGACCAATGGTAGAGGAAGCCATCCTGTGGAGTTCATTGTAATATACTGAGCTACAGTGACAGATAAAACAGGGATTTCAGATATATTTGACAGGAAGAAAATTATGCTGTAGACCCAGAATAGTTGTATTAGACAAGAGGACTCAAAAAGACCCAAGATTCCCTTCAAAAGACAGAAAAATGGAAATAACTAATGGAAAAATTAGAAATTTACTGAGACTAACAATGCTCAACAGAACAGCAGAGGGGACATGCCAGGAGCAAAGGCTGAGATGCCCAATACAGAAATACAGAACGTTGTAGCCTCACCAAAGCAGTTCTGTGAGTTCTTTTTGCCTGTTTCATTCATAAATCCATGAGTACAAAATCAGTGTTCTGCACTAGCCAGTTATATGTACAATTTTAACTGGCAACATTTAACATCACTGTTTGGTTCAGAATTTCTGGGCTGAATGTAAACAAAGCTACAGCTCTCTTTCCTCTGGCATAACAAAATAAATTCACAAACATATCGGGAAAAAGTTATGCACCTCTGCACTGAAATGTGACACTGGATGTTGTTTTTAATCAGCCCACGATGCTCACATCACATCTCCCTTGCTCTGAGACACTAAGGAGGAGGTCACCTGGACACGGGTGTGTCTGCTCAGAGAGACTTGTGTTTATTGCTCCTGACAGCCTGGGCTCCCTGTCTGCTGTGAATCCGAGGCTGTGTAAATTAAGCAGGGAGAGCTGTAAGTGTAGTTACTTTGTTGTCATAAAAGTCATCCATACTTTATGTCTAACATGCAAAATTTCAACTCCTTAAGCAGGAATGTCTATATAAATTCCTTCAAACTGCACTGACTTGGAAAGACCCACTTCCCCTGTTGCAAATGTGTTATTAATATATCGCCTCCACGCTATTAAATTAAAATGTCCCCCTCATGTTTCCGATCTTACTTCCAGATTTTTAGCCATGTGGCTGGAAGGCAGCAGAGATTGAATTAAATGGGTGATTTAGGGACATGTGGCAGTAAAAAAAAATGCAAAAACCCATAGGACTTCATCATCTGCCTCACTAAAAATAAATAACTTAAATTTTTTAAGACTCTCTTGCTTGTCAGAATTATGTAAATCTCACTGGGATATTGATTGAGTTTGTCATGCCCCTGAAGGAGTGCTCCAAGGTGAGAAAGGATATCAGTTTGCCATTCCCCACCTGCCATTCCCTAGCCCTGTCTGGAGTGGTGTGGACCCTCCTGTCACTCATGCCAATGAGCCTCCACATGGAAACACATGCACTGTTTTCAAAACAGTAGCCCAGCATAAGTAGGGAACAATTTCATAAGTAGGGAACAAATGTTCTCAGACTGCCACAGCATAAGAATTCATAAGAATGAATATGTAGTTTTTCTACGAAACTCAGTGGAAAAAGCACTTACCTACAGTGCCAAGAGTGAACTTTTGTTTCTCACATCAAAAATATGTCATTGCAGCTGAGCATGTGGGAATCCAGAGAGCACAGCAGGCTTCCTTAACACTTGCTACTAAATTTCAGGGTTTAACTCAGCAAGGGAAGATAGCATGTGGAGTTATCATGTGGAGTTCTCCATCAAAGAGACTAACAGAGTCATAGAACATGACAGCACCCAGACAATTTGTGCACTTACATCTTTAAAGACTCCTGTAAGTAGAAGGAATTAATGTGGCATGTTTCAATTTGTGTTTTTAAACTGGAGCCGTGTGTTTGTGGACACCCTGGTAATGTCAGGACAGTCACTGGAGTGGAGTTGAAATTCCCAGGGAGTGGAGCTGAAATTCCCTTGCTGCTCATGGAGATGGGGAGAGGTCAGTGTGACTGCAGGGTGTTTGTTTGCTCAGTGTGAAATACCTGGTTTCTGCTTCTGATCCACTGTTTGCTCCGGAGGTTCAGCCCTGCAGTCTCTTCCCAGGTATCCTGCTCTGTTTGTTCTAGGTTCTGGTATGAAGCAATGATCAGGGGAACACCCAGAGAAGCTGCAAGAACAAACTATAGCATAAGAACATAAAGCCAACCCCCCCCAAATCCTTCCACAGCTGCTAATCTCTGATTTCACAGTTGCCACCTATCCATCTCCAGCACAGCTTTCCCACACCCATCAAATTGCACAGGAATGATACTGAGAGAACCATGACATCCCTGCAGGGCTGAAGCAAAAATATCCCACTGTTTAGAGTTGCATGGCAACATAAATAACTTTGACCTCGATAAAAGGGTAAAAAAGTATAACAAATTTAGGAAGGGGGGGGTCTCCCATAGCAGGTCAGTGTAACACAGGGTAAGTCAATCAGGGGCTTGAAAACCCTCAACTCATAAAACTGCTCCTGTTACTGATTGCAGCATCAAAACACAGAGCAGGGAAAATGCGGAAATGGGGAGGAAAATTTAAATCAATCAAAAACTGCACTAAGACAAAACATCTTATATAATCTTCCCACTGGGAAGAGAAGGAGAATAGACTTTCATGTAACAAGTGCTAGTTTTGTCAGTTGATGTACTTCTGGAAGGCACTCAAGTATTTCAGTGCCATAGACAATAGAAGAGCAAAATGAACAAGAGAGAACAGAACAGAAATAGACTTGGTTAGCTTTGTTTGGGAGAGCTGGTCAAAAATTTAAATTTTCATTTCAGTAAAAATTTCAAAATTCTTGACAACTTTTTAAGCTCTTCAAAGGAAAAGAAAAATAAAAGCAATACAATTTTTTAAAAGAAACTCTAACCAGTGAAAAATGTCTCTGAAATAATAAATACTAAATCTGGAAGACCAAATTTCAATCCTCTCAATCTTCCTACCTTTCTGATAAGTCCAGGAAATAGTCTTATCTAAGGTTTTACTGACTGGCGTCTGGTTTTTCTGACTCTTGGATTCCTCGAATGTTTTGAATTCATCCTTCTATCCAGTGATACCAAACATTTTTACAAAATTTAGTAAGTTATTTCAGATCACAGAATTAAAAGGGAAAATAGTTATTTTCATCCTACAGTTGAAAGAAAATAAAGGTTAACAGATTGAGATCAGCAAAGCTCACTGAAAAGGAATCTTAGCTGGACATCCAGGACTAAAGGCTCTCAAATTAGATGCCATGTCTGAACACTTTATATTTCACAGTAAGAAATTTCTCAACTGCAAATAGCACAGCAAACTAGGGCACATGGTCAGACTTTCTTCTCTTGAAGATTCTAATATTTAATAAAAATAAATTAATTTACATATCATATGCTACTATTACTATCTGGTAAAACTGTTCAGACTTCACAGTTTTTCTTAGCCTGAAATTCCTGTTATAGGGACAATGGGGGACTTGGACTGAAGTGATTCTAAGCCAATTTACATCTGCTGAAGATTTGCCCAGGTAGTGGAAAGGGGCCAATAAGACTATGCAAATCAATTAGTCTAATTTGTCTTGAGGTTTTTCTCAGACCTCTATGGGTTTTCACACACTTTATTTTTAAATGCTGATTATACTGTCATTTAAGGGAGCAATATGCTGCCTTGACAAGGCTGGTGACTTTAACTTTCTGACATTTTCCCTGCAGACCTTTTCTCGCCTTGGCGTGCAGGTTTCTGAGTAGGTGATGGCTATATAGAAGACAGCCCTGATATTCCAATATCTTGTGAACTCGATGATCCAAAAGTAATGTACTTAATCAAGTGTAAAACAAAAGGTGATTAAGTTTTGCAGTACTGTACAATGCCTGACTGCTCAGAAATGCATCTTTTGATGTGGTACAGAGAATTGGACCAGTTCTGTCTGCTTTACCAAAAAATGTCGGTTTAGTAATCTGAAAAGAGAGCCTCAGAAATCCCCACAAGTGTTTAACTTTGATGTGAAGCTTTAAAAAGATGATATTTATCTGTTTTCTTGGTTAATTTGCTTGAATTTTAAGCTCAGGAAGGTGTCAATTTGACATCTAGGAAAGGGGTTCTTTGCTTTTTTTCCAAATGAGTTTGAGCAGGGGCAGCAAATTTCCAATCATCGCTAGTTGTTCCAAGCATCCAACCAAAAAAAAAGAGAGAAAGCAAAAAAGAAAACCATCAACTCACCTTTCCATTGTGGTTTATATGAATTATTAAGAACTGAGATTCAGTGGAGCCTCAATTTTTGAGCATAGAATCAATACTATATTTTATATAGCAAGGGCAGTAAACCCAGCTTGTTCTGCTTCCATCACAGTGAAGCCTTGTCAAGTCTCTCAGGCAACCTGATTCACCAGGGCCAAAGCCTCACACCACTGATGTCAAAGGTGGATTGAGGTGGGTTGAAAACTGGCTGAAGAGCTGGGCCTGGAGGTGTTGATCATGGCACAAAGGCAAGATGGAGGCCAGTAAGCTGCAGTGCCCCACAGGGGCAATTCTGGGGTCCAGTCCTGTTTAACACCAGCAGTGATCTGGATGATGAGCAAAACTGTGAGAAGTGACTGGGATGCCACAGGGTGATGCTGTCATTGAGAGGGACCATGGCAGGCTGCAGAACTGCCTGACAGGAACCTCACAAAGTTCAGAGAGAAGTCTGAAATCCTGAAATCCCCAGGGCAGCATATGTAGGAAAATATGCTGGAAAGCATCACCCAGCTGTAAAGCAACTTGGCAGAAAAGGACCTGGGCGTCCTGGCAGGCACCAAGCTGAGCCAATCATGTTCCCTTGTTGCACAGTACCCTGAGCTGCACTAGGCAAAGCACTGCCAGCAGCTTTAGGGAGGTGATCCTTCCCCTGTATTCAGCACTGGTGAGGTCACACCTGGGTTCTGTGCCCAGTTCTGGGCTCCTCAATACAGGAGAGAATACTGGAGACAGTGTGGCAAAAGGCCACAAAGGTAACTAAAGTACTGGAGCATCTCCTGTGAGGAAAGGTTGAGAGCTGGGACTACTTGGCATAGAGAAGGCTTGGAAGGGCTTAATGGGTATAAATACCAAAAGGGAGGGTACAAAGGGGTGGAACAAGGCTCTTGTCAGTGGTATTCTGTGACAGGACCAGGGGCAATGAGCACAGACTGAAATAGAAGGTTCTGTCTGAACATCAGGAAACACACCTGACTGTAACCAAGCGTGGGCACAGGTTGCCCAGAGAGGTTGTGGAGTCTCCTTTCTTGGAGATAATCAGAAGCCACCTGGATGTGGTTCTGGGTGACCATTTCAAGGTGGCCCTCCCTACTTGTGCAGTGGGGTTGCACAAGGTGACCACTCGGTGTCCTTTCCAAAGTCAACCCTTCTGTGATACTGCTATTCTGTGATACTGCTATTCTGTGAAAGACTTGTTTGCTTCAGTGGGGTTGAGATGCCACCTTCTGTGCAGGAGCCCACGGCATTCAGGTCACTTTCTTGTGCTGTAAGAACTATTTGCAGCCACTACTGCAAATACAGGACAATGTGTTACTATGTCTCAGGCATGAAAGAGGGAGAATAGATCTGCCTGGGGTCAGTGAGAAGTTATCTCTGCATTAATGCCTCTTCAGTGAGGGGGCTGTAAAAAGGACAGTCGTGATGGGCCACAGGCCTGCAGGGAGCTGACACCAGCCATCCCACCTTCAGAGGGAATAATTAGGCAGATGTGTGTCAGTCTGTACCCAAAATGTGAAAGGCTCCTTTGTCATATTACCTGTACCCAAACTACCTAATTGTATTTTTAAACTCCTTTCCCAAACATAAAAACCAAACACAAATTTCCTCCCACATATCACAAGTCACCCCGAACCGCCAACTTTCCACATTGCACTGAGCATTAATAATCATGTGGGCACATTTCTCATCCTCTGTATGCCCACAAAGAAAGTTCACACAGTCACCAAGAGGGGAAGGGCTTGAGTAAGCCTATAGAGAAACTAAAGAGAGGTACAGCAGGCTTCAAAGTATTTCCTTTTTGTCCTGCTTGGTAAATGGAATACGGAATGTGACTGACAATGAAGAAGGAAGAAAGAAGATAATAAATCCTGTTTGCTATTTGAGGTTTTAAGTTGTTCTTTGAAACTGGAACCTGAAGTTGACTGAACTGGGTTATACATTACATTTAGGAATATGCAGAGCTTGACTGCAGAAATGTTATACATCCTACAGTATTTGCAATTCTAAGTAGAAAAGATGTAACCTAAGAAACTGAGTAATGACCACACAAAATTTAGAAATAATATTTTAAGTCCTTCACTGGGATAATTATATGTCACTCAGGTGAAAATCTGCACCTGGTGGAAGTTCACCTCACTGTTTCAAACCAAAAAAAGGAAAAGGGGGATTAAAGGATTTACAGGTTAGAAACTGAACTGTGCATTAACAGTAAAGCGTAAAATACTATCTTGCTAAATAAATTTGCTGTAATTCAAAAGATGCCCACAAGGAACACTTAAAGTGTGTTTCTGGGACACCAAACCTTCATTCTTTAATTGTTGCAGGCCAAACTTAGGAAAACAAATGATCATCCACACAACAGAGCAAATGCCAAAAAACCCCTGCTTCAAGTAATGGAGAAGAAACAAATCATGTTCAGACCAATTTTTTAATGTGTGAGAGAGAAAAAGTCTTTATTTTCCCCATGAATCTCTTCAATTTGCAAATCCTAGCATCCATAACACACCTCATGCCACACAACTGAAGCAAATAATCCAATCTGTTCAGTCGCTTCCCATTCTCCTTCTTTATCACGTAATCTGTCCAACTGAACCATTGCTATTTATAGTGTTTCCTGTATTCACAGATTCTAGGACAGAGAGGAATGACTCAAGACTACTTCTTTTCCCAAAACTTTTAGCCTCTCTCACAATATCATGTAAGCTGAGGGGAAATACTTATTATCTAAAGTAAAAAAAAAAACAAAACAACTTCTAACTATGCCAAAGTCCTTCTATTCATCTCAAATCTGCAGCTAGTTCCTCAGCTCTAAAAATGACAACAGAGATTCAGATGTGTTAAAGCCAAAAGGGACCTTTACTGTTCTGATCACTGCCCTAGCATGGATGGTAGAAACTTGCTCTGAAACCCCTGCAGGAAAACCATTTCTATTGATTGAGCCAGACTGTCTAGATAGAATCTATCTAGCCAAAGTCATCTCACCTTAAATTAAAGATTGTAAATGCTGGACACATCATAGATGCTTTATTCTGCTACATAAATTTTTTTTATCCTGTTATTCTTTTGTAAATATGTACACTATGAATGTAAATATAAGATAGGATCCAGAATTCCTAAGCATTTAAGCAGCTAATTTTCCTCTATATCCTCCTTAAAACACTTTGTGCTCTTTAGGATCTTCTGCCAAATCCTCAAATCTGTACAACATATTCCAGAAACATTCCTACAAGATGCCTGCTTTGCAAAATAAAACTCCAAGAACTATTGGACATATTCAGATTATTCAGAGAAAGAAAGAGCTGATGCAAAGGATTTAGGAACTATGCCTCATTTCCTATTCCAAATAAATTCAGTAGCAAAAGTTGCTATTCAATTACATTTGCTGTTGAATATGATCCTTAGAACTACTTAAAATTCCATTTTCTAAATTATCATGCTACTGTTCTCACAATTTAGCTTGGTGTCTGGTGAGATTTGGGCCCCAACAGAATGTCCTGTTTACAAGAAAGCTTAATTAGCACTAGCATCTCTACACATTTAACAGAAGGGATCCCATTCCTCTTATGTGGACAGTATTTGGTTGGTAGAAGTGTCTAAAAATTGTGTTACATTTTTGCTGACACTTTCTTCTTAAGCTGCTTTAGCAGACTTCGCAATATCCTACCTGATAAAATTTACTTTGGCCAAAATTAATCAGTCAGCTTGATGTCCTAACATTTACTTTTCTCTTTTGTTGTTTGCAATGCTTCTTGGAACTGGGACAAATATCAGGCGTGTGCTCATGTAAATCTGAGGTATGTACTATATAAATGAGGCCCCAGCTCTCGCTACCTAGCTACCATCTGAGCTGTATTCTTAGATCTCTATTTCTGAAAGGGATCAGTTTTCCTCAGGTGCCATGAAGGCACTAGTAGCTTTAATACTGCTTGTTCAGCTTCCAATTCACAAAGCTGTACCAGCAGCTCCCCCTGCTCCCTTGGGCTGTGATGACCCAGAATCTGAAGCAGCAGCTGAAGTTGCTCTGAATTATATTAATGGCCAGAGTCATCATGGATACAAGTTTGCCTTGAACAGAATCGAGGATATCCGTGTGGTACCCCAGGTAAGTGAGGAGCTTGCAGGCAGAACACTCTGATCACCTGGGGTTGCTTGGAAATCACCCAGGGCCTGCAAGGGCTGTATCCTCACACGGGGAAATCAGCATGGCTCTGTTGATTTAAATGGGGCAAGGACACCTGGTAGCAGTGGAGAATCCAGGTCACTGGGATGTATCTCTCAAAGACCAGAACAGAGGGGGAGGGAGAACTGTTCAGACGTTTTTGTACAGTGCTAGAAAGAGCTTGGGTTACAAACGCTGCAGGTTTGCTAGGGCAGATCATCCCAGGTGCTGATTTGTAAGCCCAGTAGCTAATCTGGAGAAAAACTGAGGATAATCTTTGAGATGCAGGTAATTACTTTTTGGCTAAACACATACCTATCAAAACTCCATGCTATTTGTGATGTTGTAGTAGGCACTAATTTTACCTAATGTCCCATTGAGCTGCCAAGGAGTCTAAATGGAAATTACCGTGGCTTATTTTCCCATAGATCTATTGCTATCAATGAAGGCATCTAGAAAGGCCATAGAAAAGTCACAAATACAATGTATGTGCCAATTCAGAACCTTTGATTCTCTTAAAACATGGGAAATAGTCCCATGAGTGAAAACATGACATGAGTCATAGACATGAGTAAAACTCCATGGCTGTTTTCTACTTGTTATGAAAGAGAAGATACCAAAAGATTCGTTTAGAAAAGACTACAACAGACATAAAAGAGATTAGAAGTGTGTCCAGAGTTACCCATACAAAAACACTGGTGACACTGCTTTGCTCATATTAATGCTTTTACACTAAAATGACTTAATTGGTTTAAATGGAATCACTCATGACTCGAACATCACAATCAATCTTGGACCTAGAGAACCCAAGAAACTGTGTCCTGTGTTACAGATGCAAAGGAACTGGTGCAATTCAGTGTAATTCCAATGGACTAAACCAGACAGGTCAATGTTCACTGGTGTTTGTTTGGTATCTGGTTATAGAAACATGAAGTTTTTTCATCAGAAAGCTGTTGATTTCTTTAAAACTACCCAAAAAAATAAAATTAAGTTAACTTAAGAGAACTGACTCACTACATACAAGCTTGACTTTGCCAATTTTATGAGCCTGTTCCTTATTAACTGGAATAAACTCAGTGTGATTATCTTGACTTACTCCAGATTTGGAGTCCTGTTTTTTTTTATAAAGTTAAAAGTAAGGACCTTTTCATTTACTCTGGTGTATACCTGGAGCTACCCATGATAGTCAGCAACAGAGGAAGTGCAGCCCCAGGGAAGAAATCTGGTGATGTTTTGTGAAGAAATTACATCAATTCCAATGGTTTATTTTTTTCCTTTCAGGGGCCAAATAATGACATCATATTTCTTGAACTTGACTTACTGGAGACCACGTGCCCTATTCTCAGCCCTACACCTCTTGCAAATTGCACAGTGAGGAGCTTTGCAGAACACGTGAGTACCTGAACATTACCAGCTGGGTCCAAAGGTGCATGTTCAATATGTTGATGCCAAAGGCCAGGCTATCACCAGATTCCCAAGCAAAAGTCATATCCCTGTAACAGCCTTTAACCACCCAACCACTTGTAAACTCCTTGCTGACTTCACTGCCTTCATGTCATGAAGGACTTCTCTCCTGGATTTCTTTCATGTCCTGTTATCTGAAGAGGACAGATCTCTGCCAACATAGCATTCCACACACAGTCCATGAATGCCATGGGGCCTTCTACAGGGGCTCCAGATTCAGTCAGCCCAGATGTCACTGCCTCATTGCAAACCACAGACAGAGCAGGCTGTCAATGTGTGCAAAAATACCCTTCCCTTGGCTACATGTGGGTTGTTACCTGCTGCAGTTCCACCAAGCCTTCTCTTCCTAGTTACAGCTGCAGATGAGCTATTCCCTTCAGCTAGGGCTCTGCCTTTGAAGTAATGCTCAGCTGGAATTTACTGGCCTCAGATATTTTGTTCTTATGCAAGTGTGATCCAGCTGTGAGACGCTTTCCTGACCAAAGCAGTGGAAATGTTGTCTGAGCCTGCTGTTTCTAGAATGGGGCCCAATTCACAGAGCTCACTAAATATGAATCATGATCTACCCCTGTATTCATCAGGGCTCAGATTCTATTTTCCATCAGGGGGGAGGTAACTCTAACTGTTCCCTCTTCCCAGTGACTCCAGCTTTGCCTTTGACATCTCCTCCCTGCTGGATCATGTTGCTCACACAAGGCAGCACACTCTGCTGTTACCATGGCCACTGACCAGCTGAGATTAGTGAGAACGTTATCAAAGAGCTCTGTGGAAGGTCTTAATTCATAAGTATTCATATTCTTTGCTCTATATGAGAGACAAATCTGTACTTAATGCCCACAATCTTGCTACCCTGGTACTTTTGATACTTTTGAGATCCAGATTTGGATCCAGATTCTGTAGCTCTGATCTGCCTTTTACAAAATCACAGACATCAGGACATGCCTAGCAGTGCCTTTGCCATCAGACCGATGTTGCCAGGAATGGTCAGCCAGGATCTGTTCTTTTGAATTTAGAGGCCTTTTATCAGAAAATCCAACAATGCAACCCTTTGATTTTTGTCTCTCTCTAGGCAGTTGAGGGTGACTGTGATGTTAAACTGCAGAAGGTGGATGGGATATTATCTGTACTTGCTAGCAAATGCCACTCACATGCAGGTAAAGGCTTTGTTCTGTAGATTTGAATCTAGAGGCTGGAGTATTTTTATAGCAGTGGTTACAGTTCAGTGGCTTTTCTGATTCTAAACTCCTGGGTATAAATATGGCATAAAGGACAGTAGTTAATGGATTTTCTAAATCCAGCCCTCTTTTCTGGTTTCATTCCCTTACAAACCCACTGTTTCTCTTTGCTCCTCTTTACTGTGACAACTGAGATACTGTAAGACTAACTGGGGAGCAAGTCCCAGATTTGAGTCTTTTCAGTCAACAGTTTAACCTTAAGAATTTGATTACTTGTTGGTCTGAGTTTACTTGCACTTGTTGGTCATCAGAGTCCCATTGGCAGATGCAGCTTCTTTACTGAATCCAGCATTTTCAATAGTACCATGGGAAAGCAGAATGTCTATTCTGCCTGCTCAGTGTGAGATCTCTTTGCTCTGTATGAGATGTCTTCAGTACTACTGTCAAAACTGATGAGTGAAATAACAAACACAACTCCAGTGAGGTAAAAGATCTTCATTTTTCTACCATTCCTTGTGTGAGCTGAAGCACCTTTTCACTGGTGTCATAAAGAGGTTTCCAGAAAGAAAATTTTCTAAAAACTGAGTAAGAACATATAAAATGTGCTACTGAAGTCCACAGAAAGATTTGCATGGCCAAGTCGTGTGACACACTGCCATCTATAGCCTGCACTGGAAAAATTCCTGCCACTTTAATTTGGGACAGATTTTTAAACAGTGCTTTGTGTTACTGAATAGGCCTATAATGCCTTTCTAAACAATTTACAATCTGATCAAAACATGATCTATTCCTCCTGCAGACTCCAGTGAAGACATTCGCAAAGTCTGCCCTGACTGTCCACTGCTGGCAAGAATGAACGACACAGAGGTGTTAGAAACTGTGTCAGCTGCACTCAATGACTACAACAGCAAAACCACTGATTCTTACCTCAGACTCCTCGAGATTGGAAGAGCCAAAATACAGGTAATTTCTACAGCTATGTCTAGCCTTTCATGTAAACATAATACTTCATCTACAGTAATTGTGCACTGCTACCTAGTTATGTTTGCAAACAGACACAATTTGCTTGCTCTTATTCACCCTCCTGATTTGCTTCTAATTTCCCAACTATTATGTGTCATTTTAGCCACAGGATTCCCTTTCACTCCAGTGGGAGATGAAACCACAACATTTGCCTTTTATCTTTTCTCAGCAGCTCTGCAGTTTCTGAGTGCAAAGTCAGTCAAACATTTTTCCTGTTTTATCAGTATCACCCAGGGCACGTTGTTGTTACTGAGTTTGCTGTGGGTGCCACGAACTGCTCTGCACAAGAAGCTAAAGCCAACGTGGGGGCTTGTCAGCTGCTGCCTGAGGATCAGTCTGTGAGTATGGCAGCACACCAGCCCCAGCTCCCCAGCTCTGAGGTGGAAAAGCAGCATCATGCTGGGATGTGCTTGCACTGGAGCAGGAATAGACCCCTGTAGGGATCAAAGTCAAGAGATGTGTACCATCATGATATATTTTTCAATATATCATTCTTAAAGCTATATCACACCTTTTTCTTTTCTCTAAGATATCGGGACTGAATTCTCATGGATTTGAATACATTTGAAAAAGCTTGAGGACCAGAGACAGAATATTTTTAATGAATAGACTATATATTATTGTTTATTCTTAAAATGAGCACCTGAGAAAATCAGGCTCTTTGTACTGGACAGTACACAGTCAAATTAAAAAAAAAGAAAAAAAAAAACAAAACCAAAACCAAAAAAAACCAAAAAGCAGACTGTTTCCCCCTCCTACAATTCCAGTGCACTCAGTTCTGATATATATGCACTTGAGAATTATATTGTATACTTTACCATGTTAAAATTCTTCTGTTTCTGATGAAACTGAGTCCTAAGCAGTTTTAGGGGGTGGGAGCTCTTTACCTAGATTCTTATATATTCTTTCCCTCCCTCATATCCAGACATACAAAAGATCTTACTATAGAAGAACACAGAAGTTTCCCTTATTTGCTGCTTATGCATTTAAAGAGCTTTTTTTTTTTAGCCCAGCAGGCTAAAATGCAAGCACTTTACTGCTCAGATAGAACATGAGAACAAGTAGCCATTTCTAAATGTGCTGAAATACAAAGTTCTGATGCAACCTCCCTCTATTTTCTAACTATTTTCTCTTGACTGTGTTCTGCTTTGCCAGAATTTTGGTTTCTGCACAGCAGTGATGGTAAAAGCTCCCTCACAAGACCTTCAGGTGGACTGCCAGTTGTATGGACATCAGGTACCAGCTCCAGATATTCCCTTGCTTTCCTGGGTATTCTAGCCTACTGGTACTGTTACAAGGCATCATCTTGAGTTTACTTCTTTCACTATAGACTGCATTAGCCACCTGTGATAACTTAACTTTGTACCCTAAAAGCCAAGGTAAGGTAGCTCCTGATTATCCTATGGATTTCTGTGCTGGGCATTAAGTCATGTCTGCCATCCATGCCTGACATAATTCGCCCTCTTGACCATCTGGGAGATTCACATGTCCATCAGGGCAAAGGGAACCAGACTCTGCTCAGCTAAAGGGATGGGGCAGATAAATGTAAAACAGAAATCAGCATTGTGAGGCTGGAGGCTTTTAGTCCTTAGACATGACTGAATTCAGGGACCTTGTCCTGCACTGCTTTAGCAAGGGGAGGGAAACATGTGCACTCGACCTGAGTACTCTCCAGGTATTTTAGCTCACATTTGGTCTCAGGACTAGGTGGTGGTTGAATACTTCCTATGGACAACAGCTCTTGGTAGCTCAACAGCAATTAGCTGTCTAAGAGGTATATGAAAGAGAAAATGAGACAGCTGGTCTTGAATGTTTCACCAGCTGTGCAGGTGGCCCTGAAAGATCATATAGCACAGAATTTGGTCCTGATGATTCATTGGCTATAAAAATGTGTTCCTGGGTTCCTGTGCATGTGTTCCAATGCAAATCAGACTTCCTGATAGTCAGGAGCATTTGAACTTGGGTTGCAGGCCTGCAGCTTTTAGGAGCAGGGTAACTAGTAAGGTATCAATTACCTGTACATCACAAGCCCCAAATCCCTGAAAACCAACATGAGCTGTTTTTCTTTTCCAGCCTGGAGTTACCTACGCTCATCCAGGTCAAGACACATCAGCAGGACTGGCACCCAGTGCTGTGGGCATCACAAACCACAATCTTGGGCTTTTCCACAATAACCCTGTTGCATCTGAATCCAGCTCTTCAGAAATTTTGCGTTCCATGCTCCCAGCAAAATCAGTAGCAAAGAGAGCAGTCCCAGAGGCTGCTCAGCATGACAAAGTACCTCGCCCTGTTGGCTTTGTGCCTCCTCCTCCTCCCTGCCCTGGGAGGATTCGCTATTTCGATATCTAGGCTGTGTTTCAGACATGCAATGCAGCCAAGCTGAGGGATCAGTGCAGCAGCAACACACAGACCACAACATCGACTACAAATAGGTGAGAACACTTGACTCTCAGCCTGAATGAGTTTTACCCTCCAGAGGGCAGAGCCATGGTCAGGGTCTTGCAAAGGCCTGCTCCAAAATATAGATTATTACAACATAAAGCAGTAGTTTACTTTACATACAGGGATTCTCTAGTTAAAATACAGAAAATATTGTTTCAGTGAAACTGTTGTAAGAGCTATACAACAGTTGTAGCTTTGTGATAGAAACACCACCTGAAAGGTTAGTTCACAATAAAATGTTCAAAGCTTTGCTACCTTCTATCTGTATATATTTTCATTTAGTTGTCAAGTATCTCCTTCACAGCATTATGAGTCATATTCTGGGCTTGATTTCAAAAACACTAAGCTCCTGCACTTCTCATCAGCTTCACTGGGATGTGTGGGTGCTGAGCACTGCGGAAAATCAGGTCAGTCCTCCCTTTTGATCACACACCAATAGCACTAAAGAAGTGGCAGGAAAAAAAGTACTTTTTCCTTCCACCTATAATGTTTCCTACCACGTACCTACTTTTGATATCCACCAGAAATACCTCAAAACTTTTGGACGTGGCGCAAGAGCATCCATGTCTATGAAAAGAACAGAGAGTCAGGACACACTCATTGCTGGCAGGCTGAAAGCATCAATCCCTGCAGCCAAATACATGTCCATTGTCTGTCTGCCAGCAGACACACAGGTGCAGTACAATCGTGCGGTCCTGCACGGTCTGTGTGCACATAAGGAAATGCCAATTCAAGGGAATAAAAAATATATGACTGGCATGTATATCATATAACAGGACCCTGACAGTGATGGCAATTTACCACTGTCCTAGCAGTCAAATCTTCCCTGAATTTCTGGCACATGTTAGAGGCAGAATCTATTCTAGGTAGAGAATTAATAAGGGGCTGGGGCCAGAAGGATCTTTACTGCCAGCCAGACTGGAATTCTGCAGGCCCTGGGGAGCAGTCTCAAAGAGAGTCATGAATGTTTAACCAGGAACAGCACTTGCTACAAGATAATTATCATGCAGGCAGCAAAAAATTGCAGAACACATGTCATTTCTGAACTCTTTCAAATAACCTGTCCTGTTCTCCTAGTTACAACCACCCAGTACTCAGTAAGCAACACAACTAACACTTGCTCTTGGTGATAGTGCAAAAGCTCACAATACAGAGAGGTTCTGCTCTGCAGTGCCAATGGGGAAGGGGAAAGTCATTGGCACTTGCACCAGTGCTTCAGCTGGCTGTGTAAAGAAAAGAAAATCAGCCCAGACGCTATAAACCACAGCCTGATGTGATGGCAGCACACTGAGGGCAAGCTCTCCTGTGAAGGTAGCTGCTCTCACATTTCAGCAAATGCTGAATTTTGCAGGAAGTGTGTTGTGGGCAGTTGCACCAGCCACAGCCACTCAGTGGCTCAGGGAGTTTTTGCTCCTCTGTAAAGCAGTGACTCCAGTATAAGTTGCATGCAGCCATTCCTTCAAAAAGTGCTAGTATTAAGCTGTAGAAATCTCTTAATGCAGTAAGATAGGAGGTCTTCCCATCTCACTGCATGAGACACAGCATAGGATTTAATGAACCTGCAGCTATTGAGTTTTGCATCCCTGTGACACCAGATACATGAGACTTTTCAAAACTAGGAATCACCATTACTAAACTATAGATATTGTCTTCTATATAATGAAATAGGAACTAATTAACAGAAGAGAGAGTGTTTTCCAGGCTTAGAAAATTTTCTGATGGCAGAAACAATGTTTATAGAAGGGATCCCTACCCATGGGGAGCCCTGAAATCCAGAAATGCTGCATTTTCTTGTTGCCTTTTCAAACCACACAAGCAAAGATATATAGCAGAAACATCTGCAGGCTCCATACTTCACAGATGTTCTCCTATACCTGGTGAAACCAATCCCTTGTTTTCTAAAACAGGAAGAAAAAAAATTTCTCTGTGCATTCCATTTTGGTAGTTGCATTTCATCTTTCTCCTTAGCACTTGTCCTCTTAAGGACACATTGTGCCCCCTTACATATCTGTTTTCCATGACTTCTTTGAAGCAATCACTTTGTCTCCCACCAGTATAGCCCCATGTTTATGCACTTAGGCCTTAGTAACAGATTCAGTATTTAATAATCAATTCTCTGGGCAATGAGACTTATGAAATGGTGGTAGATGAAATACAAATGCTTCCTCCCTTGAAATGCAGCATGAAGAGTTTTGCCAGGTCTGCATCACTGGCTGACAATGTTTTTCAGCTTTTTCACACCCTGTTTTGCAAAAGCTCATGTACTTCATGTGCTGCTTTGGTTGAACATGCTCGGATTTCCCAGCTGTGTCCATGTTTTGAGGTCAGCTACTTCAACAGAGAAATTTTTCCTTTCCAGGCAGAGGAAGAGTACAAAGAGCAGAGTCAGGGATATAACAATCCCCTATTATAAGAAGCACCAACACAGCCAGCACTAACTGGCACCCATCTCCATAGAAATGCCATGCACTGTAAGGATAAAGAAAATGAGTTATTATCCCTTAGCCGCAGGGGAAGCAGCCCCAGGCACAAGGAACAATGGGAGCGAGTCTGCATTGCTGCTGCTGCGGTTCCTGTACTATGGCTACAGCAGGGTTTCTCAACATTCAGCCCTTGTATCCCCCCCTCGGGGACACAGTCTGTGCATTATCCCTCACCCAACACGAGAGGGGCTCTCTCCAGCAGCCATGTGCCCCTTCTGCCCTGCTAGTGGGGTTTTGCACCTCTGCCACCAAGCAAAGTCTTCTTAGAGGAGTTTCAGCTCCAGTGCTGTTGCAGCTCTTCTGGCTGTATCTATAATCCCAGTTTTCTATGGACATTCCCTGGGACACATTCTGCTGTCTCCCAATGCTTTAAACATTTCTGGGCTCAGATTCTTTACACAGCGAGAAAAAAAAGTGGCAATATAGAAATCTTTAACTACTCCAAACATCACAGTAGCATTGAAGAGGCAATTATGCCCCTCACTTGCACTTTTTCTTCCTCATTCAACAGAACTTTCAAAACTAAAGGTACTGGATGTCCTCCAGCAGAAAGCTGCAATCACAGAGTCCCATGACAAAAAATAAGAGCCGGGGACTTGGTAACCCAGCTTCTGGTATCCTTCAAGGTGAAATGCTGCACAGTTGCCCCTTAGTAGAAAACCAGTGACATTCACCAGGATCCTCCCCAAGTAATGGTCCCTGTCACTTCTCCAGATCTTCAAGATAGAAGCTACTCGTAAAGTTATTCCCCCTTGTCTCCAGCATGGAGTTCCTGACAGGTTATTCACAAGGCACACTGCTGTCATTTCAAACTAAAGTTTCTCTGGGAAGAATTTGCCATGACCCTTGAGGGGTGTCAATGCCTCCAGGGCTAAGGGGTAGCATTCAACTGTAGGTATCCAGATGAGTGGAAGTGCTCACAGAATGAATCCAAACTGAGCTTCCTATCACAACCAAACTGACTGCATATATTAGAGTCAATATATTTGCTTAAAACTGTCATTTAACAAATAGAAATTGCAAAATCAGTCAACCTTGTGGCATTTACCATTTTCTGTTCAAATTACTGGGACCTTTGTCTTCGTTTTATTTCGCAGAAGAACTGGATCACTGACAGAACAGAATTGGAGCCAGACCTGTTCTCCACATAGATTTCTTCAAGCAAATCTGGTTTCTTAAGGAAGCAGCTTTGTGTGTGTATTCTTATCCCTTGCCATGAGGTCAAAATTGCATGATCTGCCCAGTGAAGTCCAAATCAGAGATGGAAAGCCAGGGGGAAAAAGTGCTGTCTGGTCTCAGAGGGAGCAACAACACTTCTGTAAAACCTTGTAATCATTGACTTAGTGTTTACTGTTGCAGCTGTAGGTTTAAAGGTGATGGTCAGTATGTAATAAAAATGGAACACAAGTGTATAAAGAGACACAGCTCCACTATAAAAGTCTGTTATCTCACTCAGGTCTCAGCCCCTCCATCCTGACTCATCACCCTGATCTGCAGCACCGGCTCTCTAAGCAGAATGGTTGGGCTTGCTTGGATGCTCTTTGGCATGCAGGTGCTTTGCTCCTGCACTGCTGCCCCTCCAGCCCCAGGAGCAGGGGCTGCCCTGCTGTGCCCCCGCTGCGATGACGCCGCAGTGGAGGCGGCTGCAGACCTGGCTCTCCGCCACATCAACGCTGACCGAGAGGAGGGCTACGTGCTCAGCCTCTACAGGATTGTCAGCGCCCGAGAGCAGCCCCAGGTAAGCCACCCTCTTGCTCAGTACATGCTCCTCCCCGTGTCTATTTCTCAGAAATATCTATTTGAATGAGGAGATATTTCCAAAGGCAAATGCAAAGCTCTATTCACAGGACTCCAGAGGCCATGTCAACTTTATGCACAGACTAGAAACGATTTCATCACACTGTGGGCAATTAGAGAGCAAATCTCAGTCATGACTCTCTGCTGCAGGCCCTTGGAATAGCTCCAGGCATCAGTTCAAATTTGATATGAAACACCACTACTCTGATTTAATTTCATTTTACACCTTCCTCCTGCTGCCTTGAGCAGTTGGAGTGCAAAGGCTAGTAAGTCATAGTGTGTTTTGCACAAAAGATATGAGCACTAACAGGTGTAAACACATCCTGCTTGGGACCAAGGAATTCTTTTACAGACCTCTAAAAGATGACTCATTCTCCAGAAGAAACCTGAAACCAGTTCAAGGGCAAAAATACACTGGAAATACCTACAGAATATCACTCACATTTCCTCAAGTATCATATTTCTCTGTGTGTGCTTAATTTATGACAATTTTGTGCTACGATAACTGAATCTATTGGCACTAACTAGGGACAGCCTGAAATGAATTCACAAGGGCCTGCAGCAGATTAGACACTATGGAAGCATGCTGCTAGCATTCCCTTCAATGCCTGCTCACTTCCCATAAGCTTACCTTACCTGAAAGGCTGAGTTCTGAACACTAAAGAAAATTAGGCTCGTTGCCAGATGCTTGAAGATCTGTGCTGGCAAGGATATGACACTTCTTCCTGCTGCTCTTACAAGGACATGGTTCCTGCAGACACACTGTGGACTCCAGCAACATGAGATCTCACAGATAAAGATGCTCTGCTGTGTTTTGCACTGTGTTCTTTATATTGCCTTGCTCAGGTGACAGAATGTGCCCACTGAGCAACTGGATCAGATCTCTTCAGAATTTTTCCACATGATGCAGGTGAGCTGGCCCAGAATCCACATCAGCAGGCAGGGAGTTAGGTGCTCAGACCCCTTCCTGGGGCTATTTCATGGACTTTGGTACTCAGACCTCCCTCCTGGGGCTATTTCCTATTGACAATAATTCGAGCCCCCCCCTATGAGCACCCAAGAGTGCAGCATGGTAGGTGCAGACATGCTGTAAACCACCTCAGTTATCTCCCTACTTCTCCCTTTACCTGTGCCAAAAAGATCTCAACACTGGAGAAATTTGGTCCTTGGTTGTGATTTGTCTGTCACTCAATTTCCTAAAGACTTAACTTACTTGTTTAGAGCAAGCATATTTTGTTCAGCTGGGGGTTTATTTTATTTATTTACTTTTATTATTTCTTTTTTTTTAATCTATTATTGTATCCTGTAAATAAGGTGTTTCAAGTCATTGCAATAACAAACTAGACATTCTAAGCCCTTTGTCCCATGGTTGCTGCTGCTGGGACTGAGTACATAAGGAACAGTCAGCAATGTCAAGGGGTTCATGGACAGTAACAGCCTTATGGCACCTCCCATTACTCTCAAAAAAATTAAGAAGTTATTTTTCCCCTGTGCACCAGTCAGTGGTCCTTCCTCTCACTTTCTTAAGTAGTACTGAGGATAAAAACATTTTCAAAGTTACTTGAAATTCAAATCTGCCCTTAAGCAACCTGTGGTTCAGCTTTGCTCTAATTGAAACTAATGAGCCATCTGCTATTAACTTATATGCAAGTAGGACAGAGCTTGCTTTCATACAAGATACTCATGATTAGCTTCACTGATGGGCACTTAACCAAAATTACAAAACATGCCCAAATATTTTATTTCTTTCCCTTGCACCAGCTCACCCTGCTGCCACATCTCTGGCTCCCAGGCTGCCCAGCACACATTGCAGCCTGGCACCAGCAGTGCTGTTGGTGGAGGAAGGATCCTTTTGGCAATGGAGAGAGATACAACTTTTTATTCAATACTAAGCAGATATCAAAAGGCCCTTGCATAACGGTCTTGTAATGAAAATTAAAATAAGGATGATTAAATCTTCAGTGATCTGCTGAGCTCTGAATAAGCCCCAAATTATCCTTTCCCTGGGGGAGAATGATACATACAGAAGCAGGTAGACCAAAAGATGTGTAGATTTTGTAATAAACCTATCTGCTTATTAGAGCTGGTATTATACAAGAGACCAATGGGCACGAGTTTGGTCTGCCCTGGATGCATTTAGTATTTCTAAGATCACCAGTCTTTATAATCAATATTCATGATTCAGCTGAGGAAACCCATCTAACACCAAACACATTTGATTATAAGAAGATTTCTTTAATGAGGCATTTGTGTCCTTTTGCCTCCAGAATACCTTAACAACCAGTTTAAAAGCTCAAGTCACCAATTCCAAATATAAGACTCCTTAAAGACGCACATTTTTCTTGGCTATTTCTTCTTCATGTGGATAGTCTTAGTGATGGCTTTTTTCTTATACAAGTCAAATGTAAAGTTACAAACTTGTACCAAATGCTGCACTACTCTAAAACACATTTTCAGCAAATAGCAAATACTCTTTGACTGATCTTACTGTGTGTTTACTGATTTAAGCTGTATTAGATATCATATTAAAGAGAATTATCCTCATGGTATTTAGATATCTTGTACATAGACAGAAAATTATGATTAGTCCCTTCCACAGAAGGATCTCTGCACCCAGGTGTGGGGATATTGCTGTGCCACTGCACAAACAGCACTGCTGCACCTCAGTGTCACACTTTGTCAAAATAACTTTTGATCTTTCCACAGCCTTCAAAATGAAACTTATAATTAAACTTCAGGATTAGTGTAAGCAAGCTCTGAGATCTCAGTGCAAGGCATTACCAGATCACTTTATAGAACACTTAGGGAAAAAACGATGATATGAAAATACAAAAAATAGTAGAAAGCATGAGAAGCTGCATATATAAGAATAGAACTAAGAGACAATGGTAACAAAGCAATTTAATAATTCTTTTTATTTATTTTCATTTTGCCCTTTCATATTTAAAGGGTTTAGTATTACTAGTATACATGTAGAGTTCACATACAATTACCATCCCTCAGATCTCTATAGATGTGATCAGAGTAGTTTGCATCTCTCAATCTGCTCAGAACTCCAGAGCAGACACCACTTTGTGGTTTTCTAAGCACTATGAAGACAAAAAAGTCAGCAGTACTCCAGCTTCATAGGCCCTATGGACTGGTGTTTAGTCACTGTTTAAACAGAGGCCAAAACTAAAGCCAAAATGATACAGAGATCAGCCCCAGACTTCCACAAGACTGCCACCCCATTTAGTGTTTTCTCCACAAACCAGTGACATCAAGCAGGGATGAATGAACACTGCTGTCACTCAGTTTGGTTTTTCTCCCCCTTCAGCAAAGACATAATCTCAGTCTGAACATGCAGCTAACGCTCACATCTAAGTCCTTTAGGTTGTATAAATGACAGCTGCCCTCTTTCCAGCTTTCCACTAAGGATATAAATAAAACATGATCCAACTAAGCTGTATCCTTGATAAATATGCTAGAAAGGTGCTTACCCATGTCTAGTGTGGAAGGAGAATGAGGAGCTGCACCATGCAGCAGCTCATCTTCCTGCACTTCATGATGTAAGCACTAGATATATGGAACTGTATTTTTAGTCCTTCCTTGTACTTCCTGCCTGGAAAGATGAGCCTGAATTGCTTTGTGCTGCAGTGAACTGAATAAAGGTTCCTGGACTTAAGCACAGGTCAGAACTCAAGCACTGGGCTGAAGCTTTAAGTGAGTCTGAGGCATCCATGTGACCCTGCAAGGTCTCTCACAGAACTCCCTGATAGCTGAGATAATATCTAAGCTTCTCTATCAACACAGCCTTTGCCTCTTTATAGCAGGTGAGAGCATCCACACTTGAAGAAGACACTGTCCTAAGAAATAAGATATTTCTCTTTCTAATGCCTGCTGGGAATGTTCCATGTTAGCAGTTTTTTATTAGTTGTGGTATTTACAATCTCATTCTTATTTCAGGCAAAATAACCTACCTTTCAAATCTGATAATAAAATGCAGTTGACAGTGAAAACATCAACATGTTTAGTCTTTATTCTCGGGTTCTGGTTGGTAGCAGAAACAGAAGAATAAAACTGACCAAAGAAAGGACTGTTCTTTATATACAGCTGGCTAGCTGCATGACCAAGCCTGTTCTAACAGGACCTGAATTTCACCTGGTTTGCCACTTTTGTCACAGAGAATGTTCAGTTCTCAGGATATCTCTGCATTCCATCTGTGTGTTTTTCATTTCTTCATCTCTCCTTTTTATGAGCCCCTACTTTGATGTGAAACCGGGATGTGACCCTTTTGTTTCTTGTTTTCAGGAGATTGGTGGTTCTGTCTTCTATCTCGTCTTGGATGTAGTAGATACTGAGTGCCATGTACTCAGCAAAAAGTTGTGGAAGAACTGTAACACCAGACCTGCTCATTCAACCGTAAGGATTTTATTTTTCTATTTAATCTCACATATGATGAGTTACTCAGGTACTAGTGATGACTGCAAAAACCCTACACTTGCATTTTTAGTGGGCAACAAAAAAAAAGCTTAGAAAAAAAATCAAAGCCCATTTTATAATATCCACAATTTTACTCTGTACCTTCTAGTCAGTTTATAGACTGGTAAGATTTATTTTTAAAAGTGAAAATTAAAAGAAAGTTTTTGACCAGAGGAAATAAAGAGACCAAACTAAGTAGCCATGCTAGGACACTATTTAGAATAATGGTTTACTTTTTATAGCAACAGTATAAAAGTTTATTTTAAAGACAGCTTGTCAAGGAGGGAATAAAAGAAACACACTTTTATATAACATGTGATTTTTGGTTTAGTTTAATTCCACTTTTATTCTGACAACTTTGCAAAAATTGCACTGAAATAGGAGAAAAGGGAAAGCTTAGCAAGATAAGCAGAAAAGACAGAAAGTGGTCCAAGACTGTTGCTACAGGTGACCAAAACTGCTCTGAACAACTGAAAAAAACTCTTAGAAAAAGAAGAATTACAAGAAAAAAGGTTATATAAAAAAAGCTATGATTAAATTTTCCTGGACTGCTTCTAAGGCAAATCAATTTTAACTTTTCAATGAAAAACTAGAAAAAAATAAAAAGAATTCTGCTCACTTCTCATTACAGTGTTTTCAGCAGAAAAAGGGCACAAAGCCTATATGGTTTATATGGCTTCAGTGAAGCCAAGAAATGCATGTCCAGAGGCCTTGAGGACACATGCAGGAATATCTAAGAAGCCCTCAGAGAATATTTTTCAGCCATAAAGTCAGATTTTTTTGTCTGCAAGGATGACCCTATTATGCCACAAAACTGATTTATGGTCCTTCCTACCACTCTCCCTATGATTATAGGGAAAAGGGTGAAGGTGGAAGACAGGTGACTGGATCCAGACACTCTGAATTATCTCTGGGTTTAAACTCTGAGCTCCAGACATAGACCCAGCCCAGGACAGAGACCCAGGAGCACTCTGTGACACTTGGGCACTTCTCAGCTGCCAAAAGAGTGGCCCTGGGCAGGCCACCCAGCAGTCAAGCACTGCACCTCTATAGCTCAGAATCACACCAAGGGATGAGCTGGCCTTTTGTTTTCAAATGAGATGCTTGGATATGTGATTCATTTTCATTTGAGTATTAACAAAAGGTATGTATTGAAAAGAATTCCATAATTGCAAGAAGAAAATTAAACACTCCTGTCTAGGTACTAGATGATCTGTAAAGGGTGCAATATTAATTGTTTCTAAATGTTTATATTGTTTTAGGTTTACGGTCAATGCAAAGCAATTATCTATATAAATCAGGCAAGAAATATTGCTCATCTGAATACTTATGAGTGCACTTTACAACCAGGTATGTCTTTAACATACTCTTTATAAGAGAACTGGAAAAATTCTTTGCCAAATAGCATTACTTTAAATTTTAAATGTAATTATGACTGCAGTATCTCCATTAGCTTCAGCTGCCCTGATTTTCTCAAGTCAGTGATCATAAGGCCAGGGAGGTAATGCAGCTCAAAAGAGTTCAGTAATAACTGTTTTAACCTCTGGGACACTCAGCAGAGCCTCTATATGGGCTTTTACCCTCTGAACCGAAAAACTTTTTTGTGGGTTTGTGAAAGGCAAGGAAAAACAGCAAGCCCACTGTCAATAGGTTGGATTTTTCCTTCGGTGTCTGCCTCCACTGCAACATTTTTATGGGTCTGTAAATACATAAAGATTCTAAATTATTGAGGGGTGCAAACCACATATATATTACTCCAGGGGAGTGGACGACAAGTGGGTAGGGTTGGGAGCTTAGATGCATTTACAGTGATCTACACTGTCAACATGCTTTTCTGGTTATGTTTTCTCTAACAACACTGTTGTGTTTGAATAAAAAGTTCCAGGCAAATATATTTGGTCAATATGTCCCGACTGCCCCATTGATGATTCTCCAACCAAGCCTGAATACTTGGGGGCTGCTGCCCGAAGCCTTGCCAAGTTCAATGAAGAGAGTGAAGAAACTCATTACTTCTCTGTCCTCAATGTCACAAGAGCTTCAATGCAGGTAAGCCAAGGCTCATCTGACTTGGTTGAGCCCTCAAGAATCCTTCTATTCAGAATACTCCTGATCTTTGTGATCCAAGACTCTGATTCCGTTTCTTGCAAAAAGAAATGCACAAATCAAGACATAGACTTGCTACCAAAGTTCAGAAAAGCTTCACTGTTAACTCTTTCTTCTTCCACCATCATGAATTCGCAATTCCCTAATAGAAAGTACGTAATAAAGTACAGTCATACCTTCCAATTCATACCTGTAATTCACTGAATGAATATAAGCATGGTTTAGAACTAATTTTAGACTAACAGAGAGCTCATGATCTCATGGCAAAATCCTCTTTGTTTACCACAGTATTACCTAGTCTCTCTAAAATTCAGTATGTGTAGATAGCAAAGTGGTTTTCTTGTTTGTTCTAAACCATCAGATATTACTACAATATACTATTTAATCGCTTCCATTTTTTAACCCCAATTTCAGAAATAGTAAAATGATTCTGTTCATTAAAACAATCAGAAATTGTCAGCAAGACACTGAAGAGGGTCTTTGGCTATGTAGTTTTATGTGGATGCTAACTTCTGACAAAATCTAAACCCATTTCCACTATGCCAATCCATGAGTTATGAAGATTGTGCATATATAAGAAGTAAAAAATGACCAGGCAATAAAGCAGCACTAGCAAAAAATTCACTGTAACACAACAAACAGTAATGTCCAAGTATCACCTGCTCCCTTCATAGCAGGAGTTTTTAATATATTTCAAGGTCAGTAGAAATTCTTTATTCTTCCTGACACATGCACAAGTTCTAATTGCCACTGGCCTCTCATTTACAGTGGGTCATTGGTCCTGCACATTTTGTGGAGTTTTTAATTCAGGAGACATCTTGCTCCAAAGATGACACGGTTGCTGACATCTCGATGTGTGAGCCACTTCCACCAGAAGTAGCTGTAAGTACTTTTCCTTGTATGAACACCAGCTTTCCAGATACTATGATTACTCAGCAAATATTTAGTATTTATCTCCCTGGCTCTTTGCAGAAAAGAACCAAAACCCACCCTCATCTTTTTATGGATCATAACTCTATAGAGTCTTGCAAGCCTACAGACTGCTTTAGAATATAGAAACATTTCAGCAAAAGTTCTGAATTCTTACCAGAAGTCCATAAGCAAAGAAAACCAAAAAATACCATTCAGAAAAAGGTGGAGCAGCAATCACCTTACAAACCTGAATGAGTTTAAAGGATTTCTTCCAAAGAAATAGACATAGACCATAAATCACTAATAATGCATGAAGAGTATATTCATACTACAATCAGGTCAGCTAAGGAAAACATTTAGGAACTAAAGTAAAAATTGTAAGATAAACTGGAAGGCTAAACAGGCATGTTGTCAAGAGGTAACATTTCAAGTCACATCTTAAGTGAGATCCAAACGATGATACCTATAGATGTATATACCTATAGACAACTACAAGAAACAGCATTTTTTTCACGGTTTCTTTCACTAGTATGGTGTGAAATTGATTCTGTGTGGAAAATTATATTATGTTCCACACACAACTTGCCTGTATAGGGATATTCTGCTGCATGAGAACTGCTGCAAGCTGTTTGGCCTTAAGTAGTCAGCTTAGTTTTGCTACTGTGTTACCTAACCCTCCTTTGCAAACGCAAGGCCTTTATCAAAACACTGCCTGCCTTGTGAGGTTGCCAATCCCAAAACAAAAATTTGCCCAAGCTGTTTATCCCTACAAATACACTTAGAAGCTATAACTATTCAGCCTTTCATAATCACTTATTTTACAAGATAGGAGCTTAGTATCAGGGCTCCATGTGAAAAATGCTTGTATTTTCTTTTTACAGAAAATCGGTTTTTGCAAAGGCTCTGTAGTAAACAGCCGTGTGGAACAGTTTGTCACGATATCCTGTGAAATCTACAGTCAGCAGGTATTTCTTAATCTAATCTTAATATTGCAAGAGTAATACTCCTTTACAAAACAAGTATTGAACTTTTGAAAGCCAAGCCATTTTTAAGTTTTCTTATTCACAAAGATGTGCTTCAAGAAAGTGATAAGGCTAGATCAGGAAGAAATCTCTCTTGTGATAAAACCAACTGTTGTTGGGTGGACAAAAAGGCAATAGAGTGAGTATAGAGACAATCCTGCAGAATGTGTTCAGAATGCTCTACAATGAAATTGTAAATCACAAAGGGAGTGCAAGGGGATATTACTGTAGTTACCCAAGTTTCATGCACCCATCTCCACTGGCACAAGATGTAGTTACATCTTGTTACCTTTGAGCTTCTGTTCTGTAGCTGGTCTTGGAGGACTAGAGATGCAGCAGATCCTTAGTGTGAAGGGTAGTCTTCATATCTGATAGAATTTGGAACTACTTCAATTTAGATAATGCTTAATCCTTGTTATTTAGGATCCTGCCACTGAAGAGGAAAACCAGGAAGCTAATCAGACACCTGGAAAATCCATGCAGGATCAACAGGCTTCCCCTTCAGATGCCAATACTTTTTCCCCACACCTGGAAAAAACAGTGGGCTGGGTTAAAATTCTACCCCCTTCAAATGAGGACATCACTTTCCATAGCCTACAAGAAAGTCAAAATGAACATAAAGACAGAAAGCCAGTTCCTCCTAAGGCTGTAGGATCTGCCCACAGGTGTGATGGAGAAAATACTCAAGTAAACAAACCAGACTTGACCAAACCAGTCACTGGACCAGTTATTCTCCCTTTTCCTGAAGAACCATCTCTATCAGATTCATGTCCAGGAGAAGCAAAGCATCCAGAAGGCATCCTCCATCCTTTGATAACTAGAAAGCCTACCACAGTCTAGCCAGCACCCAAGCACCTCAACTATCTGCAACAAAATAACGGCAAAACAGCAACATAGTCTTCAACTTGTGTAACACCTTCAAATAAATAAATAGTTTGTTACAGTCTTCATCTTTGGCATTCTCAGTTTTATGAAAGCACAAGAACAGATTGGGAAAAGAAATTTAACAGAGGCATTTTCCAACAACAGTATTTGGCTTTTAATTCTCAAATTCCCCCCATCAAGCAGAGCATGAAGGAAACGTAACTATGGAGGATAAAAGAACTTGCAGGGCTGGGACAGCCCAAAGACTTCAGAAAAAAATATCCTTGGTAGCAAATTCTGTCAGGGCCCAGAGGGAGATGGCTGCTCCCTAGGGGATGGGGAGATGAGCCAAGTGTGACAACCAGGCTGGCAGGGCAGGGGCCTGTCCTGTGGTGCCTGAGGGAGGCGAGCAGGCACAGCCAGGCATGGAAGTCGGGTTATTGAAGGAGCCAGGTCTCTGTGTCAGTCCAGGGGCAGGAGGCAGGCCTGAGGGCAAGCCCTGAATGCGAGTTAGCAAGGCATGGTCAGGGGCTAGAGTGGTCATGGCAGCGAGTCAGGCACAGCCCAGCAGTGTCCCAGCAAGTCCACAGTGACCCAACAGCATGAGGGACACAGGGCTGCGGGTCTGCACCTGCCCCTGCATCTGTGGGTCTGCACCTGCCCCTGCATCTGCGGGTCTGCACCTGCCCCTGCATCTGTGGGTCTGCACCTGCCCTGCATCTGTGGGTCTGCACCTGCCCTGCATCTGTGGGTCTGCACCTGCCCCTGCATCTGCGGGTCTGCACCTGCCCCTGCATCTGCGGGTCTGCACCTGCCCTGCATCTGTGGGTCTGCACCTGCCCCTGCATCTGCGGGTCTGCACCTGCCCCTGCATCTGTGGGTCTGCACCTGCCTCTGCATCTGTGGGTCTGCACCTGCCTCTGCATCTGTGGGTCTGCACCTGCCCCTGCATCTGGGGCCAGGCACAGGCACAGGCACAGGCACGGCTGCAATGCAGCAGGAGCTGCAGCTTGGGCAGGGCACAAACACTGCAGCCTCAGCCCAAAGCAGCTCCTGAGGGAAGTGGGGCCGTGGCCGCCCCCAGCACTCCCCAGGAGTGCTTTGTCCCCAAGGCCACCAAGGAACAGCCCCAGCGTGCTGAGCCTGGCACCCCGCATCAAACCCCCCTGGAGCAGCCACGCTCTCAAGAGGGTCACAGCTTAGAACAGGGCATGGACAGGGAACAGCACTGCAGCAATGGGTAGCATTAAAAGCTAGTGAGGTTTTGCTATTTTGTGGGTAAACTTAATTATAATGTGAAGAGCTTAGCCTATTTTTGTATTTCCTGTAGAAAATCTCAAGAAAGATCATTTTTTCTTAATGCTTCATACCTCACTTAAAGCATGTGGAAGAGCCTACACGTGGGTGAAGTCTCTGCACATAGTTCTGGCTGGTGAAGAATCAAATCCAGGCTGTTCAGATTGTTATGCTCTAGTGATGCTGCTGTGCAGGAAAAACAATGATTTAAAAAAATCAGCCTAATTCTTTCTTGAGATAGGTCATATTAACTGCCTTATAATAAAAGCCACAGGGACACTCGACAGCCTGCAGCCAAGAAAAATCAATTTCACTAAAGTCAGACATGGTAATTGTACTGACAAAAACAAACATAAATAAATGAGAAGACAAGAAGAAAAAGAATGAACATAGGAAAGAAATGTCATCTGTGGCCAGGAGTACACTGATATTTGCAATAATTAAGGGGTTTGTATGAGACCATAAAGCCTTTTTCCGGTTGCCACCAGATCTGTAAGAGCATTTCTTCAAAACAAAATCAATAAAATATAGTTTCAAGCTTTTATGAGCTGTATCATCCCTAGAGATCCTGGATAATTTCTACATTTAAAGAGCCTTCCAACAAAAAACTATGGTTTTGTCAAAGTGTCCTGGCATTATGCAAGTTGATTAAAATGTATTATTTTACTATTATAAATAAAATCTAAAATATTATTTTATTTTGAGTGGGACCAAAATAACATTGAAATGTTTAGAATTTTATTCACAGAAACTATGTTTGCATTTTCAGTCTGCAAAACTCTTACAAACATAAATTTGTTATAAAGAATTAATTTAATTGCTTCAAAGATTAAAATAAGCTAAAAACTGATGTGTGAAACATATCAACTGAGCCAAAAATAATTCCACTTTAATTCTACATTATGAGAAATTTCAATATATTTTGGTTTCATTCATTTCAGAGTAGAAAAACTTTCAAAATCAGACAGTTCTTGAAAAATCCTGAAATTCAAATGCTAACTAATTCTTATTGCAGTAGGAGCTCTAGGCTGTGTCAGCATTCCCTTTTTTATCAAGTCATCCAATTACAGCATCTTGTTTTTCCCTCGGGAAGTTTCACCTTTGCCAGCTCAGGTTTCTCTAACATAACCAGTGTGTTCTCCTTCCCTGGACAGGAACTGCTGACCTGCCATATGCCCCAGTCTGGGATCCCAGGCACTGCTCCACGCCCTCACACAGAGCACCCATGGCTGCCTTCAGTGAGCCAGGGAACTGAGCACTGGGGCAACAGCCTGTCACACTTCAGGGATTTTCAAAACACTGGGTTTGCTCCTCTTTTCAGTTAATCACCACACTTCTCACTTCTGCTGCACAGTCCTTTTTATTAACTGTTTGCATGTTGATTCTATTCTCACTGTGGCTCCATCAGTTTAATGACATTACTGAGACTTTTATCAACATACACAACCAGATTCTTCCCCTAAAGGAGCACTGGGAAAGAAATCAGCTTCATTAACTGCTGGTCACAGACACAAATACCCAATTTCACTCAGTTCTTCTTCTTGACTATGGCTTCTTACAACAGTAAATTGAACAGCCACAGTGAATGGAGATAAATGGAGTGGAGTTGGTGTGAACATAAGCAGGGGAAACTGGAAAGGCTGGATGCCCAGTTTTGAGCATTCCATTTGGATACTGTGTAGCCTGCTCTGCAGATGAGGCTCAGAAATGACATTTGAATCAATAATTTCCCTAACTTGGATTTGGGATTTGGGTTCAAAGACTTCTCTGATTTAAAAATAAACAGAAGAAGGGGTGTTTATTTGAGCAATAACTGTACCTCCAGCACAGATCAGCAAAGCACCAGTGGTCAGTGCAGAGTCATGAGCATTTCCTTTATTTGCTGTGGCCACTCCAGCACAGAGTCCATCCCCAGTTTCAGTGCCACCTGGGCCACCACCAGTGTTACCATAATAGAGTCCTGGTACTGATGTCCAAGATTAAATTCTTGAATTACAAGAAGGATCTGAGGTTGTATAGTTTCTGTGTTTCCTTTGTCCTCAGGACATACCTGGATACTGCAGCACTCCATATGGCATTGATATCATTAACAGCTGGTAGCATTTATTCATCAGGACTTCAAATCCTGCTGCTGACTCAGCACCTTTATGCCAATCTGTGAGTGGGCCAGCACTGCAGCATTCTCCCTCCAGCACACCCACATGGGCAGCTTGTCTCCACACAGACTCTGAGACAGGACTGCAGGAAATCCTCTTAAAAACATGCCCAGGTTGTGCTGAACCTCTCCATCTCCTGGCCTCAGCTTCCAGGCAGTGTGAGCACAGCAGCTGGGCAGTAACACACCCTGTGTCCCTCCAGCCACACCCTGGGTGCCCCTCACCTCCTCCCAGGGCTCTGAACTGTTACGTGCTGCTTGTCCTTGTCCTGCAGAGAACAGGCCAGTGACACAAAGCAGCCTTTCATCCAGTACTGGAGATGAGAAGCAGATGGATTTGGGCAGACAATTCCTGATTCACTTTTCAATTTTGTTTTACGGTTTTTCAACACTTATTGATCCTATGATATAATACCATCCATCAACAACTTATCTGAGCAATATGTGGTCTAAAATGTGGTCTGATGTTTGTTTGAGCAAACATTCCAATTTCACATGAGCAACATTTTTTATTCAGGCACAGATAAATGACAGTCAATGGCCTCCAGGACTTAACATTTTTATCTGATACTTTCAAGCCTTCACCTCTGAATATAGTGAGGCACCATGTGCAAAAACAGGAACAGTAATATTCAAAGGAAACAGAAGATTTTTAAAAGCAAGATCCAGACATCAAAATTCTTAAGATGGGTTTTAAAAACAAGGTTTTTATAAAATAAACTAAATATAAATTCTATTTGTGTGACTTCAGAACCTACCTATGGCACACACTTCATAGTTAAGCATTTTCTTCTGCATCTGAGATGTAGAACTCCCTCTGACTCTATTCTTAACATCAGATTCTAAACCTCACCTTTTCCCCCAGCCTCTCAAGCCCCTCTGCAAAAAGGTCAGTCTTTCAACATATCCTTACAGTCATCAATTTACAATTAGACTGCTTTTTTCTGAAAAGCAATTTGCAGCCAAAGACACTGAGGACAAGACAAGGAATACTGACACCCTTTTTATTTCCTGTATTAGTCCTTGAGGCCTCCTAAGCAACAAGACTTCTGTAACTAGATTGTCAACCTGCTCACTTGACAGTTTGTCTCCTCCAAATAGCTTTTGAACTTAAGGTCTCTTTGAGTGAAATTTGATAGACAAGGTGATGAAACTTCTACAAGTTTGATAAAAAAGTGGTGACTGGTAAAGAAAAATAAGCTGCAGGCTTAGAAAATAAGCTGCAGAGAGGGGAAGCTGGAGCTGGAGCTGCTACTCTGAAAACCATAACCAAAGCAAATTTGTCTAACATTGCATTTGCATTGGAGGCATCCTGTTTACACCCAGCAGATAAAAATAAGACATGTCACATTTACATATTTTTCTGTCCTACTTGGGGGCATTCCTGTTAAGTGCCAGAGCCACCCCAAGAACTGCAAATCTTTTTTGGTTTTTGCATCAAGACCAATAATGCCTGAAGCTCTGGGGAATTTCAGACTGAAAAAAAAGATAAGCCAGCCTAGAATTCATCACTAAGCAGCTAGAGCCACACATGTCTGTGTTAGCTGGGCTCTGGCTTGGGAGCAGGAGCAGGAGTGGCTGCAGAGCAGCACAGTATGAGATGGGAAAGGCTTTGCTGCCTGCACAGGTGACAGAGCTGTGCAATGTGCTGGTGACACCAGCCTGGGTGTGAAGCACTCCTGCAGAAGGCAGAGAACAGTCTGCTCATAGCAGCTGTGCTCCCAAGAAGCCAGGGATATCTGTAAATAATTACAGCTGTACTTTAGGAAAGGAGGAATTGGTTATTGCATATCATCTCCTTTATGTGTCAGCTCTCCTTTTCCAATCCCTCTTGTTTAAAGTTATATTTATTGCACATTTCATACACTGTTTTTCAAGAGGGGAAGATAAGCCTCTTTGATGTGTTCTCCCAGTGCTCTAGAGAGGTTTAGGATGGATGTTTATCCTTTACCATATCCTTTAAGTCTGAACGTGGATCACCTCTTACTGTTGCAAGTCAAGCCTTGGTAAAAGTCATAAATGAGGTTTTGATACACTATGCAAGAGAAATGCCATGTTTGGATAAATATTTCTATTCCTTCCAGCAATCTTTTTACAGAGATGTTTTCATTAAAGCAACACACAAAACTTAAAAGTAATAAATATAAAAACAAAATAAGTTTTTAAAAAGATGTCAAACTGAAGGAGAAGTGATAAAAATACATTATTCTGACTTAAGTACAACCAATATTTAATTAACTGCTCTTACTGTGCCTAGAGTTCTTGTCAATGCTTTAATAAAAGGGTCGAATCTTTCTTTTCCAAAGAAATCAAGGACAAAACTCTCTAGAGTGGAAACAGAGTCTTACTTTACTTCTGCAGTCAATTTTGCAGAAATTGCACATTTTCCACTGTTTATTCATACTGTTTCAATTTCATACATAAAATATACATAAGCTATGGTATAAAAAAAATTATGAGTGTCACAATGAAGAAGAGAACAGAAGAGGAAAAAAAAGAACAATCTGCAAACAACAGGCAGCTGAGAAAATTATGTTATAAATCACCTAATCCAATGCTTTTCTTCAGTATCTCTGTCCATTTGAAAAAATTAACAAGTATTGTAATAAATGAATTGGGGTGCAATTTGGAACACAGCAATAACAGGAACTTTATTTTTAAATTATGTGATATATTTCAAATGTCTTTGATTATTTACACAACATTTATTTCACTGCTTTTTTACCACCTCCTGGAAGAGATTCTGAGTAATTATAATGAAATATTGTAAAATCAAGCCAAAAGAAATGATCTATTTCATCAGAACAGTTGTGCATCCAGCCCAGTATCCATCTCTCCCAGTAGCAAAAGACAATTGTGGTTAGAAGAAGCTTATGACCTGCCCCTCTCTGCAAAGCTGTCCCCTTGTACTTTTCCAGCACCCAGAATCATTCCACCAGGGACTTTAAAGGGTTCTCTTCTGCTGAGTCTTTCTAGTATCCAGGTCAGGACCTGCTGCCCATGGACTTTTCTAAGCAATTTTTGCCCCCAGTGACAGTATCTGCATCCAGATCCTTCTGTGGCAACAAGTTCCACAAGTGAGGGGACTATTTTTAGCCATTTTAAACTTACTCATGATGTTTTTTTGTGCTCCTGGTTCTAGTATTGTAAGATGTTCCATTTAGTTTCTCTATTACCAGAGAACTGTTGTGTCCTGAACTAATGAATGAAATATACTGCCTCAGCTCAGTTCATTTTAGAACATGATTTCTTAGACAACATGCTAAGAAGTGGAATTTTTAAAAATAAAGATTAATTAAATTAGGTAATTGTTAAGGATAATTATTCTCTGTATTTCTGAAGGTTTCTCAAAAAATAAGTAAAAAATCCCTTCATGGTCAAACATGTAAATCCAAGTCATAGAATCATAGAATGCTTTGATTTGGAAGGAACCTTAAAGATCACCTAGGTTCCAGCCCCCAAGTCAATTATACAGCCAGCACTTTTTCTGTGAGAAGCTAATCCGATCTTCACATCAAACTAGATTTGGAAAATTCCTCATCTGAGTCTGACCTTGTCATTTTGGACTCACTTTGCATTTTTGTATTTTCTTATTTGGTGTTTAAATTTTGTATTCCATCTTCAGCCACTCCCTGACAAGCAATTACTGCCTTTTAAGAATGTCTTAAACTATCCTGTAAAAAAAAAAATTTGAATACAACGAGAGAACATCTCATCCTTTCTGCTTAGGAGAGGATATTGGCATATCCTTAAAAGGTATAAATCTTACTAGTTACTGCGTTATTTTATTAAATACAAAAAGAAAAATTACCAGCAATTCTCTAAAGAAGTCTATGAAGGCTACCACAGCCAAAAAACCACACAAAACTGCTCAGGTTGAGAATGCAAAGGCAGCTTTATGTAACTTCTTGCCATACCTAGGTTACACAGTATTAGCCAGTCAGTCCCTTTCTGAGTACCAGTCTGAAATGATGTAAAGCTGATAGAAATATGCTCTAAATTTTCTTTAGCTGGAGGAGTAGCAGGTACTCACATAGCAGCTACAGACCACCAGCCTGCAGTGCACCTTGAGCTATATCCCTTTTCCACATCTGAGTGAATTCCTTATTTCTGTAAAAACAGGGATATTAATATAGCCATAATTTGACCACAAATATTTCAGCATATTTTCAGTTCAACTGTTTTAATAGTAAACAGAAGACCAAGATTGTGTAATATCTACACACATAAACTGGACCTTCTTACTGCCAGGCTCAGCCTAACACAGTTAGAAGTAAGTTCTTTCCATGATAAAGCACCATTGCACAACATCTGCATAAAGATTCATAAACAGGCCCTTTGAAGGGTAGTCCAGACAGGTTATAAAGCCTACTTTCTTCAAAATCTGATCAATCGCTATATAATCATTTACTTGCTGTTTGCAAATGTTAATCCAGGGTCAAGGTAATGGCTGTCTGACATGACACTTAAACTTATATAAAACCATGCCCTTTTAGCATTCATTTATAACTTTGGAGGGCTGCTCTGATTTAAAAGCAGGCTGGCTTTATCAGGGCATGGGCACAAGTGACTGAACACTGCAAACAAAATGCTGCTTTTAGCTTCAGCTTTTTTTCTAACACTACTGCAGTGCTCTAATGCCCAAAATGAAATAGGCATTACACCTGCAGACTGTAACACCATTGAAACAGATGCAGGAGTGGCCCTGGATTTGGTCAACAGACATCGCAGAGATGGTTACGTTTTTGGTTTGTTCCGTGTTGCTGATGCACATGAACTACATTTAGTAAGTATGAACTTAAAGGCTGATTTACACAAGACTGTGATTTTTAAATAATGAGCCAGGTAATTAAGAGCTTATGTTTATTGCTTTTACTACAACAATGTTGATGTAATCCAATGAATCAGCTGTGATTTACAACACCTCAGTATTCATTTGTGTATGATTTACTGCACATAAACTTGATTTCAAACAATGCTGAATGGCCTCTCTTCTCTTGGCCAGCAGGATGTTTGCATAAGAGATGCTCTGAACAGCTCTATACAACTCTGGAAATTAATCTGTTCTGTCTGCTGTCTGGTTTCAGATGGTACACTCAAAATTTATATTCAGAAGGTTTCTTTATTCCATGAATGTCTAACATTAATTAGACCAATGCATCCTGCAAGATTGATATTTTGTTATTACCTTAATTTCAGACATACCTGAATAAACTGGTGGAAAGGGAAAAAGGCAGAGGAAGTCAAAGGAGTTGCTACTCTACAAAACAGGGGAGGGACTGGATAGAGAATCCCTATCAGTCATTTTCTATTTCCTTCCTATTTCCATTTTTTTTTCCTAGAGAAGATAACATAAGCATTTCTAAATGACTGCTGAAATGCCAAAACAAATCAATAGCAGAAAAAGCAATAGAATAAAAATGGCTTTGACTAGTACATAAAAGAGAGCAAGGACAAGCAGATTTACTAATGCACCTGGTAGCTTTCAGCTGCTTGATTATGAAACTGGTATACAGGCACACATGCACCATCACAGACATCCCAGTATAGCAACAGAAAAAACAGGATAGTGTTTGATGGAGCTGCTTGGTAGTGCCTGTAAGTACAGATTCAGAAAGGGACCCAAAGTCCAGCTTGTCACAGGTCTTCAGGTACACCTGCAAAAAAACCCGATGGAATTTTTTGCTTTCCAAAGACAAGAATGCAGCAAGTAATACCATTGGGTTGTACACAGTAGTCAGGCAGTTAAAGAGCTTCAGCTGGGAAGAATCTCTTCTGCATTAAGAGATTTAAACCCTGAAGTCTCCTGTCCTTGAAGAATTCTGCTGCCATGCAGCTATGTATGTGCCACCCCTCTTCAGCTGTCACACAGTGTCTACAAAAACAGAAAAGACACTTCTATCTGTCTGTCTGCTAAAGAATCCTCTCTGTAAGGTCTCTGTATGTTCTCAGACCCAAAGCCACCAGATGTGATCTCCTGCACACTAATCATGTACATTTTTGTGCTAGACCTTTCTTTGGTTCCACTGCCAAGATAACATTAAGAATGTGTATATATTAAAAAAAAAAACAAAGACCAAAACATTATTTTTGTTTCTCCATGCAATAGTGTGCAACAGGTTTATCATATCATCCCCTTCAGAAATCTAAGCAGAGCAATTTCAGACAAATCTCTACTGGGTTTACACAGGAGTTCTAGAAGCATAAGATACTCAGGTATTCACAACAACACAGTTCTGGACTTGTGCAGATCTGTAGTGGGCAAAATGCTTTTAAAACAACTAAGAGGATACCAAATTTCCCCCAAAGAGTTATTGAGCAGATGAACAGAAGAATTTTCTACTGCGTATTTGGATGTAGACATTTAACCCCTATTTTAAAATTAGACACAATGCTAAGATATACAAATATTGCAAAACCAGTGTTTAACATGACATTGGTGGACTCTTACTAGTGAAAATATTACACTAAACTGCAGCAATTCTTCAAGGTCTCATCTATAAAGAAACACTGAAAAAGGAACCTGAATGGATGGAATTTCATAAAGCCCAAGGACACTTCACATTGAAGGGTTTTGCACGTTTTTATCTAAATGACAAAATAAAATACATATGTGTTTATTCTGAATGTCCGTACAAGGGCTGAATAAAGTTTAAATAATCCGTTCCAAAATCGTTTCTGTGGGCCACAGAAAATTCTTAGCACCAGATGCCATTACACTGCCATCCAAATTCAAATTTTAATTCTCCTAATCGTATTTGCTCAGGAGACAGAACATACTAGAATAGTTTCAGAGTTAAGGATTCTGATTGGGATTATTAAAGTGTTGTTGCATCCCTCCCTGAATAAACTGAGCAGGAAGCAAAGGTCTGAAAGTCTCTGGTCACTAAGGTAATTTGAAATGGATGCACATATAGAATTGGCTGCTTAGACAACTGATGTCCAAATAGAACAGTACATTCTACAGGAAAATCAGAAATAGGGAATGGCAACCTTTTAACAATGGCATTTTCCCTACTTGATGAATGTCATATTAACAACAGACACTTTTCACAGGTTATCAACAAAAGGATAAGAGGCAACAAGTGTAAGTTGCAGGAAGGGAAATTCTGATTACATATAAAACTAAATCATGGAGAAAGTTGTGAAGTACTAGAATGGCCCAGAAATGTCGTGGAATGTCTGTCTTGGTGATACAGAGAATGCAGTCGAAACTTTGAAGTTTCAGCTTTGCCTTGAGCAAGTGGCTTGGCAAGATGACCTCCAAAGGTCCCTTCCAGCCTAAACACTTCCTATACTTGATAGCTCTGAAAAACCTTAATAAAGAACTGGAGAAGCTGCATTAAAGATTAAATATAGTGACCTAAAAAAAGTTTATTTCAGATCAAACTTCTTGTCTACAAACTCTGTTTCACTTGCACTTCTCTTCCAGGGAAATTCAACGGTCCTCTACTTAACTTTGGATGTGCTGGAAACGGAATGCTCTGTCTTATCCAGAAGACACTGGGAGTCCTGTGACTACAGTGACACCTATCCAATGGCAAGCAATGGCATCTGCACCAACTCATACACCAATAATGCACTAACTTGATCTTCCTCTGAACTGCCCAGAAGTGTGTGTCTCAGCGAACACTGGGCTTTAATATGGCTCTTTCTAAACCAAACTATATCTAATTCTAGAATGTTAAACATATGCTAAAAGCTTGGGAAAGGATTGAGTCTTCAAATAAGTATAACTTATTTAACTTGCTGTCTCAAAGGAACTATACTCCACATTCCACTGCTTGTGGCAGAACTTATGTTTTAAGGGTAATTTGCTGACAACTAAAGGGCACTAGAAATTATTTTTTAAGCATGTTCCTGGTATATGAGCCAGAAATACCAGTGGTATATTTTGTCAGTTTTCTGTCATAACATTTGTGGTATGACAATGGGAAAGATTGGTAGTGTCATTACATGAACGATATACAGCAATACTTGTCCTTTCTTTTGCACTCCAGTGATGAGAACTCCCAGTCCAAAACTTTATTTAAATAGGAGTTGTGATACTATGACAAAGGAGAAAGAAGAAGGCCCAGGAGCAGAGAAGAGAAAGCATTTATTCTTTTTTTTTTATTGGAGAAAAGGAATTGATGAAAAGGTCCATCCACTTTCGACCAAGATTTGTATAACATGGCATTCTAAGTTTCCCTGTCATCTTGTCTTATCCTACTCTAAATAAGTATCAGGATGACTAAGAAAGCTGTTTCAGTTTTCCATTGTCTACTCAATCATGCAAACTGAGAATTAAAATAAAAGCTCTTGTACAGAGAGATCCCATTTTATCTGAAGACAAATTTTGAGTGGTACCTGATCAAACATGGCATTAATGACCACATCTGTTATTCTTAGAGGTACTGCGCATTAAAAGGAGGTATAATTTCTATGATCGCCTACATCCAATTAAATCCAGGGAAAATAACATCATAATCATGTATTCTTTTTTCCTCTCAGGACTTTGGGCAATGTAAGATTATCACATATACAAACCATCTGCTGAAGAAACCTCAACTATATGGATTTAATTGTACATTAAGTCCAGGTAAAATAACCACTGCTGTAAGCCAATGCATACCTCAAACCAGCCCTTGTACCAAAGTCTGTACACCACCAGTGTATGGAAACCATAACAGATCCATTCATCTGCTTGTAATTCATATTTTAGATAATTCAAATGGAATGTTAAGAATGAGTAATAGAATTAAGGTTACCCTACTCCTCTAAACCAGACTTTATTGATGTCAGCTGATATCACCATTCCAGTCCACCAAAATATGATGATGAACATCAGAACAAATGTAAATTTGGGAAGACTGCACATTTGGGGTGGTAAGAATCTAAGGTGATTCATAAGAATACTCATTTTCATGGGTTTGGGTTTTTTTCACATTACAGAACAAACCCTTATTTGTGGAGCAAGGGACAGGTATTTCACTTCCAAGGAAATGCTGCATTTAAGTTTCACATTATGAGTTCACATTAAAGGCATGGGCACACTCCCAGGAGTATTAATATCCACTGTAATATTAGTCAATTATTTGTTTTCACAGTTCCACCTGACTTAGTAGAGTGCAAAGACTGTCCTGTGAAACTTGAAGCCTTAGAAGTCACTGAGCAACACAAAGATATTGCTGCAAAGGCCCTGAGGAAATTCAACAGTGAAGGTAACCACACAAACAACTTCGCTGTGGATAAAGTTGAAAGAGTTTTAAAGATGGTAAGTGGCATTTGCTCCTAGAATTACATAGAAATGACACAATTTTGTGAGCAACTCCAAGACCATGGGGCCAGAACTGAAACCCTTCTAGGATCAGATCTAAGTTGAAGGTCCTACTTTAGCAAAGACTTGTTATCAACTTTAATTTAGGTGTGTGAAAGCAAAAGGACTTCTCATTTGCTAAAGAACTATGGCAGTATGATGGCATTCAGAATTCAAGGCCTCCTTTGTGTACATATTTTAATTTTTACATACGTTACATACATGGGTTTATTTACTACTGAGCAGACTTCAAGATGGACAGTCATGTATTATCACAGTCACACTTTTGTCAGTTGCAGACAGATAATTTTTTACTCTTAGAATATTTATCACATGGGTACAACAAACAGTGGAACATGCTCAGCATCATTTTGACTCTTGCTGCAGAGCAAAGCAGCACTCTGAGGAAGGGAGGTGAATTTGTGCTGTAGCTCTTGAAGAACTTCTGGGTCTGGTAAATATCTCCATATCTAAGTGAAGTCAACATGAAGACTTATCCTTTGGGTGATTTGAAGTATATTAATAACAAAATTTCTTGTTGGTAGATACTGGAGACTTTCACTTAAACAGCATGGGATCATTCTGCCAACACATGTGTCAGCCCAGGACACCTCTGTAATGAGGTCCCAAGGCTCCCATCATAATACATGTTGATCTTGGAAACTGCCTAAATGATAGCATGCCAAACTCACCTCCCTGCAGTTTTTAATATCGCTCAGAAACCTGACAGTGTCCCACACTGGAGCCCTGTGCACGCTGTATCCCTACTGCCATTTAGAAAGGGATTGTTTTCACATTGCCTGGGTTCATGTGTTTCTCCCCAAACACTTGGTTTTTCACACTTCACCATCTTCAGCTACAGCAACACTTTACATTGTACCACTGGATTTTAACACTCAGAAACTATGAATTACAATAAAAAACACCATAAAGTATGTGCATGCACTTTCAACCAATTTAGTTTAACTAGTGAAACTTGTATGTGCACACATGCTAAGGACACCTTCAACACAGACTTGATATAAAAGTACTGCTATAGCTGGAAATTAAAATGAAACACCTCTTTATGGATTTTAATGGGATCACAAAGGCTTTCTCCCATGTTCATATGGAGTAAGGCCTTCTCTATAACTAATGCCCTTGACAACAAAGAAAGCAACATTCTTACAGTAACCGGCAGAATTTCACCTCAAATTAACATCAGCACTCTAATACTATGCACTCCCAACACTGGAAATGGGTGGTTGCCATCCAATAGATCTCTCTACTTTCACAGAAGCAGCAGTTCAGTTTAGGGAGAAGACTCGAAGGACACTACTTCCTAAAAACACAGGCTGTAAAAGTAACAGATTTTCTAACACATGCATACTAAACAAAGAATTAAAGCAAGCGTTCCTGGAAGCAGTAAGGGCATGAGATATAAATTATCTAACCTGTTTTCCTTGCTGAATATGTGTATGTGCATGAACATTTGAACAGGACAGGTAAGGAAAGCATGAGGTAGATGGGATTTTGACAATAAGATGATGTATGGTTGCTCTGAAAATTGACAGACTTTAAATACACCTAGTCACCACTTCTTCTTTGACCTCTTGGTTTCAGACTGCCTCCCGTGAAGGTCACATTTTAGGATTCTCTATAAAAGAGACCAACTGTTCAAAATCTATGCAGGAAACAGATCAGGCACTGGAATGTGATTTTCTGCATGACTGGCACGCTGTAAGTAAAGTTTTAGAACAAGAACTGATATAAAGGGTGGTACCAGGAAGATTCTACCAATATATTTTCAAGTGTTTATTATAAGCATGCACCCAAACTCAAAACTAAAAATCCAGCATGTCCAAGCCCAGATCCTAATTTTACAGCTGCTCCATTATCTTTTATAAGGAAACAGTCTAAACTCTCAAATCTTAATGCAATTGGAATCTGGCATGTTAGAGGCCTAGAGTTTTTCAGGTTGTATCTAGCTTTTGGATTCAAATTGTGGCCAATCCCTAGCAAATCATTCATGCTCTGTCCATAAAAACTTTTACACCAATATGAGTCATAGATCCTAAAAAAAAAAAATGCGTCTTAAGTAACCCCAATGAGCTCAGGGTTGCTTTTTTTGCTGCAGAAGAATGGAAAGTGGAATAATTCAAGGTCATCTGCAGAAAACTATAAAAGTGTTCTCTTCACCCCATTTTTTCATTACTGTTATAGTCTACACCAAAGAAACAGCTAGGCAAGATTTCATAATTTCAGAATAAATTATTTCCCAGAAACTAAATTGAAATAATGAAATAAAACATGATAAAAATAAAATATGTAAAACTTTTGGTTTATATGATTTACATCCATCACCTTCTCTGGTTTTTTATACTCCAATCTGAAGAGATGTTTGACAAGCAAAGGCGGGAAAAAAAAAAAGGAAGAAAAATCAGGCACCCAAGAGTACTCATTCTGGAGGCATTAGTGGCCGGCCAATTTCTCAGACATCAAAAGGGAAGTGAGATGCAGAGTAGTAGCCCCCTAGCTGCACATGGTGAAGTGCATCTAGAGTGCATCACAGTCAAGAACCCTCAAAACCAGCACTTATTTTAATCATCATTAATCCCTAGCAAGCATTGGTTGGAAGGCTCTGGATCTGGCTAAGTTATGTGAAGATACTTAGGTGTCAAAGGAATAGCCTAACTTGTAAAATGTTGAACATTCAGTAGTTTGTATTAATTCCATCACAAGAACCCAGATGTGCATTGTGGGTTGTTTTCCTTGTCTTTTGCTTAGCACACCGGATTCTGCAAGGCAAGAGTTATCAGTGATGCAGATGAAGCTGATGGAACAGATATAAGCTGCGAAATCTACCATCCCTGGGTACGTACTCAGTTATGGACACATCTCTGGCTGTATCCTCATGCAGGTTGCAGCAATCTTGCTTAGCCCAGACTGGCAGATGATTGTAAAATTTATGCAAATTTTCTATTGCCTGGGTGCGATGCAGCCTGTCAGGACAGACTGACCTGCAAGTCCTAGGTCACTTAAAGGATTGATCAGAATTGAGCTGTCCCTACCACTCCTTTCAAGCATGTCTTCTCTCAGTTTAATCACTTGACTAAGCATCAGTGAGTAGAGACTGGCAAAAAAGTTCAAAGGAATTTTAGAAAGCAAGGGGAGGGGAGATGATCTTTATCATATCTGGTATTCCAGTTTATATCACAACAGCTACTCCAGTGTGGATTTGTTTTGTTTTGATCTATCACATACTTCCTCAGCTGGTTATATAATTTCAAAATGGTGTAGTATTTCAGGCAGATTTTCAGTAACTTGGCATTTTATTATCTATTCCTTCTCCCCCATCATGAAAAAAATACAGATTTTTTTCCTTAAAGATCATTAGAGCTATGAATGCAAACCTGCTAACTCCCCCCTCTCTCTTTCTCATCAATTTCTTCTACCCTATCAACACCTGATTTATACCTCCTCCCTGTTGTTTTTATAAACAGCACCATGGCTGTGGGCAAAGAGGGAAACATTCAGCCCTGGGACATCCACGCAGACATCCCCACTGTCATCATCATTTTGGTCACAGACATCGCCATAAGCATCACCACAGACATGAATGTCCCCCCTCTTCTCAGTCCAGACCTGAAGACCCTGAGCATAACCCCAAATCCAGCAAGGAAGATCAAGACAGCAACAAAGAACTTTCTTCTCCCCCTCCTCCCCATGATGAACCAGATCATCATCATTCTACTCTACCTCCTCAAGGACCAGACCATGACCATCCTCCTCACCACCATGGACCACCCTGTCCCCCTCCTCATGGACCAGACCATGACCATCCTCCTCACCACCATGGACCACCCTGTCCCCCTCCTCATGGACCAGACCATGACCATCCTCCTCACCACCATGGACCACCCTGTCCCCCACCTCATGGACCAGGTCACCACCACCCTCCTCACCACCATGGACCACCCTGTCCCCCGCCTCATGGACCAGGTCACCACCACCCTCCTCACCACCATGGACCACCCTGTCCACCACCTCATGGACCAGGTCACCACCACCCTCCTCACCACCATGGACCACCCTGTCCCCCACCTCATGGACACCCTCCTCATCACTGTCATCACTATTACAGACATCATCACAACAAGACAAGCATATCAGGGAAGTATTTTCCATGCCATGTAACAGGAGCTGTCTATCGCATCCCAGTTCTAAATCAGCAGGATTCTCTCACACCTCCTACTGCAAACTTTCCTGAACTATCCCAATGCAACCTTCACTTTTCCAGCACTGGCTCAAAACTAAAGGAGATGGCAGAATTTCCAGGCTTTCCAGATCACCCTACACAATCAAAATCATGCCCCGGAAAACCCAAACTTCATCTTCCAAAATTTTTGCCTTTATTTCCTCATAGCCTTGTAACAGAAAATTCTCCTATATGACCTCAGAGAATGATGTTCCTGGCTCAATAATTTCAGGGGCAACCACAGTCCTACAGTCAATGAAAACAGCAGATGCAGAAGTGGGAAAAGCATTCTGTTTCTAGGAAGGAGAATCAGTGAAAATATTCATTAAGTATTTCAACCTATGTCTTCATCATGGCTACCTCAAGTTCCACTGTAACTGAAAGGCTCAAAATTCTGAGTCCCTCAGATAATGTGAATGGGTAAAAATCTCCTCAGAAAACAATGTTCTTTCAGTTCTAACAAAAAGGAAAATTCTCTAATAGTGCAAATTACCATCTATAATCTTTCTTTTTTTTCATAATTCATAATTATAATGTACTTCTCCAAGGAATCTGACCTAGAGGAAATTTGACTGTTTTCCATAAAAAAGTAATCCATGACATTACATTCATGCTTTATACAGATTTATAGAAAATAAAAATGCAAGCATTTTTTTCTTGACACAGTTGCCTGTTTTGGTTTTTTTTTTGTTGTATTTTTACTACACATAATTAGCTATTGGATACTGAACTAGAAATTATATTAAACTATGAAGCTATTTAAGTATTAAACATCCACAAAGCAAACTCTAGCATAAATTGACTAATGGTGTTTGGGTTAGCACTGTTATCTAGCGGTCTGAGAACAGTTAATGACTTGCTGTCTCACTGCAGGGTGGCCTGCACAGGTGCTTCCATCACTACAGCTGCTGGTGGTGATACACAGAAATATTGCAGTCAAGGACAGCCCTTCTCAAATAGTTCATAATTGCTCTCAGGGGAAGAGAAAAGCAGATGCATGTAATAACTCTTTCGTGTAAATGTTTTCTTTATTGCTGAACCTTCCTCACTGGAAACTGAGTTGGGAGGAGAAGGAAGAAAGAACAGTGGTGCCTCTTTATACTCCAGCCCCCATCAAGGTCAAGTCCCTTCAGACTGTCCAGGGACCAGCAAGCTGGTTCAGAACAGCCATGTCATCAGCAAGAACATGGGATTAATCTCAAAAAAGTTAGTAACTTGATCATCCAAATAGCTTTTTAATGGCATAAAGTGAAACACAGTGCAAAGGCCACACTGAAGAAAAAGAAAGAAAATGAGGACCCATTGTGACTGAGTGAAGATTGACTAATTTTTAAAAGTCTGTTATCACATATGAACAAACTTATTTCTGGTTTAGTTTATCCACAGTGTCTAAAGTGCATTTTCTTTAATCAAAACTTGTACCAAGTGTGGTGAGTTTGCCCTGGCTGGGTGCCAGGTACCCACTAAAGCTGCTCTGTCACTGCTCTCATCAGCCAGGCAGGGGAGAGAAAATATAACAGAAAGCTCATGTGTCAAGGTAAGGCTTGAGAGATCACTCACCAAATATCATCACAGGCGAAACTGACTGGACTTGGGGAAATTGGCTTATTACTAATCAAAACAAAGTAAGAGAATGAGAAATAAAGTAAAATCTTTAAAACACCTTCTTCCCAGGCTTAAATTTACTTCTGATTTTCTCTACCTTCTCCCTCAGCTGGTGCAGGGGGATGGGAATGGGAGTTGCAGCCAGCTCATCACATGTTGCTCCTAGCCCTCCTTTTTCCTCAGGATAAGGACTCCCTACACTCTTCCTTGCTCCAGCCAGGGATCCCTCCCACTGGAGGCAGTCCTTCATAAACTGCTCAGTGTAGGTCCTTTCCATGATGTGCAGTCCTTTAGGAACAGACTGCTCCAGCATCGGTGCCCTCACAAGTCCTGCCACAAAACCTGCTCCAGCCCAGGCTTCCACAGGGTCACAGCCTCCACTGGGCATCCACCTGCTCTGGTGTGGGGTCCTCCATGAGCTGCAGGTTAATCCCTGCTCCACCAGTGACCTCCAGGGGTTGTAGGGACACAGCTGCCTCACCATGGTCTGCTCCATAGGCTGCAGGAAAATCTCTACTCCTCACCCACAGCAGTTCCTCCCACACCTTCTTCACAGGCCGTGGGATTTGCATAGCTGTTTTTCTCACATATTCTCTCTCTTCTCTCTCGTGTTCTTTCCCAGTTCCTTCTTTTTTTTCCTTCACCACTGTGTTATCCTAGAGGCACTACCACCAGCACTGATGGACTCAGCCAGAACTGGATCCATCTTGGAACTGACTGGCATTGGCTCTGTCAGACATAGGAGAAGCTTCCAGCAGCTTCTCACAGAAGCCACCCCTGTAATACCTTGCTATCAAAACCTTGCCACACAAATCAAATACAGCAAGAAACAGCTGGAACACAGAAACCAAGACAATCCCAAGGTGTTCACAGACTCAAAGCTATTTGGTGCCACACAGGGGACAAAAGCACCAGATGTTCTCAGCCATCTCTAATCCTGGCTTGACCAGACTCAGATGATAGTGTTTAATCCTTTGTTCTTGGGTGTCACATTTCTGTAATGATAACAAAGCACTATGATCACTGACTAATCTATAAGCCAGGCAGTCTCCACATGGCAGCAGAGATGGACTTTCCAATAGGACCATGAAGGACAAGGTTTATCAAGTGCTATTGAAGGGTTACGTGACATTCAACCATATGCACATGTCCAAAGAATTTTCAAACACATTCTGAGCACTATAGTTCTCAGAACTGTTGCAGCCTGAACACTAAACAGATCTATAAAATTTACAAGGTTGTTGTCCAAAACTTCGTTGCCACTGTGACCTTCCTGGATGTTTTATTTAAGCCTTGTAAAATTCATTCTCAGTAGCAGTTTAGGTGTTAAGTCAGAAAGCTACAGCCACTTCTTTCTCTTATGCTTTACTTTGCCTAAACTGGTCCCCAGCTGCAGCCATTCATCCTGCTATCTTGATGGCAGGTGGATAACCTTAGTGTCATTCTGGTGAACAAACAAAGTTTATTTAGATAAACTCAGAAGTTTATTTGCAGTATAAACAGGGTATGATAAGAACCAACCAACCCCAGCAACCCACTCACTGTTTACTTAACTACTGCTCCTGAAAAAGAGAAGAGGTGACTACAATCCTGTCAGACATTCCTTTTACATTTGGTTCTTAAAGAGCCTTCTAATTCAGGGGGCCTTTTTCATCCAGTTATGAAGGCCTTCATTGTACTAGCACTCTGCTTTAGTTTTTTCTCTAGCAAAGACATTCCTCTTGCGTTTGAGTTTTCAGACTGTGATGACCCTGATGTCTTTAAAGCTGTTGATGCAGCACTGAAGAAATACAATGAAGATGAAGCAACTGGTACCCAATTTGCTCTATACGTGGTGATGGAAGCCAAGAGAACTGTAAGTAGACTTTGCAAAAAACCCCAAAAGTTGGAATTGTTTATGCACTCTGAATCAGCTTATCTCCATCTCGTTTGTTAGGGGGCAAGCATGAAAGCACAGTGTCTTCCAAAAATGTTTTAAAAAATCAAAGTGACTTGCACAGTAAGATACTTGTTTCCCTGACAAGTAGGGGTGTATATTATGTTTTTATCAGCAGAACTCTGTGTGCTGGTGAATTGCTTACTAATGCAAGGAACAAAGAATAGAAAATTTCTATCACCAACGCAATTTGTCTTATTATTCCACTCTGTTCTCTTTTTTCTTTATTGGGATTTCTACCCCTTTCCATCATCTGTAAGGTTTTCAGGCCAATGGCAAAACCAGGCTTATAAAAAAATATACTCTTGACTTGGGAAGAGGTGGTGCTGCACATAAAAAAGAATCACCTGATAAAGTTTGGCAATATTCTGACTTGTTTGTGAGTATTATTTGATTGACACCTAAGTCACAGATCTATCTAGAATCACTAGGTGGTATTTTAGTCAAATAGGATGACAGCTAAAATTACAGGAGAAAAGAATGCAACAGGATCCTTTGCCTGGAATCCTTCTATATAGCCTTAATCTAACAAAAGAGTATTTACCTCGGAGAGGTATACAAAGATGGTATTACCATAATAATGACAAGCATTCTTTTACTTGAAAATAACATTAGCATATTTTTTCTACTGGATTGGATTTTCATATGTAAACCACAAGAAATCCAGTGTTAGAGAGAATATTTTGCACTCCAAAATCACAAGACACTTTTACCCAGACAGAAATTGACCTCGGAAAGGAGCCATGCATTGCTAAACACTTACGGCAAATTACCCACATCTCCTGGCACCTGCCCTCTTGTGCTCCTGTTTACACATTGGGGAGATTTTAGCATGTGGAGACAAAGAGTAAAATCAGAAAGGCCTTTATATAATTAATATTAAGTAAATGAATAGTCTCACTGAACATTCTTAACATTCTCACTCTTAACAACAGCCAAATGCAAATATCTCCATATCAGAGCTGTAGTACCACCTACCTTCCTTTTGCTGGTGTTCCCAAAGGAAAAAGAGGAGTTTCAGAATTTTATCTTAAACAATGCTATATTTTTAAGAATACATATTTATTGCAATTATTATTCATCTTTCCTTCTCTAGATAGCCATCTTTCCTTTTCTTAAAAGATACAAAGTGGAAATAAATTATTACTTTGAATCATTGATCTGATTATGATGTTAAGTAAAAAAGAGAGAAAATGAATCTGCAATTAAAATTTCCTCATATTTGAGATTCTTTTTCTAAAAAGAGTATAGATTTTACTCCTCGCTAGTCTCACAACCTTGAATGCATTAATTAAATAGCTGCTTATTACATATTCATGTACATTCATTATTGATAAGGTAATAAAACATAAAAGCTTACTAATGAAAGACTAAACCTGCCCCAGTTAAAGGCATAGCTGTTCGTAATAGTAATGAAATAAACTAATAGCAAATAATACAGAAACAATGCTTTGTTTACTTACTGAGCTGATTTATTGCAGATTTAGAACACTGTAACAGAGAACAGAATTTGGCTCTTTTAAAATCCAAACAGTATAATCTGATGTAATTCCATAAAAGTCAATTTCTACCTGCTGAGGATTGTCTATTATATTTTTAGAGCCCCTTTTATCCTTTTTTACAACTATTATACAAGGTACCTCTACACTTCTTCATACCTGTAGCAATACACAACAGGAATTAAGAGAAGGCAGAATATAATGCTGTGTCTACTGCATCAGTGTAAATCCAGTATATGCCAACCACATCAGCTCAACTTCATTTTTTTGGTAGCACTAAGGCAAGAATTATAATTTAATCCTCCCAGCAGAGACAGAGAATAATAACTGGATATTTTAGAGTAATCAGTGCTAAACTACAGCAGTTGCCTGTTTGTATTTGAAAAGTCACATTGGCAGAGCATTTTTAGTGGCTGTAAAAGGTTAGTAACTTCTGACTTTATATCTTCTCTAAAGGATGAACCAAAACCCTATAGTGTTGTCACTGTCCCCTGTAGGCACAGGCCTGCTACCTGGTTTATGACAAGGAGAAAATGCCCATTACTGGTTTACCAAATTCTGAAGTACTTACACTGGCCAGGCCAAATTTTGCTTAATATTTTTATTTCATCTTATGGGATTGCTGAGGCTGTCCTGCCCTGCAGCCCAGCCTCCAATGCCTGTAGAAAACCACAAGCACTGCCCAAGGTTGTCTCCAGAGCACATCCCTGCTCCCCCCTTCCCGTGCAGGCTGGGCAGCTGAGGTTCCCTGGTACCACCAAGCAGAGGCTGTTTGGGCATTGCCAGGCTGCCTGAGGGCTGCTGGCTCTGGGCTGCCAGGGGAGCTGTACAGAGAGAAAGTGGACAGACCTGGGAGGAGGCCAAGAGTGAGAGCGAGGGAGTCAGACAGGTGCACGGTCCAAGCTGGTAATTATGCTAACTATCCAAGCAGCCACCCAAAATGGCTTTTTGGAGTACATTTGAATGAGAGTATAAAACCTAACCACTTCTTTTTGGTTCTAAACCCATTGTACTACAAGTTAAAATTAAGGCAGTTGAGCATATTGTATCCATTATATCAACATATTGTCATTGTAGGTAAGGGCTAAGTAATATAATTAGGTGAGTTAATATTTGAACTACCAAGAGCTGAGAGACCAGCAGCTAATGGGAAACCATACTATAAAATTTAAGGTAAATAAATAATAGTATTTGCTTTTTTGAAACTCTTATCTTTTTACCTGACTTATTACCATGCAAATGATGACATGTATATTGTTTTAATCCAGGCAGGCCCTGACCCACAGTTCTATGTGAAATACAGAATACTTGAAAGCACTTGTGCCACTGAGGAAAACAAACACTGGCAACACTGTCATTACAAAGTATCTGCAGAGGCTGTAAGTATCTGTTCTCTTTAAAAGTTCTCTGTACAGAAACATAAGGACCAGGACCACAATTGCCTGGGGAAAATACAGTAGAAGAATTAACTTTTTTAGCTGCACTGCTTTTGAGAGCTTATATGACTACAGTACTGAAATGTTTACAACCCCAAAGTTAACCATTATAGTCTTGAGTTTTCTGGTACAATCCTGAATATATGCAGAAAGGAACAGTTCAGTGCTTCAATATGAAGGTTCTCAATAAACCCAACATAAGATTTCTGCACTGTCAGAGTGTAAGAACTGTAAAACTTGGTATTAATTATGTGTAAAGGAAACTTGCACAATCAAATACTGACATGGAAGCCACTGTGGCAGAAATTTTGGCAGAGGGCTTTCAGCAGTGCCAAACTTGCCTGGCTCGTGCTACCAGAGGGCACCCAGGGGAGGTACAATGGGGCACACACTGCAGGGACACTGCACATTCCCAGGGGGTGGCACTGCTCTTTCACACGGTGCACAGGAAAGGATGATGGTGACAATATAATTTGAATCTATGTGAAATGCCGTGGTCATTGCTGCATACCTTGTACTAGCAGAGGGGAAAATGGACAAATACATAGTTTATATAGTCATTAGTCATGTGTTTATTTCCATTATTCTGACTGTAAAGTCTTCAGTTAATTAATGCACATCATACAAATAGAAAGCATCATTCAAGTAATCTGCTCAGTTTGTCCCCTGCTTTCCTCACAATCTGATCCTTTTTCAGCAACAAAACAGCAAGTTAGATATTACTACAAATATACACGTGAACCTCTTCCTCAAAATCAGTCTACAACTGTCAGCTGTGTTCAATAGCTAAAGCATTATATTTTTCTTGAGCAAGTTTCAGACAATTGTTGCCATATGTTTTTGCAGAAAACAGGAGAATGCACAGCTCGAGTTCATATGAACGATGCTGATAAAACAACTAATGTTTCACAAGAGTGCAGAATTTTCTCAGGTATGTAACTATTTGGGACAGCTTTCAACAAATACATTTACAAATAAAAATGGAATAAATACAATACTGAGACTTTCAGGTAATTTTAAAGGTAGAAGCTCCTTATCATTCTAGTCAGACATTTATAAATAATCTTTTGTAAGCAACTATTGGTTAAAGATAAAATTTCACTTCGGTGGTATATGCATATAGAACAAATCAGTGAAGCACAGGCAGTTTCTGCCCAGGGTAATAAAATTCAGCATGTATGTGTAGTAAGTTTCTTCAAGCACTAGAATTATGCCAAGTTAAAATTTGTTTGCTTAAGACCAAAAGCATACTAATAATTTAAGAGACCAGATGCAACTTGTCACACTTCAACTTTCTGTCCTTAATTATTTAAGCATAAAATTTTCTGAGGAATTACTGGAAAAAACTTGGTATGACAAAATGGCACCTTCATTTTCAAAACTGAAAATGACTGAATTCGTGTTGTTAAAGTTTATCAAAACAAGTATTTACCCCAAACAAGAATAGAAAAAAATTTCATTTACAAGATAGAAATCTGGCAGTGATATAATCATGTATGATTAAGAGACTGATCTTTTACGCCTTAACAACAAGCAGTACTACATTTTTCACATATAGGACACTCATATATGACTATTGCATTCACAAAGGAATTTCCCTTAGTTAAAAGAGGTCACATTGTTTTAAAGATTTCCAACTGAGGTCTCTATGCCTGGTGCTCTGAAACACACACCCAAGTTTGCTTTAAAATATCCATCTAATTATTAACTACAGAAATATTCCCCCCAATTTCTGAGATGTTTGGCAGCCGGTGTCTGCTTTTGTTCCTAGCTATCTTGTTTAAAGCTGAAATGGCTTTACCTACAGCCTTTGTCTTTCTAGGAACTGCAGTACACAAACTCCATGTTCTGCATTGAACAAACACTGCATTTGTAGGGCAATGGTGACACCTAGTTGCCAGCAAAAGTTGTGTGAATCCCACAGAGAACACAGGGGAAATTTGCATTTGAATCTTTGCTTAGAAAGAAAAAACCCCAATATATGAATTAAATTAATCAGGTATTCAGCCTAAGGAACTCCTCTCTTCTTACTAAATTATAACAACTCTGGAAAATAACACAGGTTTGTTCAGCAAAATCCTTACGAAAGTGCTGAGACCACAGTTGGTCTAGAAGTGGGTGTGCTGTTGGTTCATTATCTCTTTGTGACTGCTTACTGAAAATGTGGCCATAGTTTTTGGTAAGGTATCTATTTGTCATTACTGAGTCAACATAAGACGTACTTTGGTCTGACAGGTGACAATCCCCACTGTATTGGTACCACGCTGTTCAGCCTCTCTGGAGGAACAGTTTGATCTAACTGACCCTGGACTGGTTTCCTGGTTGGTGCAAACTGGCATAACTTCCTTTAAGCCAGTTTATGCCAGCTGAAGATCAGGCACATAAATTTTACTTCAATTCCACAGAGACCACATATTGTCCCACTTCCATTCTCATGCTCACTGACTTGTGAAATTAATTTATGTACTGAACTATAAAATTAATTTATGAAAATCCAGTCCATGATTACTAGAAAGGAAAGAGAGTTAATAGGATTAGTAGTAGGAAACAGGAGTTTGAGCATCCCTGTCAGGCTTGTCTATTCACAGCCAATCCAGCTGGTTAAGCCTGAAGGTAGCCCCAAGTGGTAACTGGCAGCCACAATGACTGGTGAGGACAGCAGAACAGTCCAGCTACAGTCCCTGGGGCACTCAGAGTCACAGCAGCTCATATGGGTGAGCCCAAACACTTCACCATCCTGAAACATGGTGAGGACAGCAAGCAGCTGCACACTGTGGGTGAGCTTTGAAGAATCTGAAAACCATCCCCTTAATTGTAGCTTCCACTGGCTCCTCCCTGGCTGAATGAGTAATGTGCCTTCTTCAATGGTGTCAAAACTTACACACAAGGTTTTTCTGCAATTCGTAATTGCTGGAATGGGGTTCACTGCCAAAACCATGCCTGGACCCTAAGGTCATGGATGGCCCCTGCCACCACAACCAGAGCATGTTCCTAAACATTAAAATGTCTTTGTAGGCCTTGAAACTGGAATATAGGGTTTGCTTATCACATCAGTTAAAAAGCAGGAAAGGTTCTTGCTCACTCCCAGATAGGAAAAATGAAAACCTAAGGCTGTTTTGCATGAAGCCCTATGTTTTTTGGTTTGTTTCTTTTCCAGATGTGTCAAAGATAAGACTTACTGAGGCTCCATGTCTTGGATGCTTTCATCCTATATCAAGTGATGGTTCAGAAGTGTCAGAAATTCTGGGAAAAGCCATTCAAAAGTTTAACAAGCACAGTCATGAACCTGCCCTTTTTAAGCTTGCGGAAATAAAAGAAGCTAAGAGACAGGTTTGTGCATGATTTTTCTCTAAATTTTACTGAAATAATCCAACCCAAAGCAGGTACCTTGTTTGTTTTGTGTATGTTTCTGATATACAAGTGGATTAAATTTAATAGTAAAGCATACAAAATGTTTGATATACCACTCTAGAGGGTATCTACCAATATAGAGGGTAGACTCAATAAATAATTATCTTAATTTATAAGGAATCATTAACAGTTACCGACTAGATTTTCAGAGCTCTCAACTAATAGTATTCACATTTTTTTCTTTATCTGCAGTTGCTTCTAAGCAGTGTTTAGTGCCAGTTTATTTGCATTCTGGTCTGAGATGATGCAGGCACATGCAACCTGTATAATCTCAGACCCTCCCGGGTATTTCCTTTGGCCTTGCCCTGAGGCTCCAGCAGGAGCAGATCCCTCCTAGGGGCTGAGCCAAAGCTGCCAGCCTGCACAGATGTCTCTCACACTCACCAGCCTCTCAAAGAGCAGCAGGCATCTCTGTTTTTGCAGGCAATAAGGCCCACTTGTCAACAGCTGCTATGTGCTATAGGACAGGTAAATCCCACATAGGAAAAATGGGTAAGAGAACCCAAAAACCCAGCATGCCACTTGCTGCAAGATTTCTGCTCATGGGAATATCTGCTTTGCAAGAAATTACTACTCAGATTGCAGAAATTCTGTGTCATCTGGTATTTCATGCAATAATTCCTTCCCTGTGAAAAGCTTTCCTATGGATTGGTGTGACATTGCTAGAAAGTAAAGTTTCTTATTTGGTTTTTAACTAGTGTAGAATCCAACAGCAAACACAGACCCTTTTCTTTGAACTTGTGTATATTTACTAAGCTAGAAAGCAACTTCTAGTCTCATGTCAGCTTGACTCATGATTTAAACCAGACTGTCCTTGTTATATTTTCTGATGGCAGCAATCCTCTTTGCTGAAAGACAAACTTGCACAACATTTAAGCCACATGACAAAGTGTTGCAGAGAGACTGCAATCCAGCAGCTGGAAAGAGAACCATCATGTCACCTCTGGCACACAGAGAAAAGTCAGAGCTCTCCACTTCAATTGATCTGCGATAACAAGTTCTTATATTTGATTGGTTTTCCTTTTTCATACAATGTTACCTGGCCCAACAGTTTGATTTTGAGAGGTTTCATGGTTGAGAAGAAGTAGCCACTGTTAGGAAAATGGAACAGCTTCCTGGAGAGAAAATTTTAAAAAAGGGTTATGAACCTGGACAAAGCAGTGTGTGTGGGAAGGTAAAGCCCAGGATAGACACAATCATGGGTAGATGATAAATGCAGAACACTCAAAAAATAATGATGCCAGCAGTATAAAGTTACATTATTCAGATACTGTTTTACTGTGTCCCATGCCCAGGAATGCAGGACTTGCCAGGCTGTGTTACTGTAGTCATCTATCTAGAGCAGCTTCCTGTCACGGGCAGTAATAAGTAACAGATCTTTGGAGCAAAGCACAAGAAACCCAGCAGTGTGAGGCTGCAGGCTTGCCAGAAGTGGACACCAAATACAAAGTGCACTTCTAACAAAAGTAGGATTTAGTTTACACTTTGTACTGCAAGGACAAGTTTGGTTTTTTTTGCTGTCCATGAACAATCTATGGTTTAATGAGTGTGAGTGATTTGATAGATAGAAGGCACTAGATGAGTAGTTTTGCTTTCTTTGCTAATCTCATGTAATAGTTTAACTTTCAAGTTTGCATTATTTTACATAATATATAACCTAAATATCTCTTCCAGGTGGTAGCTGGATGGAACTATGTAATTAGATATAAAATTGAGGAGACTAATTGCACCAAAGACCAATTTCAAGACTTAACTCCAGAATGCAAAATCATTTCTAGAGGTGTAAGTAATCTCCAAATCTGTTTATCAAGAAAGTATCACATTAACAAATGGTCGTTGAGATCTGACTCAAGAAAATATTTATAGTCTTGCTTCAGTTCAGGAACAAAAGCTTAAATCCAGTCTTATACATAACTGTTTATGTAACTAGGACATCTTTGTCTTCTGAATCAGTGACTAAGAGGACCACTGAAAGGCTTACAGATTACACCACAGAATCTAACCAGTCTTACCCAAATAATAAATCCCTTGAGACATTTTTATCCAGATATTCAAGGAGTTACTCATGTACAACCCAAGAGGTGATAATTAAAATTAGCACAATTCCCAGCCTAAGACATACTTTCTCAGGAAAGTCAGTAGCTGAATTATTACTTAACCTTCACCACAGTCCAAATAATAGCTTCAAAAGAAATTTATTAACATAATTTGTACATAATCCAGGTAAACAGTGCTGCAAACCCAGGTACTCCCTTGGCTTCATTGACCTGGAACTGAAGCAGCTGTACCAAAAATAGAGGCTTCCTCTCTCAACTGACCTCCCTGGACCATCTCATGAGGGCATAAGAGAGATGATTTTACAAACACAAGGCAGAGGGCAGGAATGCAGAGTCACTATGAACAGTGGTGGTAAAGGGGAGGGGACAGATGGCATCTGTTTCAGCTGTTGAGGAAATGCACCATTGAGTGTTACATTCAAGAGCCTCTCCTGTTCAAAAATTACTCCTTGTACATCTCAAGAATGTTTCAGAAGTATTGATCAAAAAAGGAAAGAATGACAACACTGGTAAATAACAGAAGCATGAGAGTCAGACTAGCTGAAGCAAATCCCTCCACTACCCATGTGCCCTTAAACCTTAAGCAAGTTACTTAACCAGCTTGAGTCTGAGTTTCCCCAGCTGTCACCTAGAGGTGATGACTTCTGTCACCTCACCTACTGCAGGAGCACTGCCTCACTCACATACTGCCTTGGTCACACAGGGCTTCTGGAATTAGATCATAAGCACTTATCCCCTGAACTTGCCAGTAGATCATTGACAGATACTAGAATACCATATTCCAAGAATATTGGAATGACCAAATTTCAAGGAAGTTTTCTCATACCTTTAATCAGCTCTGTACTAGTAATCTAAATGGGAGGGCCAGAATTGCACCCTGTATTCAACACACATATGAACCACTGAGCTATACTGGGACATCATGTCAATCCCTTTAACATGGATTATAAGCCTTGATATTATTCTTCATCAGTTTTTCTAAAATATTACCAAGTAGATTTTTTATAATTACATTTTCAAGTAACTGTCATGGTCCTAAGGCCAGAATTTTAAGTCTTTCTTCTTATTTTATGGTTTATTTGGTTTCTTTAGTCTTTGATAAAGGATTTCACCAAAACCTTTCTTAAAATCTCTGTATATCAAGAGGTCTCTTTACCCACCTTTGTTGATGCTTTGCAGAACTTTGACAAATCTGCAAAATATTACTTCTGTTTACCATAAAACCTCAGTTTCTCCTGGATGTATTCATTGCCCCTAGTTCTTTCCCTATTATTGTTTTCATCACTGGAATGATGGAATTGGTTTTAGGCTCTGTAATCTTTAAAAAAACCCCACAATCAATATCTGCTTTCTTCAAGGTTTAAGATATCAAGGCAGTTTTAAGCAAGTTATCTACCACAGTTCCTTTAGAAGACCTGAGAAAATACAAGAAACTCAGTAATGTTTGATTTGATAATTGTGTAATTTTCTTTTTGGTCTTTACATTTTGAGACAGAAATTCCATGGAGTTCTCCATAAAATATGATTCTGGCTTGTAGACATTCTCATTTTTCTCTTTAATGAACACATACAAATAGTTCATTTGGCTTCTCTTTTAGGGTATTATTTTCTCTGAGTGGTCCTTTTGAACTCTGATTATTTATTGCCTCTACAGACTGTCTGTCAGGAAGGAAGGAAGGAAGGAAAGAAGGAATTATTAGAAGCATGCTTAGCATGCTTGATTTATTCTGTTAGCAGGAAGGTATTAGAATGTGAGCTTTTTTGTTATTTCTAAATAACAAGGAACTGTTTTGCATTTTTGACTCCAGCGTGTAGCTATATGTGAGGCCAAAGCATTTCAGAATCTTCATGCAGAGATCGTAGATACCACCAGCGACTGCAAGCTTCCAGGTATGTCTTAAGCACTATCAGCTTTGAAAGTTCCACAATTTTCAGTGTCTTTTATTGTTATGTATTGTTATTGTTGTTATTGTTATTACATTGTTATTTTTTCCTCCATCCTATCTGGACACAGATACTGTTCCATGTAGTAAATGCTGCATTCTCACCCATTCAGACTAGATTTTCCTCAACACACAAATTCACTGCCAGTTACATGCACCTCTTGTTTCACCCAAATCAGGTCTTTCCATACATGTAGCTGTTCCCTCTCCATATTTTCTGGCCACCTACAACTGGCACACGCAATTCTTGTTTCTACAAGAGAACTGTAGTTAAATGTCCCATGTGACACTGGGTGCTGACGTTCTTTTAGGTAACCAAAATATGATATTGCTGATCAAATAGAACTCAAATATATTTTGTTTTCATTTCATAGACCCAAAGATGAAGAGTTCCAGAAAACAGGGCTTTATAACTGTTTTTCCCAGCCTTTATCTACATTGAACCTTTTGTTTCTTAGATCTGAAACCTGTTGCTCTCTTTCAGTTGAAGAAACAGTGGTTGCTGCCATTTGCCCAGGTTGTCCAAGGACTATCCCAACTGACAGTCCAGAACTGAAGGAGCTACTGAAGGTTTCTACAGAGAAGTATAATTCAGAGAGCGATGATGACTTCTACTATAAAGGTGGAGAAATACAATCAGCAACAGTTCAGGTTGGGATATTTCACAGAGATGAGGAACAGACATGACATTATTATTGGCCTGAGCTAAATGTTACCTGAAGTTTGTATTTAGATTTGAAATAATGTTTTTATCTAAGTGCTGATACATGTGGTAATTTAAATATCCATGCAATTTTTCCTGTAAAATCAAATCCATATTGGCTTGCATTCAAAAATTTCCAATCTCTTGAATTTTCTTTTTTTCTTAAAACAAAATGATTTAAAAGTATGTAAAGAAGGTTGGCTTAGGACATTTGATTTCTGTGTATCTACCATACTTTTTACCTTCGTAACATACCTTAGACTTTTAAAGTATAAAAGTTTTTTAGACAGGACTACTCCCTTGATCCACCACACGAATACTCTTCATGTTATTTTAAGCAGTGTCCACCCTACAGGTGTTCTATGGTCCAAAATGAGGCATCTTAATTTCCCTTAGAAATGTGTTATTTTATATGCTGATTTTGCTGCTAATAATATTCTAGCTAGATTCAGAAAAGCACACCTGTGCATAACTTAGTACATATAGATAAATAGAGCTTGATAAAGGATGAGGAATCAGGAGGATAATATTGGTCAGCATTTGCATAAGCCTTGTTTACTGTCCCAACACATCAAAACAGAAGTTTAGAAGAGAATTAAAAATTTGACAGTGGAATAGTTTAGAAAATAATTGGTCATAACTACTCCTGAGCATGAGGTGTCACTGGAGAAGGCACTTAAAGCACACCAGAATTTTTCCAAATAGCTCATATTATCTTACTGATAATATCTGCACCTTTTCTTCTTTCAAATTTTTTTCTTCCTTCTGAATTTCCCTATCATGACAGATATTAGCATGCATACACCTTTAAGACAGATTTCAGGGAAATAAAATTTCATGTCTTGCCTGATGTCCCCAAAGGAAGATATATTATTTCAAGCTCTGTGAAAAATACTAAGAGAACTCATAGCAGGCACATTCTTGAACCCATGCAGTTTCTCTCTTTAATGCGTTTGGCAAAGAGGTTCATTTTCAACGGAGCCCGTTCATCAGACACTTTGTTTTACTCACATTCCACTTTTCTGACATCGTATTTGGCTCTCTACAGTGCTATCACTAATGATTTCATCTGTTACTAATGAAATTACTACAGACATTTAATAATTGTGGGCCCAATATTATTCTGACCTTTTCTGTTTCCTTCAGTTTCAATGCCAGAATTTTTTGAGAATAGGAACTGGAGTAAATAAGTTATTTGATTAGAAGCAGATAAGTTTACTGCCAAATATTTTAATATTGTTTTTCACATATGTTGGCCCAGTGGTTAGGACTTGTAGAATACAAGTAGTTTAAGCTTGTAGAACATCATCTTTCCTGTGAAACCTTTTCAATAAAATGCCTTTAGTGCAGAAAGCTTTCTTGCTAATTTTTCAGGTGGTTGCAGGAAAAAAGTATCGAGTAAAATTTACAGTCTGGAAGACAAACTGCTCTAAGAGTGAGTTTGAAAAACTTAATGAAGACTGTACAGCCACATCAGAGAGTGTAAGTAATGATAATCTTGCCAACTGTAATGTTTCTAATGGACAAATTCATTTGCATCAGAAACAGTAAATGCTTATGTAAAATCATATCCTGGGTTCTGTTACCTGTTTCAGTAAACTTTTGTTCCAAGAAGAAGGGCAGCTTTCACTGTTTGTAACCCAAGTTAAGAAACCCTGAAACTTGAACCACAGCTGCAGGATCAGTGCTCACTGCAAAACCAAAGGAACTTTCTTTTGATAATAATCAATCAAAGAAAGGAGAGGAGAAGGCTGCTGCCAAATGAAATAGCTGCAATACTTCTGACTCTGTGGACTTGCAGCTAAGGAAAACATGAGACTGGATTGTTACTTGTGAGCAAAGGAATGAAATTTCTGGAGTGTGTGCCATGCTCTTGATAGCAGGAAAATGTGTTCTGGACACTGGAATGTTGATAGGGCCAGCAACCATTGGCAAGGGGGTTGTTTGGGGAAAGGACCTTTACCTCCCATCTCTTTTCCCACCATATGAACAGTGCTTACCTGTGAGCTTTTAGGATTTGTTAGTGCAGCAGGAACTAAAAGGAAAAAATAAGGCTTTATTTAAATTTTCCAGTTTTTAGTAGGAGAAACACCATAAACAAAAAATATTTCTTAGGAATATCATGAAGATTATGCAGTTAGTGCTCCAAAAGTGAGAGAGATGAAAAATCCAATTTTCAAGATTTAATCTGAAATCCAAAGTTGAATTAAAATGTTCACACAGGCATACTACAACCTTGAAAAGCTAAGCTGTGGATGTGTCCAAATACAGAAGTATCCATCACTAAGATAGATTTAATAAACACTTGGTTTAAGCTCCAAGGATTTTAAAGAATTATTGAAAAACCCATTTCTCTTTCAGGCTCAAGTCTCTTCCTTTGTGTCTGAAGTTTTGTTGCCTTAATGTGTTGGTTTTTGTTTTGTTAACAGGCATCACTGTCGTGCGATGCACAAATTCACGTGATCCCATGGCAGGATAAAATCTATCCCCAGGTGAACTGCTCTGAAGTGCACCAAGCGGTAAGATTCTTCTTCACTATCCATCCTATTAAGCAGAGTGTAGGACAAAGGCAGTCAATAAATTCTTTATCCATTCCAAGTTATCCCATATTTTATACCAAAAATAAAGGAACACAGTTCTTTTAACAGCCTCATTAATGTTACACTCTTTTCTCTCACCCTCTAACCACAACCCCATTACATCAAAGCCGTTTCACCACAACCAACAAGGTGATCACACAAACAAAGACACTGGGACAGGGAGAAGTTCTGCCTGTTGGCTGCTCCTCTGCCTTCTCAGTTAAGCTCTGGAGTATCAAGCCCCATCAAATCCCTCAAATTGCTACTCATACTAGGTTTAAAAGTTGAAATAAAAATGTATTTGCTGGCACAATAATTATAACCCACAGATATCCAAAGCATCTGTGCACTTTTCCATATGAATTGAGTGGTGCCTGCTGCAGCTGTCAGTCTCTGCACAAGGATCTTCCAATTTCTCCCTACTCAGCTCCACGATGAACTAGTACTGAATGCGAGCCAGTCTGAAAATCTCACAATGGGATACAAATATTTTATTGTCAGATATTTCTGAGGATTGCAGAGACTCCATTGTGACACTGAATAAATACAGATTACCCTGCCCTTGTAACTAATAACTTCACTCTGCTCAGAACCTTCATAACTACATAGTCATTTGTTATGTATCAACTAATGCCTCTCCTCTCTATTTTCACAATATTTTATCCATATCAACTTTCAAATTTAGCTTCAACCCAAATAACTCTGATTTTCAGGTAATAATGATCAGACTTTGGAGGAGAGAAATGAAACTCGTGTTGTACAGTGAGTGTACACCATGTATTCACAGCTTTTGTCTCCCAGTTGAACACTGATGAGTAGAGATGACTCAATAACAACAGAATGTTTGATATTATCAGCTTTAATCTCTGTTTGGGATTTCCAGGCAGTATTCTGAAATGCATATCTCAAATCTAGAAGTAAAAAATTGAATAGCTACATTTTATATAACAAAATTACACAGATGTTCTGCATATTCTGCCATTGATGCTATTCAGAGATGCGTTAACTTTCAGCATAAATTGGTGCTATACATGGGAGTGTAACACTCTAACATGCACCGGGACATTTAGTCCTAGAATCCAACTGTATTGTTCATAAATTAAAACCAGTACATGTGTTTTGCTCTCTGTATTATAATTCCTCTCTTACATTGACAAAATTTCAGTGATACAATTTTTTTTTACACATTTAGCTGCTAAAATATTCCAGAATTATTTGGGAGGATGTTTATGTTTGTATGCTTATCTCAGAAGAGAGACTTGTTTAGATTTTAGTTTAAAAATCTGCTATGATTCATGTAATACAATGAGCCAGCTTCTGAATTTCCCACATCTGAAGTAATTGTTCTGTTTCACGTAACAAATGTGGCTACTATTGCAATGTTTTTTAGGTGTTCTTTGCAAGGAGGCCTCCTGGATTCACACCTTTCCGGAGCACTGTGATGCTAAGCCAGCCACATGCAGTTTCACAGGCTGATAAAAATGAAGGAGAAAGTCAAAGCCCTAGCACAGAAACGAGGAAAGACAATGGACAGGAACCAGAAGGCGAAGGTGAACCTGAGCATAAACACAGGCACAAGCACAGGCATAAACACAGGCATGGAGTTAAAAAGGATCATGACAATGACAAAAGGCACAGGCATGACATTGGCTGTGGGCACAGAAGTGGCCATGGGTGTGGGCATAAAAAACACAGTAAAAAGAATAAACATAAACATCCAAACCCCAAATCTTCTGAGGAGTCAAATGAGAGGGGTTTTAATCAAAATGAAACCTTCCCATCATCATCCAGTGCTGAAACTGCACTGGAGCTGGTTAGTACAGGGGTTGCAAGGGAGGAAACCAGTAGACCTGCAGAGCCACTAATTGTTCCTGATACTTCTTTATTTAATGGATTGCCAGATCGCCCAGAATCTCCTCGCCCCAGATGTCCTGGAAAACCATGGAAACAACTTGTGGGCTTTCCAGCCCCTCCTAGCTTTCCCAGAGAATTCACAAATGAGGATCTCTTGCCTTCTGCAGCAGGAAACATCGATCCAGCTACAGAAAACAAGGAGAAAGACTTTGATCTCACAGATGCTTTAGCATAATTCAAACATTGCAGGATCCTTTCAGAAATGTTTTGTAGAATATAAGAAGAATACTGCCTTTTGAAATGTATAAAAGATGAAGAGGCAAAAGCTCATATTCTGTTAGCTGAAATACTCAAGTAGGTCACCAGCATTTCTGGGGACCTAAGACCATATGGCAATACTGTGCATTTGCATATATTTGCAAATATGTAAATCTGTGTAACTCATCTGCCTCAATTTTCTATAAGCACAAACTGAATCACTGCATCAAATCTTACTGTATTATATCTAAAAGAATGGCAGAAAGAATTTTGCAGATTACGCTAAGAATCTTGACCAAATATGGGTAAAACAAGACAATATAGAACAAGAGAGCTTCTCTTAGATATGTGAAATATTTTTTTCTTTAATTGACTGGAGTGGATCATTTAAATAACAAAATAAAACAAAGGAACCTTTTCACCTGTTAATTTCTTTAAACAAATCAATATTGCTACCAGTCTATCACTAGCGGTTGTTCTGTTGGATAACAGGGACAGCTGAGAGAATCCTAAAATAAAGCAGATTTATTATTCTCTATACATATTATGTTAACTACCTAGAGAAGCACATTGATTGCCAGATTTTCATTCAGCAGAGATGAACAAATCCTACAGATCAGATGACAAAATTACGAACTCTTGAGACACCTAAAATTTGTGTGCCTTCTTCCATTATTAGGTTGTGCATCATTTTGAGACTGGACTGATTTTTCTATTTGGGGCATCTTCCAAAGGTTGAGTTTTTGGTGCAATGCATTAGCTAAAAAGCAGCAAATATTTCTTGCAAAATAAAATGTTCTCCCTCTGTATGGATGCAATAACTTAGCTGAAAAAACCACAAAGCAATAAATAAATAAATAAATACTTCAATGCCAGATCAGTTCACCAGCTGAAATGCTACTCCATCCTGTAAAGGGTTAGTGACAGGTCCTACGAATGATAACGCCTCACTGATTTTGTTGTAAAAGACCACATTACTTGAAACCACAGTGGAAATGCCCTCCACCACAGCTGCAATTCCGCTCATCCCAGCTGCTAGGATTGCTGTGGCATCAAGACTTTATATTCAACAACTGGGAATGGCTTCTTTTGTGTGCTGTGCTTCTACAGTCGGGGAGGAGGAAGGGGAAGTCTGCTCAGAGAATGCAAAAGAGATGGGAACAGGATCAGGAGGTCCTGGTGTAACAGGTGAAGGATGATCTGCAGACAGGAGATAGCTACCAAGAAAGGTCAGAAGACACAGAAGTGGAAATAACAGAGGCAGGGTGGCATGATATGGCTGGGGTGAGAAGAACAAATTAGTGGTAAAAATTGAAACAGAGTGAATGGGATGGAAAAGTGGGTGAAGGTACAATTGTCAGGGAGCTGTAAATTACCGGAACTCAAGAAGGGGGGCAAGAACAAAAATAAAAAGCAAGAGAGGTGTCTCTGATTGTGCAGGAGAGTCCCCAACATATCACAGAACAGAACTCATACTGCCTGAATCTAAACATCCCCTGACAGTGTAGGCACACCTCCCATTTTCAATGCCTGGTTCCTTTTTTTCTAACTGCATTAGAAAATTCATTAGAATGTATTGAAAAAGTAAGGAAATCTAAAATTAGAAACAGGAAACAGTGCCTGTGAGTAAAAATTCAGCATGGTTGTGTGCATCTGAACTTTTTTTCACATAGTATAACTGGCTGCCACATAGGGATGGATGGAGACAGACAGACAGTTATCTATCATGACTGATGGTATCAGAACCATTATACTTCCTTTCTTTCTGAAAATAATCATTCAGAAATAATAAAAATTTGCTGGAGCCCAATTTTAAAGAAAGATACAGTAATAATAACCCCTAGATGCATCACTAATCAGATCCAGCCTTTTTAATTCATTCCTTTCCTTGCAGCATAATATGAAAAGGCTATCTTCTTGTTTTGACAAGAACAAAACTTACAAAGCTATGCCAATGAAAGCCTTGAGAGTTATCTTTAGTTCTCTGCTTCTTTTCTTCTGAATATTTGACTGGTATGATTTTGGCTGTAACTGGAAACTGTTTGTGTATATTGAAATAATAACAACAGTATAAGCTCAAAACCAGTTTTTCTTTAAATTACAGTAGCAATTGAATAATTAATGCAAAATTGCAGCAAAGACACAAAGATGCAAATATGAGAAAAACAAAGTTTTCTTTCCATTTCCAGTCTCCCTGATGTGAATGAAAGGAACATCACGCTCTTGATGTATTCTCCTCACAGAGCACATACACAACCATGGGTAGTGAGACAGGACTGAGTGGTCAATTACCACGTGCTATAGTGATGATGTGAGGCTCCAATATTGTTTAACACAAAAATGACAATTTCAATTTGTTTATACAATTTACAAAAGCAATTACTTTTAAAAAAATCATTCTGGAATAAAAATCAGTGTTCCATGTGTAAAAATTCTGAAACAGAATGTTTGGATATTTTTAGAACAGAACATTTCCATTTCTCATTGATGTGCTCCCACAGAAAGTTTCAATTATCACAAAACAGCACTTTCAGATGGAAGAAGCTGCTGTGAGAAAACTCCTGACCAGGCCTTTTCTTGCTCCTGCTGAAGAGCTCTGCAAAACTCCCAGCTTCTCCTCCTGCTGGAATCACGCTGGAGCGCTCTATCCAGGGCCTGCAGCGCCAAACGAGCACTTTCCTCCTTGGCCAGCAGATGGCACAACTTTTGTCACAGGGTTTATGATCGCCAAATTTTTTCAGGTTTGTCATTGCCAGGAATGGTTTAGTAGGCTTAACACTCAGCGTTTCTTCTGGGTGAGTAACACTGTAGCTAAAAACACCCCATCTGTGCAATCTGTTTTAAATATTAAGCTCTAGCAATAGAGCTTCGATGCTTGCCAGTTACTTACTATAAGCAAAGCATATAAATAACACTCTAAATGCAATTGGATGAACATGTAAAATAAGGGCTGGTCCCGCACCAGAAAAATTGTATTCTTATTGATACAGACAATCGGAACTAGGAGCCTGGGGTATGAAAATATGTCTGAATTAAACCTCTGTTTACTCATACTGCTGACATCCAGAGCCATATGATGGCCATTCTGCAGCTGTCTGAATTTAATGTTCTCCCTCCCCTGTTCATTCCATCTGTGCAATAGCACAAAACACATATTTTAACTGACCATATGAAAAATTCCTCAGCTTTACTATGGATGGACTATTGGATTTTTGCCATAATTCAGACATGACCTTTTCATCACACTCAGCAGTTTCAATCATCCTCCAGTGCTATGTTCACACAGTGTAAGCCACGGGAGAGAGCTGTGCAAACACCTGACATCAGAACATGTGGAGCATTAATGTGAACACTGCTATTTGATAGGATGTAAGAACCCATTTCTTTCCTTGTTTTCTCAGGTCTCTCAGCCAGCAAGACAATTGCTCCCAATTTAGGAATAACAGCTCTGAGGATAAATGAGTCTAAGTGGCTACAGAATTAGAAATGACACTACTACATTGCCATTGTAATGTAGACAGAGCTGTACCAAATCTAATGTACAAATTCCTCATATATTCTTTAAAAATAACAATGGGGATAGATATTTTCAATTTTGTAACCAGCTACTCACCCACAATTCTTTATTCTGCTGTGTTTACAAGACGCCATTAATGTAATATAGCTCCCACAGTTTTAATTAAGCTTATGTGCAAGTTCATTTGGGAAAATGTAATTAATAATACAATGTTTCTACTGCATTCTAAAATAAGAGGAAGGGTGTGTTAAGGAGTAAAGAATGAAGGTTTTTCTAGTTGGGTAAGGCATTTTGCTGCAATGAATACTCCTAATACTGCAGCTCCTGCAATGGTTCCAATCTGCTGCCCACTGAAAACTCAACCATAACCTTCAAAGGAGTAACTCCTACACTATGGACTAAGGGGTTAGAAACCTCATAGTGATTCTTTTCTCTTCTGCCATGACTACAGATAGTGCTGATCTGTGGGTTGAAGATCAGGCATTAAAATACTTACCTTACTCAAATTAAGCCAAAGAAAATCAGAATGCCTTGCAGAATTCAGTCACGCCAAAGGAATATATTTGTTTTAAAAATGCAAAGACAAAATATATTTATGAGGGGCCCTGTATGAATTTGGTGGATGCCTCTCCACCTTCCCACTGGATGCACTTATCACAAGATCCAACAGACCACTTGGCTTGAAAGAAAAGAAATACTATCGTTTCAGTGCAAAACAAGGGAACAAAACAAGTCTGACTAAGGCAGAGAATGAACAAGGATGTATTTTTAACTGAAACTTAGATTACTATAAGAAAACTCAAACAGTTGGGCTAGACAAGAATTGAGGATTATTGATTTTAAGTTGGGGAACATAATGCTTATGAACAGAATATCAATAGGAGCATGTTTAAAGAAAAACTTTGTCCTACATGCCCAAAACACTATAGTTCAGTGCCTTAAAAATCCACCAGACACATGTAAAAAAAAAATATTATTTTGTTTCTTATTCTAACCATTAAGCATGTCAGCAGAAGTTAATTTCTTGCCATTTAATCCAAGAGAAAAAAAGACTAATGCCATAAAACATTATGAACAAGTAAATCTAGTATAACTGAATTCTCTTCCTTTCCTGTGTCAATTGTTCTACTAGCTGTAGTGACTAAAAGAGTAGTAATGCTCACAAAATTAATAAAAACAAAGGGGTATAATGGGATATAACTCGGGCTCTGCAAAAGAAAAAAAATCAGTTCCAGAAGGAATCCAGAATTCAGACTGATCGTTTAAGCAGTCTTGTGACTGCTAAACTAAAATCTCCTGTTTGAGTGCAGAAGCCTGATTTTACATTTTGCTGAGAAGTCTGTGCTCCCATTAACCTTAAATAGCATTATGGGTACTCAGCATTTCAAAACTCAGGCCTTGGACCACTCAGCCAAAGCCTATCGTGTTGAAAGTTGATATTACCTGGAGTGGTTGAGATGGAAATTGAGCAGCGCAACACCTCAAAAATGTAATTATGGGCAGCATTAGCAATCAAAGTAGCTTTTATATTTTACAGTGTTTTGGGAATTAGTGCAAGTCCTGGAATTAACCACAGCAGCACTAGTGGCTTAACAGCTTTTTTTCCTGGCCCAAATGCAGAGATTAGAGTGTTCTGGGCAATGTTTGCCATATTTCCTTTTTCCCTTGATCACTCCCACAATACAAACCAGGTGGAAGACACGGGCAAACCAAGTATAAACTACAAGATCACCCTTTTCTTCAGAATTCAGTACAAACATGTGGACAGATTAGTAGATTTACAAACAACACCTCTGTCTGTTCAGCTCTGTTAAGTTGCTTTTCTATCATAAGACAACCAAGATGCCTCTGAAACTTTGACTCAAGTTGATAGATCTGTGGGTTGTAGCTGACAGTTTGGCATGGAACAGCAGCAGTATGAAGGTTATAATGTGGGTGCACTCCACTCAAGACATTTCTGTATCAGCACTGCTGTAGCTCTGCTCTTATTCACTGTAAATACATACTAGCCATCATCAATCCATCAACTGGAACAAATAAATATTCATACTATTTGGAAATTGATGAGAATAGCTTGTCATTTAGCAACACTGTGCTTCTGCCCCCACTCTCTGCCAATGAAAAACTATTACACTGATCTTAGACTGCAACACTAACCATCCAATAAATGTTTATATAAGGCAACCAAATTTTTGTCTGGATAGGGCCCATCCATTCCTTGTTTAGCACTTATTTCACAAAGAGGTGTTTATTATACAGTCATATTCGTTTGAATAATCACCTAATGTCTCTGAAGAACCCAAACTGATTTGACTCAGAAGTTCAGTGATCTCTTCTGAAATATAGCACCTAATGCCCTGTGGAAATCAGTCCTAATACACTCAGCAAGGCACTATCAATTGTTCAGAGAAAAAGACTAAACCCCTTGCTGACACTGAACTAAATTACCATCATTTGTACTGCCTCAGTCATGGATTAAGACTTGAACTTCATATGCACTGGCTCAGAAGATCCCACAAACCTTAACAGGATGTTATCAACCCCAAGTGCACTGGAGAACAAAGTAAATCAAAAGAATGGTTCTAAAGAATGCAGGAGAACTTTTTGTAGCTTACAAGTTTGACAAAATTAGTCTGAATCAAAAATGAGTCTGGCTAGTAAAAATACACTTGAACATCCAATTCCATGTGACAAACTTTGGAAATGGAAACTTATGTATGCATGATTGATAGATCTTGCCCAGTGCCATTCATGACTGGGAAATGTATGAGCTAAACTCTATACACTCAAAGAATAACAATTTCACAGTGAGAGATGGTAGTCCTAAAAATAAAAATCTGAATCCCTAACATTAACAGCCTGAATTACTCAGTCTTACTACCAGGCTGCTATAGAAAAAAAGTTCACTCTGACCCAAACTGCAAACAGACTACAGGAGAACAGTCTATTTGATAAATGGTGGTAAAGTGCAAAACAAGAAATTGTGAGAAAGGGCTGATCTATCCAAGCACACTCAATAACACAGCAAACAGATGGTTAAGCAATATCAACACAGGAGTATCAACACAGCTAATACATTGTTACCACTGCCTCCATAGTTTGTTTTGTTCTCCTCAAGGCCCCGCCATGCAAACATGGCAGGAGTGCTGGGTTTGCTGTGCAGGGCACGTGGGTTCAGACACCTCAGAAACATCCTAGGGACTGGGAGAAGGAGCAGGTGAAGGATAGCAAAAATATGTAGAATGTAGGAAAGCAGCAGCAGATGTAGAAACAGCAGCAGCAGCTTTTTCATGAGTGTGTTGCAGATAATTCTGTAATGATATTGAAGTCTTAAACTACTACAGAGCTCACCCCATTAAAGATATCCCACAGAAAGCATGTCTGATGTTGGTTCTATAGTCAGTATGCTTGAGTACCTAAATTTCATTTTTATTTATTTATTATACATTTCCACTCAAAAGACATCTACTTAGATAACAGAAGACAAAAGGTCATTGATAAGAGATTGATAACACATCAACATATCACAACAATCTTATCAAAAAAACCATAATTTCACTTGCATTTTGAAAGCTTTCACAGCACTGCACAGCTGAATGTAACAACTGAGGCATTTTAATATATACAAACTGCATTCATCAGCTCAATACTATGCTGAATTTTTTACCACCATTTTTTCTTCTTGTTTATCTCCCTACTGAGTTTTTTTCATGGCTGTCTCTACCCAGGGTAATAATGTTAATGCCCAAGTAGTATCAAAAAGCAGCTACCTTGAAGCAGCAGTGAGTATTTTCTAAAGGAAAAAGTCACTCTTCTTCTCCCTCCTTTCTTTGCAGCATTTCCTCCTGAAAGCATGGGAGTGTGCTTGCTTGCTCATCACTCCTGCTACCCTAAACAACTGAGATAGATAGCTTTGTTCTTCTGCACCAGCAGTTCTGCTCATGAACACTGACACTGAATTTCCTTTTTTAGACAGCAAGGACGCAGACTTTCTTCCTCTTCTCCCTCCCTCTGCCTTGCCTCCCCTCCCCCTCCTACAGTCTTTGCTGTGCCCTCATCTTACCTTCAGCAGCACAAGAAATCCATGCTGCAGTTTTTTTTCCTCGTTAGCAGCTCTATGGCAACAGCAGTTCTGAGGCAGCAGTCCTTTACAGTTCTCACTTCATTCTCCTTCCTTCTGCATAAAGATACACAGCCCGTTAGCCCAGGAAATCAGCAAAGACAATTCTGATGTGAATTAGTAAACACAATTCCACAATTATTTCAGGAAAAAAGCATGTTCCAGGGGGTACAAAGTTGTATTCCCAGAAGAGATTAATATTATGTGCAATGCAAATGAATAATATTAAAAGGAAATCAGAGAAATTCTTTTGGGTAATTAACTGTAAAATCATCTTTGCGATAACTCTGCTTTCTTGGACAGAAAGGTGAAAAAGAGAATTCTGAGCTTAAGATATACAGAGTATTACATTCAAATAAAGTCCTCTAAGAATTCGTCATTGTTTGATGGAGTCTTTATTTGTTATTAGCACATAAATTAAATCAGTGCTTTGCTTGTTAAAATCCTGCTGAACTAAAGGCAATAATGGCTCACAAAATCTTGTAGTCTTGTAATCCATGGAAAAATATATAGCCAAATACATTTAGAAATGGTAGCACAAACCTTAGAGAACAAAAAAGTGACAAAAGAAAAACTACCAGTAATTGGGTAGTTACTGAGTACTATAGCAGCTGCCTGCTTCAAAATCAGGATTTTCTGATTTCTTACTTTGTTACTTCTAAATTAATCAGAACAATGAGCTACAAATAAATGCAAATATGACAGCAAAAAACTCAACTACTTAAGACTCAGAAACAATTATTAGCAGAAGCTCTTAAATCAAAGCACAATATAAAAATACTTTGAATAGAGGCATATCCATTCTCTCTATATACTGCAACAAACTGCCAATATTTTATAATCTAATCACTTTTATCACATGCACAAAATCAATCAATCGATATAGTCCTGCAATTCAGCATGAACTTGCATTTCTCTCTCCTGCTGTGTAAAGAACAAAGGTTTCTTGCCACTGCCAAAAGCTGTGACAAGAAGTGTTAAAGTGCATGTCCCTGACTGGCACGAGCAACAGCACAGTTACTCGTGGCTGGAGTAAAGGCATCGCCTGCATCCTGTCTCTGCTTGCATCAGCCCATGTCCACACCTGCTGGAAAACCTGGGAAACAGGGGCAGGTGCTCCTGGGCACAATCTGAGAGGAAAATATTGAATTCCTTACTAATCCAGCACCTCACATGTTCATTTTTGTCTCATCTGGCAATATTCAGTTGGCATACCAAATAATATAGAATAATGTTCTGGGATGGGTTGAAGCACAAACTACTGGGGCTAAGGACTGACCTACAGAGGCTTCCTAGCACTAAACTGAAGCCCCAAAAACCAGAGCAGTTACATTTAACAGCTCACTTGGCACTTCAGTTTAATGGGCACACAACTGAGACTCAGCCACAAGAAGAACATGCCTCGCTAACACTGTTAAAGAGAAAAGCCTTTGAATAGTTACTTTTCATCCAAAAAAATCTCAGAAGGATTAAGAAACCAAACAAATAAAATGATTAAACAAGTCAGAATGTTGATCTTGATTAATTTTAAACTTTTTTTAAACTTTTCCCCACCCTGATCTGGCTGCTTTGCAGGCTGAAGCACAGGTCACAAAGCAATCAGTCCAAGCTTTACAATTTACAAAAAGAAATTCTTCAAAGAGAGATAATCATTTCCATTTTACAAAGAGATGAAAGAAGGGAACGAAGCTGAAACTACTCATCTATAGTTTCACATTGTGCCAGTATCAGTGACAGAAACAAAACTTAGGGAATCTGAGCTATTATTACCTGAAGAAATGAACAGTCTCAATTTTCTTATGAAAAGTACAGCTCAGTAGAAAACTTTCAGTTTATAGAAATTAAGATTTACCTTGAGGCCAATACTTCTGATCACAAAGCTCATTTTATTAATGACAAAGTATTTAGCTTAATTAACTTCTACATGTTACAAGAAGCTCTATAAACTGCAAAATACTGTTGTGAAGGTTAAAATCCTCTGATAGAAAAGAAACAAGAAAATTCAGTTACTATGCAACGCTGGATATGGACAGAAAGAGCTTCTGTTAGGGAAAAATGAAATTATTTCTGTGATGTCTTACTGCTTAGAGATGTACACATTTGAAATATTCTGACAATAAGTACAGAGTGTATTACTGCCTGTAACACACTCAAAGCAAAGCTCTCTGTGCAGTGCTGTATCAGCTGGTAACACCAGACATTTTGTTGTCACTAATTTGAGATAGGCCCTCATACCTCACAGTGCTGCACACTCTGGAAAGCACAGTGTATTTGTTCTGACATCCAAAAGTGTGATTGGGATGGACAGACAGAGTCACATGGCTCACTGCTGTCACCAGTGAGGACACAGGCCAGCTATCAAGGTACACATATGTACAGCATACATTAGAGACTGGTGCTCTTTTTACCACTTATGAGTCCCGTGAATTTACCCCTGTAAAAGTCAAAGAACTGCTTGGCCTTTTTGGTGTTTTCATCTTGGGTTTGGTTCCCACACATTACTTCCTCCTACTAAGCAAATAACACTCAACATTTTTACCAATAAGGAAAAGTACTCGAATTAAATACAGACATAGGTGTGCCTGCGGTGGCTGTGCCAAAACGGAACCAACTGAACACAGCAAATTAAAAACTCAAGCAATGTCAGTGAATAGCAAATTTGTATAATCATGAGAACAAACAATGTGCAGAGATGGTTAACCAACAGCAGAAGGAAAACAGTTTTCTTCAAAATAATGCACAGGCTTGTATTTACCCTTCTCTCAGACCTGGTAAAAATATTCTTGGCCAATTGTCTCACAGAAATATATGACATGCAGTATTTCATGGCTTAAAAATTAAATGCAACCACAACTATGTCAGGATGTGATCATCTGCCACCTGGTTCATCTCTCAGCTTTATTTACTTTTGAAATATAAAGAACAAACTCTACCCTGGAAGTAGCCTGCAACTTCTATCAAAGACTTCTAGGCTACCTTCCATTCCTGATACCCACATTCTTTAAGGATTTGCCCACACATAACCTTTGAGACAAACAATATCAACCCCACATTACAGAGAAGAAAACTCGAGTGCAAAGAGAGCTCTCATTCCAATAAAAGTCAATGGCAAGTCTAATAAATATCATCTGCTCAATTTTAGTGCTAAAATTCCAGTCTGTGGTCACACTAGGAGCCCTTAACACAACAGAGGAACAGAACTAAGCTGATTTCATGTCCTGGGCTTGACTAGAAACCTTGAAAACTTGGAAACAAAGAATCAAAGTGCTCAATCAAGAAGAACATTCAAGACATAAAACTATGATTATTGAGTTTTATAGCATGCAGAGGCCTGGATGACTACAAAATCATAGAAAGAAAAGCATATTTCTGTTTCAAGTATTTGGGCTAAAATTTTATTGTGCCAACATTCTTCTTATTACCAGAATTGTTACTAAAATTACAAGACTACCGTAAGTGATTCCATATGACAGTTTTCTTATGTTACACTCCTTTAAAGAATTAACAGTAATTTACATACTTCCACTAAGAAATTAAATACTGACTTTCTAGAATTAACCCTGTTTTTTTATTAGAAGATCAACCAAATGCTAACCAAAGTAAAAGGGAAATTTTTCACAATTTTAAAGTTTTGGACGAAACTATACCCACTATACAAATAAGTAGCAATTAACTTCCCCTAGCTCTTTAGATTTTTTGATCCCCTGGGAGAGGGCTGAGAAACCAAGGCTCCTTTGAGGGCCCAGAGCACTTCTGCTGCTTCCTTTTCAGCAGCAGTTTACAAGAGCTGTCCAACTGTATAAAGGAAAGACCATCTTTCTTAAAAATTCAGCAAGAACTTCACCATTCCAGAGCAAGAAATAAGTAATAAATAACTCCAAACCCCTGAAGGTGAGAGGGTCACTACGAGTCTGAATTTAAACTCCAAACTCTAAGAGGAGATGAATTAATGGATGAATAACCTGAAAGAATAAATTCACACAGCTTTGCTGTTATTTATTTTAAACCACCCAAGTAAGTTAGTCTTAAATAGTTTAACAAATTATTACAATCAAGAAAAAAATCTAACTGGGAATGAGAGAACTTGAGCTAAGAAAGTTCAAAAAATTCTGCACAAGTGAAGCAGGAACACTCCTTGGAGATGTGTGCTCCAAGCAATTAGGAGGCACAAGCCATAAAGCACCCCACAAACATTTCAGACAAGTGAGTCAGTGGCCAGCCAAAGGCCCCGTCCACCCCACATCCTCTGCACAAGCCTGAATATCTTGAATAGACTGAGCATGTGGGGCAATTAAATCAACCAAAGCAGTTTAAATCCCACTGCCTTTCCATAGTGCTTGGCACCTAAATAATTTAAGCATCTTTGAGTATGTTCCTTATTGGCCTAGTGCACAACTATTCAGTGAGACAGAACTTGGACAATGAGAGGAAATTCTGGATGTACTTTCAATTCACTCAACAGGGACATCACTGAGATTTCACAACACATTTGACTACAGTTACAAAGACTAGAAATATCTGTCAAAACATAACAAAGTTGTAAATAACTTTAAAAAAGGATGACAAAGCAAGCCTAACAACCCAATGTACTAAAGTCATCATAATATGCATTTCAGATTACACTGAGGTACTACAGAATACAAAGCCAGCATTCTCAGTCCATTAAAAACATTGTATCTTATACATTCTTATTGTTCAGCTTTTTTAGATTGTAATTTCAATGGAGGAACCAAAAATACTTGTTAGCATTAATGACACCCCAACTGCATTTAAATAACAAGCATGGGACTCCAGGAATCTGGACTTTCTTTCTCCTCTGGAGGTTTTCCAGAACATATCCCCTCCCACATCTGAGGAAGCACGCTTTTGTTTAGGCAGGATCCTTTGGGACTGATGAACTGAAAATATCACTTCTTGCTAACAACACCCTAACAAATCATCTTGATCCTTAACATGACCTACTGTGAGCAACCACTGTTTACCATTACCTTCCTTGCCCTGCCAGTCATGGCAATCAAATAATACACAGCCTGAACCCTGGCACCAGACTTAAAAATGCAGGAAAAGAATTCTGGGATCTTGCAGGCTTCCTATGAAGTGCCTGTCAGTTTCACAGCAAATTCAAATCGTGCCATGAGATTATTAAAAAGAGATTTCTGAGGTTTCCTAATGCAAATGGTACCATTGCCTTTACCAGGATATTGGTGAGCTGGAGCTCAGTTTCAGGAGGTGTCAGCTCCTACTGGTTTCTTTAACTACGTCACTCCTTCCTTCAGTCTGCATGAATAATCACTGGAAACCCAGCTGCTAAACCAGCTAGTCCATCTGTTACCCCTGCTAATAAATGTATTATTATGTTCACTCTCACTAAAGAGCTCATGATTCACTGGGATTGTCTTTTTGGGAAACACCTACAAAAGTATATTAGGTGTACATATATATATATATGTGGTTCTGGATCCTATCTTTAGCAGCCTAGACATGTTATTTAGTGTCTTCTTGGTTTCCCTTCTGCCTGAAGATAACATGAACCTGGTCCTTGGGGAGCAAGTTTTCAGCTGAGGCTGCTCTAAAAAGCTTAATCAGATTTAAAGCCAGGGGACCACTAGAAACCCCAGTGTCATTACAAGATTTTTGTCAGTGACAAAATCTGACCTTTTGGCAACTCTCAGTTTGATGCTTCCTGTTCAGAACACAAATAATTCCAGGCAGAGTATGGCTAACAGTGGCCCATAAATACACAAAGTAGATATGAACACACATGAAAAGACTGTTAGCACTACTGTAATCAAAGAGATATTTCTCAAACATTGTACAGAGCTTTTAAAGGGTATAAAATGTAGGATTTTTTTCTCTAGTGCAGTTAGGGGTCATTGCTAATACAAGAAGCGTGGATATCTTGTTTCATAAAAAGAGAAGACTGATTCTGTGTTTCCAACTGTTTGCTTGAAGTTTATGAAACAACATTTTTTTCATCTTTTCATCTTTTCGTTTGGTGAAAGAAGTTGATGATTTCCACTGGAGGAAACACTGGGGTCCTTTTCTCATATACCTTAATATACCATATGGATGTGCCAGATCCATATAATAAGTGCCTTTCACGTGGGAACTGATGATTTGTTTCTTAAATCATAATTTCATTGTTCCAGTCATACACACTTGAGGCAAATAGAGCATCTGCCAAGGAGCCACTGGACTGAGGAGTGTCACTGCATTAAAACAACCATGAACCAGGGCAAATAACACAACCAAATTATCAAATTCTGCCAAACTCTGCCACAACCACGTGACAGCAGAAACCAGTCTGCTCACAGGCTTTACTTTCAATTTTAGCATTAGGTGAATCAGAAATGAACAAAATCCTCAGAGACGGGGATATTTTAAGCTCATCTATAAAGGTCAGTGATCAGGAGCTCAGGGGGACGTTTGCCTCTGTAGTTGCCTAATGCCAAGAAATCTTGGCATTTAATCAAGAGATCTCCCACTATTTTAGCCAATAAATTACAATACCAACTTTTAAAATTGTCCTTCTTGATTGAAGATAATAATTAAAAAAATTTTCGAGGCTTTTTTTATTTTTTTAGTAGAATGAAGTTTGACCAAGTGTTGTAAAACAAGATTTGCCACAAGCTAGAGCAATGAGAACAATTTCTCCTTAAAGAAATCCAGGAAAGCCTTGTTACTAGAAAACTGTTATCAAATCTGAGCACTCAAAGTAATCTGAATACCTGGGTAATCTGAAATGACACTGGTTTCTTTATTGGAAAAGATAAAGCAGATACTTGTTTCTGAGATGCCATTCCAGGTCTGGGAAGAATGATGGCTTACCTTCCTAAAATTCCCACATGTCTGGAAATCTTCTCCTCTCAGATTTGCAAATCTACTAAGACTTAAATGCAGTGCTTGAATAAAAATATTCATCTAAATTCAACAATTTTCCTAATAAATATTCAAGATCCTTAACAAATACTCAGTAGTGTTATTTCTCCATTTAGACTCAAATCACTTTTAATGCAGTGGGAAATCTAACAGTGCTGGCCCAAAACTGTGTTCACATTCTTTCTTCAGTCCATCCTGTTTGTTTTTCAACCAGAGGTTAATAGTCCACACAAACTGGCATCATTCATTTAAAAGGCCTCTAGCTATTGTTGTGTGTCTAGCTGAACTGCAAACAAGAAATATGCTCAATATTTTCTACCCAGCAGGGGTGGACAGAAAGAACTTGAGAGCATTAGGATAGGCTGACAGTGGATTTATATAATTTTGCTGGGATAGTGGTAGGTTGTAATATTTCTACAGATAATATTGCCCCAGCAGATGCTACCATAGGAAGATTTAAGGTATAAATAGTCTTTGAGAGGTTCCCTTTATGGATATTCTAGATGATTCTAGACAATTTACAAATATTCTAGACAAGTAAAGGGTTGAGTTTTTCAAGCACTGCCTCCATTTCTTCATATATAATCACTATGGAAACAGATTGCAAAGTAATACACATAAACCATACAAAGGTGGCACAAAATTATCGCTTTTAATTGATATTACTTGCCACCATAAGAAATACTGATTAATAGATTAGATTATTGTGAAATCCGATATGAGCATTAAAATGATCGACATTTTTTTCTGCCACAGTAGAAAGCGTTGGGCAAGATCATGCAATCGGTTTGCACAGTAACAGTTCTCTTAGTGCTTTATTTTGGACTGCACTAACCTTTAAATCATTCTTGCCAGGTTTTTCGTGTACTGCGATCTGCAGCACATCACAGAACCGTGCTTTCGGCAGCACGCCGAGGACCACCTAACCTGTCTCCTACAAATACTCCTGCATCCCCTTCAGGATTGATCCACCCTCAGGCCTCGGGACAAATTTGGGGAATTCAGCCACGGGCCCGCGGGCCTGCACTGGGTGTGAGCCCGGGCCGGGGAGCCCTCAGAGGCGCCTCCATCTGCCCCTCTGCCTCACGGCCTCTCCGGGAGCTCCCAGCGCTGCCCCCTCATGACCAACGCTGCCCCGGCGCCGGGAGCGCAGGGGGAGAGCTCGGGGTGTGTTCCGCCTGCCAAGGAGGAGGAGGAGGCGGGAGCCATTTCTGTGTGAGGATGGGGCGGATGCGCGACCGCCAGCCCCCGCCCAAGGAAGCCTCTTTCTCCCTCCTGTCACCCCCCCGACTCCGGGGCTTTAAAAACAACCAACACGGCGGGGAAAACGCGGCTACGAAAAGGGGCTACTATGGCGCCCCAGCCGCTGCCGCAAGGGCCGCTCGCTGTGCCCTCACCCGGCCAAGCCGGCGCCGCCATTCCCCCTCCCGCCCCACGCTGCAGCACGGACCGGACGGGAAACCCCGTGCGCGCGGGGGGGAAGGGGAGGCAGAGGGAGGAAGGAGTGGGGCGCTGTGACGCACTCAATGGTGCAATATCCTTCCGCGATCCGACAGAAAAAGTAGTTCTATGTTCCACGTAGCCTCTTAGACCCCAGAGGTTCATACACAACCTTCGGATTAACTGAAAAAGTCGCGTGACGGGAATCTCTTGGGATACAGGGCTTAAACTGGAGAGATTCTTGCTTTTTTGCGCGTGGTATAAGGTGTATATCCATGCGCAGAGCAGAGCGCAACGAGTCCGGCAGCAGGGCGGGTATATAAGGCGAGCGCCGCGGAGGGCTTGCCTTTTCAGTTGAGGACAGAGCTGGTGATCGGAACATGTCAGGGGGCTCCGCGGATTATAGCAGGTATGGTGGGGGCCTGGGCTCTTTCCACATTCGGGGGCTTCCTGGGTTATGTGGAGGCGGCCAGGGAGAGAAAAAAAGTCGAAAGAAGGTGGAGGGGTGGGAGCCGAGGCGCCCTGGGGGAGGCAGGGCGCTGTGCTCAATCAGCCCTGCGCCCTGGCCCCTCCCGTTCCAGACGTTTCTGTCCCTGCGCTCCCCTTGCTCGCGGTTCAGCAACGGTTTAGCTCTAGTCCTCGGGGCTCGATTTTCGTTACTGGCTTTCTTAGCAATCCAGTGAGCCCTAGAAAGGACTTATTCGAAATTTATTCGTGTACAGCTGTGTTGTAGCTTTAATATTTAAATGTCTTTCTGTGGATTTTTTTTCCTCGACATTCTAGTCTCCCTCGCGCCGTTGGCTCACCCCGGGTTTTCGGACCGCGCTGAGGGCGAGACCATTATATTTTTTTTGCGGGGGGAGGGGGAGGCCCCCCCCGGGCGATCGCCCGGCGCCGTCCGCCCGCAGCGCCCGGTTTGCGCAATCCCAGGGGTGGAGCTCTCGCGAGAGTTCCCGGCGGGGCGGGGCGGGGGGGATCCGCTGCAGCGCCGGGAGCGCGCCCGCCCCCCCTTCCCCCCCCCGCGCCGCCGCGGGAGCGCGCGCTCGGTGCGCCCATGGCCGCGGCGCCGGGAGATGGCCACCGGCTTCGGGACGCTGGGGAACGGGGGCAGGAGTTTGTCCATTGGCAGCAGCTCAGAGCACCTGCTGGAATGATCTGTCACGGGTCCCGCCGCTGTCTTAGCCGACGTGTCAGCTCGCTCCTGCGTGGTGGCGGCTCCCGTGCTAACAACGTGTTCTCTTTCGTGGCAGAGACCATGGCGGCCCAGAGGGAATGGAGCCCGATGGTGTCATCGAGGTGAGCACTTACGAAGTGACCTGAGAATTTATTCGCTGGTGGACAGGGGTATTGGATTTATTTTTTTTTCTATTGTTTCTTTATTACAGAGCAATTGGAATGAGATTGTTGACAATTTCGATGATATGAATTTAAAAGAATCCCTTCTGAGGGGCATTTATGCTTATGGTTTTGAGAAGCCTTCAGCTATTCAGCAGAGAGCTATTATTCCATGCATCAAAGGTATGCAGTAGATTCATTAATATCAACATCGGATAATTAAGAAAGCATTGTGAAATGCATACGTTGTTTCATTAGTGTGCAGTAATAACTAATTTCAGTCTTCATTGAACAAGTGATATGATGGTACACCATCTTTCGGGACTGACCTGAAATGGAGAGACCTCTTTAGTACTGATCACTTACTTCAAGGGGAATTAAGTAAAACTAACGTGATTGACCCGTGTGGGAGCAGTAAATGTGTATCCTACTTTTTTTAGGGTATGATGTGATTGCTCAAGCTCAGTCAGGTACTGGCAAGACAGCCACATTTGCTATTTCCATCCTGCAGCAGTTGGAGATTGATCTCAAGGAGTCCCAGGCACTAGTATTGGCCCCTACCAGAGAACTGGCTCAACAGGTATTGATAGTGTAGTTTAAAAAAAAAAAAAACCAAAAACTTTGTGTGTTGCATAGGTTTCAGGTTTCACAACTGTGAGACAACATTACCAGACTTCTTCAGGGGCTGTAATAAATATCCATTCAGAACCCTTTTTGTGTCCAATAATGGGGGGTACAAACTGCCTTCTGTCCCTTCAAGTCCTCTGCCTCCTTGAGGAGCTGAGGTAATAAACATGGAGGGTGTGCTGGGGCAGGCGTGCAGGAGGCAGCTGCTGTGCTGTGTGTAAAGTGGAGGGAGCATCTTCAGCAGAAAAACAAAATAACTAAAGCACAGTGTTCTGAGTGGAAACAAAAAATTCACTTGTTTTGAAGCCGTTTAAACTTAAATGCAGTTGTGCAACATGAAAACTGCAGTGCACGTTTGGTTACTTAATGGTTTTGTTTCTTTGTACGTTTTCCTGACAATATAATTGCATGTCTTCGCTTTCAAGGCTTGGTATCCTGTTATGCTAAGTGGGTGTGTGGTAATAACTTTCAGAATACTTGAATATTTAGGATAACTGTATCAGTAATGAAGGGTCTTAAAGTACAATGTTGAACCAACTCTGAAGTAGAAAACTTACTAGTCTAGTCATTTTGAACTAGACTATACTGAAATGCCAGTGCTATGTGACAGTTCTTCAAGGTAAAGCTAAACATATTAAATCAGACAGAAAACAAAATAAATGGAATAAGGGCCTTTTATCAGAATGTTAGGCCTTTGTTCTACTCTAAAGCTGTTGCCGTGAGATATGTTTGGAAACCTGGCTGGTAGTGGTGCCATTGGAGAGAGTTCACTGAAGAGTATCCAAGTGCTTAACATGCAGGCCTGAGCACCACCTCAGAGCTTGAGCTCACTTCTGGTGGCCCTGCTCTCAGCTTAGTAATTGTCTCATGGCAGTCACTCAATCAGCAAGTTTAGCCAGTAAAAAAAAAAAGTAACTGTTCCTCTGGCTACTAGTTAGCAACTTGAGTTATGTGGAGTTGGGCAGCTTTTTTAGCAGCTCTCAGTTCCAAGACCTCCATAGTCCTTATTTGGTGTCTCGGCTTCCAAAGTCCATAAAAGCCAGTGAGAATGGGGCATAAGCTTCATTGTCCTATGAGCTCCTAATGGAAGGTTCTGTTTTAGATTCAGAAGGTAATCCTGGCCCTTGGAGACTACATGGGAGCAACATGCCACGCTTGCATTGGTGGCACAAATGTGCGCAATGAAATGCAGAAACTGCAGGCTGAGGCTCCACACATCGTGGTGGGAACTCCAGGGCGTGTGTTTGATATGTTGAACAGGCGCTATCTTTGTGAGTATGAACCTCATTGTGCCCTTGCTGATAAATTTCCAGTGAAAGCCTCATAGCCACTAAGAGCTTTAGTGTACTTGTCACTGTGGAGAGTTGTGCTGGAAAGCTTAGTAGTACAGAAGCATGATGTTCTTGAAGGATTGTGTATTTGTGAAACTTCATGAGATGCTTCTCTTTTTCCAATAGCACCAAAATGGATCAAAATGTTTGTTCTGGATGAAGCTGATGAAATGCTGAGCCGTGGATTTAAGGATCAAATTTATGAGATCTTTCAAAAACTAAGCACAAACATCCAGGTACAAAAGCTTTCACATGGTGAAGTGATGCACGCAGCTTTAGTTATGGTGTGGCTGAGAACTAAATTGGCACAAATAAAAATTGTTGTATGGGGTATGTGCTAACATAGAGTAATGTATTTTAGGTTGTGCTGCTGTCAGCTACAATGCCAATGGATGTGTTGGAAGTGACCAAAAAGTTCATGAGAGATCCCATCCGTATTTTGGTGAAGAAGGAAGAACTGACTCTGGAGGGTATCAAGCAGTTCTACATTAATGTTGAGAGAGAGGTTGGTACTGGTTATACTGACTCTGGCAGGAAGAGTTAGGTTCTCTTACCTTCTTGTTAAAGCACTGTGCTAAAATTGCGGAAACCAAGGCTGAGCCTTAGTTTCTGCAATAATGCTAGTAGAGTAAATGCAAGAAGAAGAAAAACTATGCACTAGATCCAAAAGGACTAGGGTGGACCTCTTTCTTAATGTCCAGTGTCCTGTGTCTGAAGATTTAGTGCAACAATTGATGCATAAACTTGCCTTAGTTTCCAGGTGTTATACTGAATGTAGTTGTGTGCCAAAGCAGGCTTAATCAATTGTTGTATTGGAGTTCAATTCCTTGCTTCAAGTTTGTGTTATGTACTGATATGTGCCATGATGTGTTTCCTGATGGTCTTTGTTCTGCTCAGGAATGGAAGCTGGATACTCTCTGTGATTTGTATGAGACACTGACCATTACACAGGCTGTTATTTTCCTGAATACAAGGAGAAAAGTAGACTGGCTTACAGAGAAAATGCATGCCAGGGACTTCACAGTCTCAGCTCTGGTAAGAATTGCTACTTCAAATCACTTCTGAAATGCTGTGTATTTACTGGAGAAGAAATGGTGAGGAGGGGATATCAGTGAGAAGCAGGAAAGTTATAATATAGCTGTGCAGTGCTGTATTATCGTTCCCCCTGCTTAAAGTAAAATGTTTCCTTTCTATCCCTACCTGCTTAGTTCCCACAGCAGGTAGGGACGCTGGGATTCATACATGCCTTTGTTCTTTATAGAATATTCTGGTTTGGAGCATTGGAACTGTACTAATTGCAGCTTTTTGTTTTAACTCTCCAGCATGGTGACATGGACCAGAAGGAACGAGATGTTATCATGAGAGAGTTTAGATCAGGGTCCAGCCGTGTCCTGATCACTACTGACTTGCTGGTGAGCAAAGCTTTCATTGAATACGTTCTGTTACAGCCTTCCCCCAAAAGCTTCATAATTGAGTGATGGTTTTTGTAACCTGAACTGCTAGGAGCTTTTTGGAACAGCAAAGACCATGCTCCACTGTGGACTACACAGTTGTAGTTCATAACTAATGATGTGGTTGACAAAAGTCTGAGATAGATAAATTGGAAAATAGCCCCTAACTTGCATTAAAGATTTGGTGTTTCTTTGCAGGCTCGTGGCATTGATGTGCAGCAAGTGTCCCTGGTTATCAATTACGACCTGCCGACCAATCGTGAGAATTACATTCACAGGTCAGTTGGCTCTGCCCCCCGTCAGTCCCCGTGCTGTGCTGGATGGGCATTGGCACACACCCTCCTCACCCAACCAGAGGTGTTAGCATCCATACATGAACTTCTCACAGCTAGCAGGGAATGCAACCACTTGTGGATTGGCTTTCTAAAAGCCCTGCTTTGCACAGCAGTGGTTCTGAAACAAGGGAGAAGCAGAACTTTGAACACTTAAAGCAGTGGGAAAACTTAGAGGATAATAGGTTCAGTGGTGAGTGATGAACATTGGAGCTGTGGGGAGAATGCCAGCAACTGAACTGCCTCTTGTCATGTAGGCTGTGACATAGGAGTGTGACACTGTTAGTGGTGCAGCATCTTGACAGCTGGGTCAGCTTGGTCTGAGCTCCGGCTGATCTGGAGTTGTTGCTGCTCAGTGACAGGACAGACCTTACTTGGTCCTAGCTTGTAGGGCTGCCTTTGCTTGTGGAGGTTCAGCTGTGTCCATGTTGTGTGTGCCATGTTTGCTCTTGGTGGCTCCTTAGTGGGATTCTTTGCAGTGTGTCTTCTGGTAGGAATTTCAGTTTGTGTCCCTAGGTTTAGTTAACTGCTTCTAGTGACTGTCCCTAAATTAAGTAAACTGTGCTTTGTTACTTGATGTAAAAAAATACAGGAGTCGATAGCAGCAGTTGATGACACAAGATGGTGCTCAGAAACGGCGTTGACGTAATTTAGGACGTGGATTCGTAAGTGGCACAGTTTGAATAAAGAGAGAGTTGGTATTTATTTATTTATTTATTTTGTCGTGATTATCCCCTAAGTTTTGTGAGCCCTTTCTGTGTATTTAGCTCCTGCTGGGAAGGTGCTCTATTGTGCAGCCTGTAGGAAGGTGGAGCTCACGGTGGGTGTAACTAAACCGTATGCACTGATGTGTCAGTGACTGATGTGGGCTTGAACACAGATGTTGAGCTTGGATTTTACTCTGTAAAGGAAACCAACAAATCCTAAGTTTTCCCACTGGAAGCAGGTTTAATTGAAATTCTGAAATAAAGTGTGCTGTTTCATGTTACTAGATTAACTTGGTAACAGGTCTGATGGTTAAACAGCAGTGTGTGCTCTGTGCTTGGGAGTGAATGCATGAGGGGGTGGGTGCGTAGTTGAACAGAGGGGAGAGACTGACCCAGGACTTCAGAACACAGCACCAAGCATTAAATGAAGGTCTTACTTTGCAGCCAAAGAGTTAACCATGTGTGTGCCCTGCTGCCTGCCACGGAATGGACCTGCTGTGCTGCTGGCACCAGCTGCTGGTTTTCCTGACCAGATGTGACTTGGGTGGCAGCATAGACTGGCCAGTGGCAGATAAGAGCAGCAGTCAAGAATGGATCTTGCAGACGTGTAAAGCAGATGGGCGAGGTTAACTCGAGTGTAAATGTGTTTTCTTTTCATGCAGAATTGGCCGGGGTGGCCGTTTTGGCAGAAAAGGTGTGGCTATCAATTTTGTCACTGAAGAGGACAAGAGGATCCTGCGAGACATTGAGACTTTCTACAATACTACAGTGGAGGAGATGCCGATGAATGTGGCTGATCTCATTTAATCCCCGGGATGAGGTGGTTGTGAATCCAGTGCTCGCTGTTGCTGAATAGGCGATTCACAACGCGCATTGTGCTTCTTTCTTTGGGGATATATTGAATCTTGTCTCAATGCTCATTACGGATCAGAAATACAGATTTTTGATAAGAGAAGCGACTTTCTGTCGTGAGCTCTTGTGGGGAAGGCCATTGGCTTTGTCCACTTTAGGGTTAGACTGTTGGGGTTGGGTGGAAAGTCATGGGGTCTGTAAATTTTTTCTTTATTAGAAATTTATTTCCTAGTTCCATAGAAGTGGTTGTATTAGATGTTCTTTATCATTTAATAATTTACTTATGGACTAAAAGATATAAGTGCTGTATAAAGTCAGCCAATTATGTTAAACTAGCCTACCTTCCTTTATTGTATGTACTTACACCTCAGATTAAATTGGAAAGGCCTTTCAAAATCTCTAAACTTTTATAAGAGCATTAAAATGCATTTTTGTTTCATATGTATTTATTCAATAAAGTATTTAATTAGTGGTAAGTGTGATCTGGACCCTGTTGCTAAGCCCCAGCAAGCAAGCAATCATACTATTGTCTTAGTTAGGGTTAAACCCAGTAAAATTTGCCATATTGCACATGTCTTAATGAAGTTTGAATGTTCAATAAAATACTTCTATATTCACTTAAATTGTAAATAATTGCTTCTTGGGTTGAGGGGAGGGTGACAGCAGAGACTGCACCGTCTCAGGGTGGGAGCTGAAGGTGGCAACTGCTGCAGCCTTGTGCCCACAGCTCATGTACTGTGTCACTAATTGCAGAGGTGGTTTGGACTCTCAAGTGCTAGTGTGGTTCTGGCATGCTGCACCTGTGTCCTTAAAACTGAACCACCCCTTCATCAGAGTAGAAAATGGCTCTCTTAATAATTGGTGCTGGCTTGATGAAGAAGCTCTGTGCTGCATCATTAATGCCTGTCCAAGGGTATTTTTTTTCCCAAGCCATTCAGGAAGGAGGACAGGTGGTCAAAACCGCACCTCTGAAAGTGTTCCCCAAAGATGCTTATCCAGGTCACAGCTTTAAAATGGCTTGTGAGCAAGAATAGAGAGAGATGACAGGAAATCCTAAGTGATGCCTTCAGAACATGGCCTACTCTTTGCTGTACATTTTTTTTCTTTGAGAGCTTGAATGGAATAAAAGTTGCAATATGTTTGCTAGTAAAGTGCTTTTTGCTATGTTTAATCCCAAAGGATCATCAGATAGATACAAGATGGTGGGGGTGTGGGCTGTGTTCAGCCTGAAGCTGTGTTGTATAGGGATGTGATCATTTTGCCAAGCCAATATAGGCTACAAGGACTAATCCTTGTGTCTCTGCTTGCAGCTGATGAAGACTTCAGTATGGATATGCTCACTTCTGATAATTTGTGTAAGCACACAAGAAGGAACTGCACACTAGGAGCATTACACACGCCTGTGCTCTTTACCAGTGCAAAAAAATTGAATTAAAGACTCCAGCCTCAGGTTTTTTAACTGCAGTGCAGTCCTTTTATTGCAAAAAAAAAAAAAACAAAACAGTACAAAAGTACGCAGGTCCCTGCTATGAGAGCCCCAGCCACCCGTGGAAAAAAGGGTGCTGGAGGAGTCAGATGTTCTGTGTGAGCTGCTGCATCACAAGGGCACAGAGACTCATGAGCTGCAAGAATTCATCAGCACCATCTGCCAGGCATTTGTCCACTTCCTGCAGAGGGAACACAGAAGGGAAAACCCTCTAAAAATTGCCATGCTCAAGGCAGCTGTGTCTTGGGGTACAGTGGAGAACAAGAAGTTTGCCAGCTGTTCTCAGCACAGATTTCTCCACATCACATCCCCGTCCAGCTGGACTGGGAGCCATGAGCTCTCAGCCTCCATCTCATCTCCCAGAGGAGGCCACCACGTGAAAGCTCCAAACACAAAGGGGTGTGGCACTGGCCCTGCCAGCCCCTGCCAGGAGCATCACTGCAGGGCATCCACAGCACCTGCCTGGCTGCAGGCACTTAGGCAAAACCTCCACCATAGCTGGCTTTCCTTCTTCATCAAAAGTGGAGCAAGTTAATGAATTTTCTCTTTTTTGGAAAGGCAGATTTTATTCACCAGATCAAAATCTTACATTTTCCAGCTCCTAAGTTTTTTTTCAAGTGCTGACTTATTCTCATCTTAATTTTCCTTCCATGTTATATTAAAAAACCCCAAAACAATCAAACCCACAAACCTCTTGATCGAATCCACTAGAACAACATAATATGGATAATAATTCACATAACTAGATTTCAACTCCTCATGAAAATTCTCAGGACAGAAGTTTACATTCTACCAAGAAACATTCAGAACAAAAAATCACCATGTACTTCTTGGGAGAGACTGTGCAAACAAAAATCAATCTGTAAAGATTAATGAGTTTTGGTTTTTTTAACTCAAGTTAGACTTACTGCAAGTTTCTCAACTATGGCAGATTTCTGCTTGTCACTGTAATCTTCACTCTCCACAATGGTGTCATGCAGCTGGTTTACAAGCTGAGCAACAGCAAACCCCTCGTTGATGAGATTCTGCACAGGGAGAGAGGAAAATGGAAGTAATTTGGCAGCAGAAACACCATAAACTGGAAAGATAATCTTGAAAAATTCTGTCTGAACTGAACTGAGAGACTGCACTGCAATTTAGTATGGAACCTGTACATTCAGTGGCCTGAGTACAACCCTGCCGTGCACCAGCCCAACAGTGACAGGCTGCACGTGCAAGGCAGGCACAGAGCAGCAGCTCAGTCCAAATGTTCTTCCAGCTTCTGACAATTTACATCTCAGAAATTTTATGAGACATTTAAAGCATTTAACAATCTCCACTGAACCTGTCCAATCCTATTCTAAAATTAGGAGAGCTTGGCATCCACAGCATCAGATGGCAGTTCCACAGCCTTCACATTTTAAAGGGCCAACTACTTAGGATTTATTTTCTTCATCTGGTTATTGCTAGTCTCAGGAATTGAGAGATCTGTAAGACCAAAGCTTTTTTAATGAAATAAAACCCATGGCAACTAAAGACAGCTTAAAAAAAAAAAAAAAGTAGTGCCCAATTACAAAAATGTCAAGTATTGAGAACAATGGTCAATGAAGCTATTTGGGAAGAGAGAAGTTTATGAAAATAGAAATATCATTGGTGCAACCTTATTTTTCTGTTCAGCTGAACAGATCTACATCAGTTTAACCCAGGAGAAAGCCAGAGTCACATTGGTAGGGAAATTTATTTGCAACTTTGACAGCTCTTCCTCAGAAGGGAAAGACTGGGAGTCCTGACTGGTACAAGACACTTCCCAAATGTGCATCCAAACTGACTGAGGCCAAATGTTCCTCGGCCATAGCCTGGGAACAAAGGATTCACAGGGCCTTGACTGAGAGAAATACCCAGGCTAAGCACTAAGAGAACTCTACCTTTGCCAGTGTTTCCAGTTTCTCAAAGGAACCACTCTGGCAGCCCAAGAGCAGTTCATCAATTGTTTCTTTAGGGATTACCTGTAACAAGAAGTGATATTTCTTAATTTCAACTTTGTAAACTTAAAATTGGTGTTGATGCTTACAGTAACAAACTGTTCATGGCAGAAGGCATTTCAGGATTTCATTCCTCTACACACCCCTCCACCTCTAGCAAGTATATGAGACAGACTAAATAAATTTTAAAGTGAAAACTAGGCTGTGATATTTTTCCTTTACTGGTGATATTAAAACAAAAACCATATCATGACAATAGACCATCAAAGTCACCTTCCTAAATCCAACTGCTTATTCAGGACACTGACTAAGAGGAGGACATTCTTCAACAGTTAGATCAGCCAATGCTTTCTGTACCATTCTACACCTAAACAACACAGCAAATAGATTTTATTTCCAGTGACAAACCAATAGCATCTAAAAAATGCCCAATGCAACAAGATTAGACAATAAATCAGAAGGAAAAAAGTTGACAGATGCCATTATGTCACTCTGTGCAGAGAAAAGCTGCCCCTTTCCCCCTTCACTCATTGTCATTCCTGTCAGTTGAGTGCCTGGACAGTTTGGTTTCAAAGCTTCTTTATGAAGCTTTTGTACTAAGGTCACTCCAGGGTCACAGAAGTTGTGAATGATCAAGAACTTCAAGTTTTTATGGAGATGTAAAGTTGGGTTCACAGAAGTTGTGAACGATCAAGAACTTCAAGTATTTATGGAGATGTAAAGTTGGGTTCCCTTGCTTTAAATGAGCATTATTCATTCAATAATGGAATGTCATTCTTCTCTTTCTTATCAATACTGTCAATTTCTGCCAGGTTTCAGATGTCTGATATCTATTCAGATACTAGCTGGTTTACAGATGCACAAAACTGAACAGTGACTTCACTGTGAAAATTGTTTAAAATTGTTCTGTAAACTCTGTACAGCAGCAATTGCCTCTGGTTTCATCAAAGTCAGAACCTCCCAACCCCTACAACGAGCTATGATGGCAGCACCTTCATGGGAAGTGTGTCCATCATTAAAGCCCATCTACTTTTCAGCTCCTCAGCTCCTAATCTCACTTCTCCTTCTTCTTGTTGCTATAGGAACACCTTCACACAAGTTTTATTAAATGCATTTTCTCTCAGGTTTCTCCTGTGCCTCTCAGTATTACCCATGTCATTCTAGAACAAACCACTGCTGTTTCATTAAAAAGCAGGAGCCACACAGATCCTTGTCACTGTCACTGTGAACATTAAGCTGAAAATGAGCTGCTACTGAAAGTCATTTCCCTGTGGTGCTTCCAAACCAATATTGCAATGATCTCTACTTTTACACACACGTACAGAAAAGCACCAAAAATGTTCTAATCTACTCTCCCACAAAAAAAACCCCAAAACCCACAGTTTGCATTTATGGGCAGATTATCTCAACTTCAGTTTGAATTATAAGACTGTTTTACAGGTTTCCATGATTTACAGAAGTTGCTAGAAACCTGCTATGTAATAAGTGTACAGAATCAGGCAGTCTTTTAAAATTCTGGTAGGTAGTGCATCATTACCATGCTGCAATACTAGTGAGTATAAAACTATTTTTTAACCAAACTTTGAGCAATGGCAGATAGAGATAGGAAAAATGCTTTTCAGAGTAATTCCAGGAGAAACTGTAGGGCACAGCTTACCCCAGCAATTTCAGTGATTATCTTCTCTGTGATCTCCTTCCCACCCATTAGGCGAGTGGCACTTTGAAGAAAAGTAATTGCTTTTCTTAAGTCCCCTTCTGACACTTTAACCAGGTATGACACTGCCTGAAAAATGATGTCAGAAAATGCTAAGTTAAGTGTTCACTGTTAATTAAAATCTAATACACTTTTTCAGCAGTTACTTTAAAACACCAAGTAGTGCATAAAGCAGATTGTCTGAGCCAAGCACAATACACAAGTTACAAAACAACCTCTCTACTAACACAAATATGTGCTGGCAGTTTGAGAAAGAAGCACAGTTCTCTGCCAGTACACTCAGCAGAGAAAAAAAAGCCCTACAGTTTGGCTTCAGTTTTCTCTGGTGGACATTTCTTTGGTTTTAGGACGATTTAAAATTCATCTCATCTATGGAAGGAGAATAAATGAGTTTATATATTTTATTTCATACAATTGAGCAGCCTGGAAAAGTATGCTGACTTGGCCTCTTTTGCTGCCATGCAATTATGCACTGGATTAAGCAGTAAAATTACATGGCAACCACAAAGTTACCTCATTACTGATTTTCACATGTTCCTTCTCAGACACATCCAACAGCCTCTGCTGCTGGATACTGTCAGACAAAGGCTTGAAGCGGAATTTGGAGCATCGAGACGTTAAAGGTTCAATTATTCTGAAAGAAAGGAAGGACAGGGGTAAAAAACGTGTGGGTCAAGTTCTCACAGACAAAGCTAACAAAAGCAGAAAAGGTTTAAAATACCTTAAGGTTTAAATAACTCTAAAAGTGCAACATTGTAAAAATTAATTGAAATCTAAGTATTGTTTCAGGCTTGCATGCATATAGTGACATCTCTATTAACTGAAAACTATGAAATTAGATATCAACTTTTAAGCAGGGAAAAAATAAAAAAGAGACTACAGACCAGAGGGCAAATCCAAATAAGCAACAAGTTCCAGGTATACCTGCTGATGTAGTTACAAATAAGACAGAAACGTGTTGTTTTAGATTCTTTTTCCATTGTGCGTCTTAAGGCTGCCTGGGCTGCTGAAGTCATAGAGTCTGCTTCATCCAGGATCACAATTTTAAAAGGAGGACACATTTTACCACTGAAAATTAGAAATCTGTTATTTAGCAAACAGGAAATGTACAGACAAAGGGAAAAAATTTAAAAAATACACAGAAAAATCCCTGCAAATAGCAAGTAATGTTTTACTTAAGCATGTATCTTTGAAAAATAGAACAGATTCAGAGGTTCTATCTTTTTAAAAGATTTCATTGATTTTTAGATTAAAGACTAATATTTTTAATAAAGGCAGGGACTGAGTTACCATAAAAAGATGAACACTTGAATACTGCAAAAGCCCTCTAAAATACATACTCTTACTGTAAGGTGCTTCTTTTAACACCTTCTGTGCCTCTTTTTACAGGCTTCCTGATTCCCTAAACTCCCAAGAATACTCCACAGACTGATTCCAGTACACAATACTGTACTGGAATCAGTCAGGCTGTCTTGGCAGGCAGTTTCTTCCTGCTGCTTTCCACAGTCCATACACATGGCTTGACCTGCACTGAGCTTCCCATCAACTAAAAGCAGAATCGTTTTAGAAACCAACACCCATGTTGTAGAAATTCCTGCAGATTAGAAGGACTAGGGAAGTAACTTCTGGCACAATTTACCCAAAGAAATTTTTCTGTGGCAGTCAGACAAAATCTGCAAAGGCAACAACATGTGCCCAAACCCAGAAGTCTTGACCTTGTGGAGTTTTTGCTGTCTGCCTCCAATGATAACAGCAACAGTAAAAATCCTCCTGGGTATTCAAACCCCCAATGTGAAATTCCATGAAGTAAAAGCTCAGCCAAAGCACTGTGTTTTGCCAGCTTCTGGGCAGTGCTGAGCCATCATTTATATTAGAAACAAAAACAACCACATGCTTTGTCCTAAGCAGGAGGGGTTTGATGCAGCACTCACTCTGAACGGCTCCCAGAGGCCGTTAGCTGAGCAAAAGCCTTCACCTTCTCCCGGATCACTTGTATCCCACGCTCATCAGAGGCATTCAGCTCAAGGACTCTCTGCCGGAATAAATCAGGCCTGCAAAATTTTTATTGCAACACGTTAGCTGCTAACCCCTGTAATGATATGTTATAAAATAGAACAACAACCCTTCTGGCTGCTTTGAATGGCAGGGATTATTTTTATCAGCATTACTAAATAACATTGTTAAAAGACACTTAAGTTGAGATCATAAAATATCAAGTATGAATTTCCATTAGATATTTTTAGAATCTCCTCCCAGGCTACTGAAAACAATGAAGTATAAAATTATATCAGTTAACCAGGAAGAAAAAAAAAAGGAGGAAGTTGGCCTCATATGTTCATAGCACTATGTTATATTCCTTTTTACTTACAGCCCCTGAGCAATGTGAAATAACAAGTAAAATGCCACAATGCAGTCACTAACAGTACTACCAGAATGAAATATCCAGAAAGTATAAGATATGCAGTATTCACCTGCAGTACTATACTCCATTTAAAAAAACAAACCAACAATTAATACACTGGATTTTAAATCCTGAGAATTAAAATGGACTCACGATGTGGAGTTGTCTTCCTCCGACTAAAGTAGAAGTGGTTCTCTCCAAAAAAACAGTGAGTCAAAGATTAAAAATGACAAATGGGATGGGGGAGGTATTAAATTCAGCATTACATTTGATCATAACATCAAACCACCTTCTCATCCATCTTTTGCTTATAGATCACTGAATTTGCTACTCAAAAACTCCCAAGTGCTACAAGTGAGTTAATGAATGTATACATGCTGAATTTTAGTCTGAGTCCTAACACTACTTTCCAGACACAATTCAATGGTGCATAACAGAGAGATTAAAAGTCAGACATTTTATGAAACACTTTGAGATCTATGTGTAGCTAACAAGTTACTAAATAAATCATAAAAATTGGAATTCCTTTACAAAGTTCAGTAAATCATATGCAAACCATATTCTTTCCATAGTCTTTATTGGGGTTACATGGCTGCCAATCTGAAGTCCATACTGGTAACAGGAATTGGTGACTTGTGGCAGGACAAATGAGAAAAAAATCATATGTTAGAGCTGAATTAGAAGACAAAGATATTCCTGAAAAAGTGCTGGGAACTACCTAAGAGCGGGCTATGACCAGAGGCACTTCATCACATGATCAGGAGACATGTGACAGTTGATTACACTGAAGCAACTTGATTCCAGCTTACCCAAACAGTTCTCTAGCAGCTGCTAAAATAGTGGAAGTCTTTCCAGTTCCAGGTGGGCCATAGAACAACAGATTGGGAAGCTGAAATAGCAAGGCATCATTTGTAAGAAAAGGAAATTAAAAAAATATCCACTAACAGGAAAACCTGCTGACAATCTGAGCACCTAATAGAACAAAAAATGTCTATTCCTCACAGTAAATAATGGCAACTCTTTCTCTTTTGGTCTCTAAAGGAGGACAACCAGTTGCTGTTTATAGTACAGTATGAACAAGTGCTATTTGGTGGCACCATCCCATGTTCTATTCAAACTGATATTCCAATCTATATTTATTTTTATATATACACTCCAGGGCATGTCTGAGATCACTAAACCTACAGAGCCTACTGTTCTGATTGCAGCAACACCCAAATTTATCCAAAGATGGCCTTAAACAGCCTGGGCAATACCAGCAGTGCAGATGAAACCATCCCTTGCTTTCTCAGCTGCCCAGCCTGCCTTGCCCAGCCAGGCTGAGGATTCTGTGCTGCCACCAAGTGCACTGCAGGGAGCAGGGGCAGCTCAGAAGGCCGGGCTGCAGCGAGGCAGTGCTGGCACAGCCACACGCACACCACGGGGACAGTGCCACCCACTCCCTGCACTGCACAGCCCTGGCAAACTCCTGCACCCCTCTGAGCCGTTTTCAAAGGAGACCACTGGCACTTCTTAAAGAAATTAGGTTAATTGATCTTTAAAATAATTTAATTAATGACCTCAGCATGAAAAATACAACTGCATTAAGGAGATATGCTGACACAGGAAGATCAGAGCAGCACAGCAAAGACTGCAGCAATAATTTTAGGATGACATTTAGCAGCACAAAGCAAAAATATCTCTCAATGTGAGAACATAAGAAAGTACCTGCAAAATATCTGAAATTCATTAGATGGGATGAAATTGATAATAAGCTGATTTTATTTTGACTGTCAGAGGAGCAGTATAAGCCTGTGTAACATGGTGATCTGAATTGTGCACTTTTAATGCAGATGTAAATTATCAATACTAACAGGTAATGAACTGCACACAGTTCAAGTCATCCTTAGACAAGGATAATGAATCCAAACTGGGAAAAGTGATTAAAGGAATGAAAAGCCTATCTTATGAGAAGTGACTTTTTGAAGAGTTTGATTTAGTTAGCTCAGTAAAATAAAAACTGAGAGGGAATATGACTGATCTCCATAAATACACCTGAGCAACACAAAGAACAAAGCTGGCATAAACAAAATTTGTATAAGCCATGACTGAATTTTGGCTGAAATCAAGAAGCCTTTCAGCTGACATAGGAGTGATAGTTTTCTATATTACTGTTTCAAGCAATCACTAAAACTGCTGTCTTTCACAATAGGGGATGTTCTACTTCTACATTCTTAAAACAAGGATCCAAAAGTTCCCTCCAAGTTCTCAGTGTGACTTGATTTCTAACCCCTAATAAGCATTCTATTTTTAAAGAGTCAACTAAAATTAGATTTGAGAATTCTATGCTGAATATAGTATGCAATGCAGACAGAATGGGAACAGCAAAACCAAAACCATTCAAAGAACAGAGAAAAATGCAGGAGTACGCAACCCATAATCAGAAAATGAAATAGGGACAATCAGCTTGGTAACAAAGATGCTGTTTTAACAACTAAGACAAGACACAGTGCACAGACTCCACTGTGTATGTACCTACAAGTAGAGATAGAAGAATTTCAAATTCCAATCAATTTCTTGTAAATAAATGAATTTCAAGTTTTGCCTGCTCTTTCTGCCAATCAATTGTTGCCTGTTTCTCTAATTACTAATAAGCAAACAGCATCCTCTACTAACAAACACCTTTTCCAGTTTAGATACCACAATAGTATTATCCCCCTCTTTTGTGACAGCCAGAGAGATGGAAAGTGTGCTGAATGACAGCTGAAATTCACCAATCTCTGTGCTAGGCTGGCACATTGCAAGGGTAGATGTTTGTGAGATTCATAATTTCATGCCTCTGTGCTAATTCACACACTACTGTTCTCAAAAAAAGCATAAGCAGGTAAAAGGTTTAATTGGAATGTTTCCTAATTCCATTACACCACAACTTTATCTTTGTTTCAACCTCACTTATGCTGGTTTCTCACTGAAGTATTTACACCACTTTTCACCAAGCACAACCTAATCCTTTATGTAACTGTGGCAGTATTTTTAAATAAACTGCAACCTGATCTGGTTATCCATTTTTCCACGCTTGCCAGGAGTAAGCAGGATACCTGCAGGCATCACTCTGCTCATGGGAAAGCTACCTCATATAGTGCAAATCTCAGCTGCTTTTCCAGAAGTTTCAGTACAAGTGAAGATGTAAATTGCAATGATAATCCTACACTCTCTTTTTAGTTATTTAGGTATCATGAAGCAAATGAAAACTAAAGCATACCATGACTGTTTTCAGTTTCTTTGACAAAAAACCCCAGAAATCAACACTCCTGGCAGACAGAAATCAATTTCTCCAGTTCAAACCCACATGGACTCTGCTGTCCCCAGTTTATAACAGGATGATGTGTGCTCTTACAGATGGAGGTATATGAGCTATAGGGAGTTACAAATCCTGTATTAATTAATGGAAGCTACAACTCCTGCTCCATTTAGCAGCTCCCAAATCAAGGCCCACAAATACAGGCCAATTGACAGAGGACTGACTCTCCATTTCCAGCACTGTGGTTTAAATAAAGCACATTACTCAAACCTACAGCATTGTCACAGCTGTTTCTTTGATCTCACCAGATCACCAAACTCAGTAAAAACCCCTGCAGTAATATTTACTTACTGAAGTAAGTACGAGCCACCTCAGAATTCAATTACACTTTTGCCTATTTGACAGAATGAGTCCTTTCAAGATACTAATAAAAATGTCTAAATTAAAAAAAAAAAATCCAAATATTTTAAAGTACTTGCATGATTTTGTCCTCAAATGCCTTGCTGAGTTTGGGTAGCTATGGCAAAATACAGAGCCCCTAACCAGAAGGAGGAATTATAATTTGCCTTTTCAAGTCAGGAGGCCAAAAGTCAACACAAGTGCACTAGGCTCAGAATCCAAGAAACACTGCTGATCCACAAGCTGTAGGGTTTTAAATAACTGTTGCTGAAAATAGAACTTCCCAACCCATCACCTAAGCAATGTTACACAACTGATATGTCCAGACAGAATAGGTGGCAGCAGCTCATTTCTCCTTTGCTGTTAACAGTTCCTTCCTAATTACCTCAACTCTATAAATACTGTAATCCAGCAGCACTGCTGCTGAAACACAGATTTCTGGGGTACAACATTACCTGACAAGGTCACGTTACAAGAGTGTTCTCAAAGCAAACTGAACATGGAGAAAGAAGCTAAGGAAAGAAGTACAAATGTTTTGCAGTTGTGTTGTACCTGTTTGATTTTGGCTTCATATGCTCAGACAAATAAGGTATGTCTGTTTTGCAAGTTTTGATTAAATTATTATTTTCAGAGATAAACAGACTCATATCACTGTAGAACAAACCAAAACTGCAGCCCATGAAAACAGACAGCTTTTGAAGCACAAGTGGGATTGTCCCGGGTGAGGAGGAAAAAAGTCTCAGTATGTACAAAATAAGGAATTGCTCAGATTTGGAAAAAAGCAGAGCAATCTCTTGGCCATGTACTTTATTTCTCCCTTCAGCCCCTTCACCTCCACATCAGCTACTCTGGAAGAAATAACCATCAAACATACCAAATATTTACTAAATTTTTACCCAAAAGCAAATGCAAGAGCAAACAAATGCAATGACAAATGCTCTGCTCATCTACTCTCTTAGGACACACAAACCAACCCTGCAACTGGCACATTTAGCTTTTGAAAGCCAGAGAGACTTGGAAACTTTAACCCAAAAAGTTCGGGAATCACTATCCAAGCAGTAGACCTGGCACTTATAAATTAAATTCTCTCATCAACCAAAATTTTTAGTGCTCAGCAGTTTCACAGAAGCACTGACAGATCAATAAAAATGTTTACGACTGACTGTCAATTCAGACTTGTCTATGAAAGAAAAACTTTCTCCTCTTGTCTTAAACACGAATGTCACAAATACTGGTGGAGTAGCAGTGTGGAGACAACAAAAGCTTTTCCAGGTTTGAAACTATTAACAAGAAGTTTACTATTTGAGCTTTTCTAGAAAAATTCCAAACTGCATCATGGAACTTACAATTCTACAGTGTTCAGAGGACTGGGAATCTAAGAAGCTTTACACATATATGACAACAGAATACCACACAGGATAGCACAAGGAAGTCACTTAGCCTGTTTATGAAGTACTACTGTAAAAATGATCATTGCTGAGTGGGAAAAGAGAAATTTTTGTTACCACAGACACAAGTGTCTGTTTAAAAATGCTGATTAAGTAGATGTTGTCATTGCACTCACATCAGCACCTTCCAGGGACTTCTTCAGCACAGCTACAACTTCATCCTGGAAGGCGACTTCATCCACATTTTTGGGACGACTAAATAAAATGACATTAAATAAAATGTATTAGCTAACAAAGTTTCATAGGAAAGCTGAAACTGAGAAAAAACAACATTTCCTCTTCTGATTACATCAGGTACTGAAGAATTACAGTGAACTTGGTAGTTGAAATCAAAATCACAACAGGAAGTCAAATGCCTCTGGTCTCTGTGAGTGAAGTGATCTAATTCATCAGGGAGCTGTTTGTCTTTTACTGTTGTAAACACCTGTCTGAGATGTTTTTAAAAGCAGAACTGCAATATTTTACCACTTTGTGATAAAGGCTTCTCAAAAATCCAAAGCATTAAATGCATTCATGCACCAAAACACAGTGATGAAACAGCACAGCTTGACATGACCAAGATTTCCTGTTCAGTACCAGCCACAAAGGGCACTTACAGCACCTCCCAGCCCTGGAGTTCCCCCAGAACAGGGAAAGTTAAGCTGTTCTCCCTGGTGGGGACACCCACACCTGCGCCCCCCTTTTGCTATGCACCAACTACCTCTCTACACCCTCCAGAGCCAACCTCCCCCTCACGGCCAGCCCCCCACTGCCCCAGAGCATCCCTTACTATTTCTCCACCCAGGGGATGGGTTTGGTCCTCTTGCCCTCCCCGCTGCTCCCGGTCGCGTTCTTTTCCTTGGCAGCGACGGGCTTGGTGCTGATAGAGGCCGGACCCTTGAGGAAGGCCTGCATGGCTGTACCGGACCGTGCCGGGCTGTGCCGGGCCGTGCTAGGCCCCTCACGGCCCCGTCAATCACAGACCCCTCAGGCCCCGCCGGCCCTTCCCGCCAACTCGCCCGCTCAAGGGGGCGGAGCCGCTTCCGCCCGCCGACAGCCAATCACAGAGCGCGGCGGCGCCGCCGAGGAGGAGGGCGGGCGCTGACGTCACGCCGCGCGCGCTCCTGTACCTGAGGGGCGGGGGGTGAGGGGAGCGGCGCGCGCGGAGGGCGCGGCGCGGGGCGGGCGGTGCCTCAGGGCGGCCGCGCGCCCCGCTTCACGAAGGCGCCTCCCTACAAATGACGAGTGCCTCCTCACAAATGCGCTTTCCCGCAAATGTCCCCGAGCGTGAAATGAAAAACAAAAAGACCCCTCTAGAGAACAAGCTCTGCGCAAGAGCAAGGGAGGAGGGACCTCTCTGTGCAGTGGGACCTGCTGCGTTCCTGAGACAGGGCCTGCTCCCTTCCCCTGACGGCTGAGGTGCCTTTGGAGGCTCTGGAAGCTCCCCCGAGTGAAGTGAAATGAAACCCAGGAGGGCCCGAGGCTGGCCAGGGCCTGTCCTGGTACAGACATTTCCTTCATGGGCGGCGGTGCTCAAAGCTGCTCCGGCCCTCGCTGCTGCCGTGCGAACAGCTCCCCCAGGTGTGCAGGCTCAGGGGTATTGGTGATGGAGTGAAGCGAAAGTCAATCCTTTGTGTTTTCCCATTATTTCTAATGACATCCATCACAGCTAAGCCAGGGAAAAAGTAAATTGAGGAGTGTGATTGATTTGACAGATCCCTTTAAATGACGAGAAAACATCCTGGTAGATGTGGCAGTCGTGATGAACGCCCACGTTTCCATGTGCTGGGTGGCTGTAGCTTATCCTTGCAATTACACACCAGCTTTGTGGGTAGAAAAATGGAAGTATTTCTGCTACCAGCAGAATTGTATTGTGTGGCTGCAGATGTCCTGCTTTACTGTTTTCCCTTGGCTACTCCTGGGCACGAGACACAGACAGAGTGGCCTGGGAAGCTGCAGCGGTGATCCCTCAGAATAGACCCTGTGGAAGTGAAGAGACTGGAAATGGTCTCCATGGCAACAGAAGAACAGCCTTTGGAAAAAGAGATGTAGGAAAAAATGTAGGCTGAAAATACATAAATCTGTCAGTGAGTCAAACCTGTAATTCGTGTCTGGGCAATTTTAAATAAGTTGTTTCCTTTCATCTGGAATTCTTCTATTGAAGAATGAAATCCAGATTGTAGTCTTAGCAAGAAATGCCCACACATATAATTACTGAAGTTGTTTTGTTCTAGATGAAAATGCAATGATTTTTTTTTTCCTACTGTGATTATATTTGGTACTTCCAAGTCATGGTAACAAATGATTTCTGAAATCAGTTTCTTTCTGCAACTGTATAAAGCTTTGCTGTCTTTTTGAAGCTTTGTTCCATTTGTTGGTCACTATTCAATCCACTCTCCTTAATGGGGCCACCTCAAATGTACCTTGCATTTCTCATTTTGTCAGCTCTGGATGAGCCTGAGATTCAATTCAGCAGTGGAATTTACCTTCTGCTACATTAACTGAACTTCATAACACAACTTTTACTTTCATTACCTTAAGAAAAGTTTAAAATTCCAGAAAGGAAGAATGAAGCCCAAGCTTCTCTCTCTATCTCCCTGTTTTTTTCTCTCTCTCCCTCATATATATAAGGACTGAACATTATGCTTCCTCTATTCTGTTGAATGGCATTCACTCACCATCTTAAGGACCAACAGATCCAATTCTGTTACCATGTCCTCTCATTTGCTTCTGTCTGGCATTTCCCATGGAAAGGGTGTTTTTTACACCAGTCTAGTCAGTGCTCCTAAATGGAGACCCTTCCCAGTTGCTGTGGTTTAGCCTTGGCCAGTAACTAAATCCATGCTGTCCTCACATACTTCTGTCTCTCTGATGGGATGGGGAGGAGAATCAGAAAAAAAAGTAAAACTTGTGGGTTGATATAAGAACTATTTAATAATTGAAACAAAGTAAAATATAATACTGAAGATAACAAGAAAAATAGCAATAATAATTGTAATGTAAAGGAGAGAGTGAGAAAAAAAAATCCCAGATAAGTGATTCACACAAAGCTGACCGGTGCCCAGCCCATCCCTGAGCAGTGATCAGCCCTCACTGTTTATACACTGGGCAAGACATCCTGTGTCATGGAATATCCCTTTGGCCAGTTCAGGTCAGCTGTCCCAGCCATGCTCGCTCCCTCCCAGATTTTTGTGCCCCTCCTCACTAGCAGAACATGGGACACTGTGAAGTCATTGACTTTGGGTAAGCACCACTTAGCTACAACCAAAGCATCAGTTTCATCAGCATTATTCTCACACTGAATCCAAAACACAGCATTGTAGCAGCTTCTAAGAAGAAAGCCAGATCTATCCCAGCTGAAACCAGGGCACCAGTCTTATGTGAGCCATTTGCAGATGTACAGCCACAGAATGAGGGTGCAAGAGCTCATCTGACAGAAAGCCAATGTGTCAGGGGCTAATGACAGTAGCAGGGCAGGAGAATTGATTAGAGGGAGGACATTTGTCTTTATAAGTTACTCTGCCTGCTGCCCTGGAGACCTCCCCATGCCTCCATCCATCTAGACCTCCAGTCAGTTGACATGAAAGCTTCCTAGGAGATCAGCCCAGGGATTTTTATGATGCTGAAAGTGGACAAGTGCCTTCCTTAAAATAAACTACATAGAGTTCATAAAAGTAACCTGGGCCTAAAAATTACAGAATCACTTCTGTTCAACAGCTTTGTCTAAAATCCAGGTTTTGCTTTAAAAGAGGAAAGAGTTGAAAGAATTGAATTCAATAAAAATAGGCATACGGATTTTTGTAAAAATTTAACTGCAAACATTTATCTCCTAACTCTTAGCATTGGAAGACATCCACCAGAATTACGTAAGCAACACAGAGCAGACTGGCACTGGAGGTTTTCACTGTCCAAGCTGCATAAACAAGAGAAAGTTCAAAGCAACATGGCAAGAATGTTGAAGGTATCAATAAGCTTCTTCTTTTTTTTCCCTTAGATATAACTAGTACAGCATTTGTCTCAGCTCAGCTCAGGTAACTGTGGGATATGATCACTGCATAGAAAGTCATGGCTAAGGTGGATACTTCAAATAGGAAAGTATCCATTCCTTCTCAAGATGCAGGAATCAGAGGCCTGAAACTGAACCATCAAGCTTCAGATGGTTCAAGCTTTTAAAACCAAAAGAAGTTGCTTTTTTCACACAATGCATATTTAAATTGCAAGTCTTGTTACTATCAAACTTTATGGTCATCAAAATTATAAGTAGATTGAAAAAATTGGCTAGACAGATTCCTGAAGAAATAGAGTATTAAATATTATCAGTCATATGCAGACTTCAGTTCAGGAAGTCCCTGAACCAGAGATCACTGCAATCTGACAGGGAAATACTGGAGAGGGATAATCTCTTTAAGTGGCCTGCTTCATGCACTTTTTCCTGAGGTTGTATTAATGGTCCTGCTCACAGATGGGCCACTGCCCCAGCCTGTCTCAGGACAGTTGTTCTGGAGCACAGAAAGTGAATGATTGATGTAAATGTTGTTGATAAAAAGGTTTATGACTGGGAAGGAAGACAGGGAGCGGAGCAGAGAATTTTGCTAAAACTAGTGTTGTGTCTCCAGTGGCCTCTTTTTGTTCAGAATAGATTTTACAAGGAGATGTGCTCCTTTTCAAGTAGCTGAAAGAGCATCTGAGGCAAAGCAGGTCAGGCTTTGCAGAGCTTAGGTGAGAGGCTAAGTGTGAGGGCAGAGCCTCAGGCGTTGCCAGGGGAGCTGTGTGTGGAGGAAAGTGTTCCTGCAAGTTTTGGCAGGGAAGCCAAGATTTGTCACAGGAGCTGACCAAGAGGCCAGCAGAAAGCCAAGAACAGCAGAGGAGCCCCAGCACTGTGACTCTCTTAAAAGCCAAGCAAAAGCACTGTTGGCTGAAATGTTCCAAATAGAATAAAAGTAAGAAAACTTAAAATATGGAGTGCTATTTTCCTTTACTATGTGACTGATGTTCCAGAAAGGAAGCAGCACTCTGGGTGCCTTCTTTTTGTGTGAATCAAAGAAGTATCTGACTCACTTAACAGTTTCTTCTACTAACGGAAATGTGCTGTTGTTCTGAGGTACTGCCATAGCCTGTCAGAAGTGGTGACAGTGTAATTACCTTTCCCAGTTGTGCCAAAAGTGTTCTAGCTCTTCCCAGCAAGTAACAGAGCCACAGTCTTTGATACAGGGATCTGCCAGTCTAGAGACAAAGGGGAAGGGGTATGATATCAAAGTAGTACCAAAGTCTTCAAAGGAAGAAACTTGGTAAAGGGATTCTAAACTTCTCTGTTATTCCATCAGCCTGCCTATTTTTCTGCTATGGAAAAGTCTTCAGATACACTCTGTATAAGAGAAGGTTGTCATCTTGTTCTAGAAGGAGATTTTCATGAAAAACTAAAAGATGGCTGAGATTGTAAAGGTTATGTAGGACTGGGAAAATGGAAATAATCAAGACAGTGAAGAAGACAGGCTGGTTTCAGGGATGGATCTCATTCCAATTCTCAATAGCTCTTCAGGATCATTTGGCCAAGTGTTTTTTAGTGACTGAAGGAAGATATATAGCTATATAAGATGAAAAAGGAGAAAATGTCTTTTTTTTCCCCCTTTGAGAGTTTCCCTTTATACTGGTCAGGCCATAGAGTCTTATAAACACTTTTTGTTAGCAGTGTGCAATTTGCTGCTTACTAAAATTGCTTACAATGCTTTGGCCTCAGATGTTTGATTCAGGATCTAATAAAGAGCTGGTGATTTGTCAGGCTGTCACTCTATGGAAAAATCAAATTGTTTTGCCTGTTGGCCATCATCTTAGCAGTGGAACCATGGTGTTTTCACAGCCCTTGATTCTGTTTTCAGTGAGATCCCTGCCTGGAATGTAAATCATCATCCTCTGTACCTCTACCACATGTTTATCAGCAAGGGCTTTTATCCTTCAGAGGGGAAGTCAGTATTTGTTGTAAAAGTACTGACTCAATTTCACAAAAAAAAATTCTCAGCACTGGAAATTGTTACCATCCCGTTGATAGACTAAGTTACTTCAGCAACTTTCAACCATTCCTCTAGTGACAGACACAGGGCTTTCATTTCTCTGTGTCTCCAAGAGATCCCTATAGTCTAGGCTTCTATTTTTTTCCCTTTCTCAACTTGGCTTTGTGGATCACCCGTGCTTTTGCAATATTTTTGACTTCAATCCAATGGCTTTTCCATTTGGGAATTTGTAATGACAATATACACAATGAACAGTAGCCTTTTTCTAATGCAGGCACCATTGAATCTTGGCAGTGTAAAGAAATCATCCTGTAACTGCTAAAACTAATGGAGTTTGCTGTCCCATGGCTGTGTCCTGCTGCCCAAAACCTTCCTACCAAAATTCCCCCTTTTTGTTTGTTATCACTTCCATCACAAGGGAGGGACAGCACCATAACTTGGACTAAATCCCATTTAGCCTTAGACTGACCCCATGTAACCCACCCTGCAGTTTAACCCACCTGGGCAGGGAGTGGCCAGGATTAATCAGTGAGTCGCTACTGCATCCTTCCCCCTTTCAGACTTTGTGCACCTGGCTGAGTTTCAGTGAACCTGTGAGAATTCCTCTCTCTTGAACTGGATTGCAATTGACTGACAGGTTCAAAAGCTATTGAAGGTGTGCTGGAAAGCTAGAAAGCAGATTAACATAGCAAGAACAAATAATAAGAGAAAAGGGATCTTAAAATAGCAAATATTCACAAATCTGCAGTTACTGATGCTGAATAACAATGTCAGTATAAGAGCATATGGTCCTAAAATAGCTGAGAATTAATCTAGCTAGAAATTAGACAAAGGCTCTTAGTTATCCTTGGTGTTCTTGAACAACCTTGCTGTAGGAGTAGTGAGAGCAAATAATCTACTCTGCTTTTCAGTGTATTTATTTTATGAATGGGCTTCTACAGTGTCTGTGCCTGGAGAAAAAAAAAAAATCTTTTAAGTGTCTGGAAACATGGTGACTTTTTTAGTGCCATGTTCCTACCTGCCATCTGTGACCCTTCAAGAAAAATAAGAGCATCCCAGACTTTTCAAATCCCTCAAAAAAGTTATAGCTAGATGTCAGTCTGTTTCCCACATATTTTTTTCCCCCAGTGATGCCATCTCTTCCCTGGTTGGGGGAATCCTTTTAACATAAGTCAAGGTCTTTGCAGTTTGACCTTTACTGCCTAGATAGGCAGTAAAATTGGATCTCAGAAAAAAAAAATGGCTTTTGCTTTAATCCTAAAATGTTGCCTGGTGGGTGGCTCTGAAGTCATCCTTCTCATGTTTTCAGACAGATTTGCTGTTAAACTAACTGAACAGAACTATGCAAGGAACCTCTTGGCATAGTTGGTCAGTCATCCAAAAATGAGGACAACAGCACAGGTACTCAGACTGGCTTTTAGGTCAGCCAGCTGATTATAGGATTTTCTTTTCACTGAGGTAAACCTTTTTGCAACACCAGGACAGCCTCACTAACTGTGCTGTAAGATCTCACATGGCCACAGGGGTACTTTACAGCTCCAGCTTTGGGCATCCATATTGTCAGGTTCTTTGGTGTGCTTGGAAAGGTGGACTTAAGCAAAACTCTATGGATGGGTAGGGATCTGGATTTAGAGCTGAATTAATTCTGTGGGAATAGAGCAGACCTTGCAGACAGCCGCACCCTGGTCTGTTTTATTTCTTCCATTTTAGCTGTGCAATAAGATTTCCATGTGTGGAGCTTCAGGTAGGCTTCCAAGGATCAGGTGCAAAGAGGGATGGAATGGAGATATACAAGTCCCTGGCTTGTCCTCCCCTTCCTCACTTCCTTGCCTGCCTTACTCTCCCTGTTCTCACAGGGCTGGTGAAGCTTTCCCGTTGCCCCACGGCAGCCACGCATCCAGGCAAGGCTTGCACCCGTGGGTGCCACAGACCTGCTCTGGCTATTGAAGGCCACCTGTGCCTGCCTGCCCATGGGCACAGTGAGCTCCGTGGCCATGATCAGCTCTGCCCAGCACCCACAGCTGATTAATTCACCCTGCTGGTACAGGTGCAGCTGGAGAGGCTCCTGTAGGCTCAGCCAGGATCCCGGGGATCCTGTACGTGCAGGTGGAGCAACAAAGCCCCTGGTCACAACACACGTAGAACGCCCAGGGGCCCCCTCCCCCTCCATGGAAGCGCTGGCCCCGCAGGCAGGGGCTTCTAACAGGAGGTGGGAGGAGGATCTCTGGAGTCATTGCGGGGTTCCACTCAACCACAGCCTGCAAGGCACTCGGGCCCCAGGGGCCGAGGGGGAAGCATCGGAGGCTGTGTGCGTGCTGTTCTCCGCTCCCAGGCTCGCTGGTGAAGGGAGCGTCGCAGAGCAGCTGCGGCTGTTCGAGCTCTCCTGCCAGCTCCACTCCTCCCCATGCCATTCCTACCTCCAGGATTTTTCCCTGACTCGCAGCATCACCATCCAAAAGTCTCCCTGGAGGAAGGTATCTGCTTGCTGGTTTGTCTCTTTATCCTTTGCCTCATCCGCGGGAGAAGGGAGGAAAAAAGCCATAAGCAATCAACTCGTCTGCTTTCCCCCGCTTTTATATTTCCCCCCTCCTGCTCCCTTCCTTCCGTCGAGGGGGGTAAAGTCCCCATCTGGAAGGAGCTTTTCAAGGTCCATGCATGGATGGTAGCAAATTGGAAGAGGTGAGCAGCCGAGAGAAGATGTGAAAGCTGGAAGGGCCGTGCCGTGGGAGTGGTCCTTGCTTTGTGTGCAAGTGAGGCAGTGAGTGTGCAGCCTCCCACTCTGGGTGCATCTTTTTTTGGATGCTGTGTAGTTCCCTGTGTGAAATGCTTTTTTGGCTAAAAGAAGAAGAGATGTCACATCAGGAGCTCACCCAGCGACTGACTACGGTTATCACCCATGTGGGTAAGGCATCTTTATTTTTCTTCTTACTACATTTGTGTGGATTTGGGGGCCCTGTTCCCCCAGGAGGTGCTGCTGCCTTTGTGTGACAATATTACACCTGTGTGTGAAATAGGAGCCATCAGCAGACTTCGAATCCCCGGCTGTGGGCAATTACACAGCCATTTATTGATGGTTTGTTTTTCAAGCATGTTTTCTCTGAAAGTAAGAGCAGCATGTCCTACCTGTGAAGCGATCTGTGTAAAATACCCGAGCACAGTTCTTGCAGGGAGGTGGTGGAGAAAAGGGGGTGTGGGAGGATGCTGGAGCAGCGGCAGCACTAATGTGCTGTGCATTTGCTTGTGGTACTGGAATAGCAGCTCATTCTCAGAGAATCTTTTCATGGCCTTTGCTGTTTCAGGATTTCTGGAAGATACTAGGACAGGGACAGGATCTCAAAAGCTTTTCTGTCTGTCAGTCTTGATTTTACTGTTTCTAACATTCAAATGCCAGTGAATACAGGTGAGGCCCTATGCTTTGCACTGACATCCTTATGCATCTGAGCTGGATACCCACCTGCTGGCATTGGGGACTGCACGACCAGAAACTGAGGAACCTGAAACTAGAAAGACAGTAGGAGATGCTGGTGATCAAAATATCATCTGAGAAAAGCCTTTGTGACCCTTTTTTGTTACCTGAGTTAAAGCAGATTACAGCTATGTTGCATCACATAAAGAGAACCTTTTTGTTGAATTGCATAGGAGCAAATTTTATAGCTGTCAGTGTTTGAATGGATTGTATGCTATGAATGCCAAAGATGTTGTACAGGTTCCTGAAATGCCTTTGTCATTGGCTTTGTTCAATCTGTATATGAAACAGAGTGTGACCAACATTTGGCTTTTAGACAACATATAAGTAAGGTTTTAGACCAACATTATTCTTTGGTTTGATATTAGCTATGGCAGCTGAACTAAGTTTAATAGAGCACGTGCAATCAGTATCTTGCCTAAAGAAATAGCACAAAAGCAGATTCAAAGTCAACAAAATATTTAGGACCAGGCCCCATCTCTCCAAAATCTTTTCCAGGATAACCTCAGCAGGAGCTTGGTGTGGGAGAGAGTATGATTGCCAGGAGAGCTTGCAGCAGCAGGCTCTTTGACCCAGTAATGCCAACATGAATTGCTTTGCAATTGTGCAAATTCAGATTGACATGAAGTCACATGAATTAACATTTTTTTAAATGAAGATTTGGAATTCAATACGAGGCATATTCATTTTATTTTTTTTTTAGTAAGTATTTCAGGAAAGCCAAAAAGATTTGTATGTCTTCTGGTTTTCTTGTTAAACTCAATGCAGGTCCTGTCATCCATGTTGAGGACTCTCCTTGAAATCAGAAGGGATTTGTTAGAAGTGACATAGCATTATGTTACCTACTGTGTAATATACTATTGTCTAATAGGAAGTCATTCTGGGCACTAGAAGTGTTGATGAACCTTTCCCCTGTTCTCTGCTGAATTCAAGACAGGTTTCTGGGTCATGAGGCTGATGCTAGAGAGTCTTATTGGTTTCCTGGAGGTCACCCAGCAGGCCAGTCCTCAGGAGAGGAGCGAAGGGCACGGATTGTGGTGTTTTATCCATTCCACACTGAGGCAGGAGCCTAGCTGATCAGCTTCCATCAGGGAAGGATAATCCCACCATTTCCCCAGCCATTTGAAACCTACAAATCAGACCCTACTTATGGAGTTTGCCTGCCTCTTTGTAGGCAGAGTTCATTTTTTATTGAATCATGTAAGTGGCAAAAATAGTTGTGCAAAAATGGAAGAAAATAACATTAAAATATTTGTTATTGGCTGAAGGAAAAATGTTTCTCCAAACCCATGATGATGATGCACCATGTTTATGAATCACATGTTGTAACATGGGTGCCTTAGCTGAATCAGCAGTAGCTTATTGGACAAATAGTTCCCAGGAACCTGCAAGGGTCTCTTGTATTTCATTGGGAATCTTTACAGCTCAAACAAGTGAAAGGGCTCTCAGCCTTAGCAAACTGAGGGGATCCCTGGCCATTTATTGTGTTTACTATTTTTACAACTCTCACCCTCATATTGCCGCTTGGACTGGTGGGATTCAAACTCTCTAGAATGTAGCCAGCTCTTGGTTGGGAGCGCAGCTCCCAGCTCACCCAAGAGCAGGAAGGAAGAAATTTATTCACAAAATTTGCAAAATGTCAAACAAGTACTTTATAGGAATGTTAAAAAGAAAGACCTTTAAATTTTCAATAAAACCTTTATAGGATAATTTTGTTCTGTGTGAAGTAATGACACACCATTTTATTTTTAATGTGTCAATAAGGGTGTCACATAATTAATTGCCTGGGGCTCAACTTATCTGTCCTGGGCAAAAGCTTTCATCCCTCATTAGCTGACTCATGTTGTGTTACACAGTTCATGTGCTAGCAAAAAAGCTTCTTATCCTGCTACAGACTTCATACATACAGTATCTGCCTCTCCTGGGTCAAAATCAAAGCTTTGAAGGTATTTTCCTGCTCCACAGTAGCTCTCTTACCTTGACACTTTTCTAGTACCGACCTGCACAGTAGCACATCTTCACAGAGCGTAAAACAATGGAGGACCAAATTAGATCTCTTAGGTAGCCCTGTGCTCCCTCAGCCTGCCTGGCATTATTCCTGACTGTCCTGGTGTGGCTGAGGTAATGGGGCCACCACAGGTGCCTAGGACAGGAGTAGTTTGTGAATGCTAGCAGGCTTTCTGCTTACTATCTGAGATTTAGCAGCAACACTACCCAATCTTGTTACCAAAACTGCGTCAAGAGTCTTTTTTTAATTTACCCTACTTTCATTGAACTTGTTTGTTGGGAGGTGTTGGGGAAACACTCATCAATTTTGGAAAAAGCGTGTCCTCTGGGTAGGTGGGCAAGTGGCAGCTCTTCTGTGGTGGGGAGGGAAGAGCTTTGCAGGGTGACACGCCTGGTGCCGACGGCAGGATCGTTTGCCTGTGGGAACACGTACAGCTCTTGCAGCCTGCAAAGCCCACAGGAATAGGCTTTTGTGCTTTCACTGCCCACCCACACTTGGCAGTTGGCCTCCAGAAATCTGATGCCAGCTTTGCTATGTGTGGGCAACATTCTGGGCACAGCTGCACACACAGGCACCTCCACCCAGTGCCCCATTTTCTGCAGATTTTTTTCTTAAAATGATTTTATGATAGGATGAAGCTGCCAGAACCAATGTGAGCTGTCTCAAAAGGTCAGCAGCTTGGCTCATCTCTTGCCAATAAAGAATTCCACATCACATAGAAGATGGGGTTTTGTTAGAGGCTCCCCATAATTCTCAATGAAGTTGTAAGAGTTCCTTCCCTTTGAGTGTTAACTGGACCCAGATGAGCTGACTGTCAGTGTCCCTGGTAGGAGATGCACTGATGTGAATTTGCAGAAAGCACTACATTGCACAAATGTTACGTACAAGAAATAACCCCATACATTCATGTCAACTTTCATCTGATTTTACACACTTGTATTTCCCCAGTCTCTCATTTTATGGGAAAAAAAAAAACAAAAACAAAAACAAAATGAAAAACCAAACAGAAAGGAATTTAAACAACTTGATGGAAATAAAAAGGAAAATCACTAACTGAATTTAGTTTAGGATTGACATCTCTGGACTTAAAATTCCTATCTGTTAACCATGGTATGTCAATTCCTATCATTCTTGGCTTAACCACCAGAGTTGAGGAGCGGTGTAAAATACCTGTGTGTGTGAAGAGAAGCTGTGTTATAATTTGGGGCAGGAAGTAAAGGATGATACTGCATTCACCTGACTGTGTGAGAGGAATTTAGGTCAGCAGAATGGAATAACCCCAGCTGGCACTTGTCTGAGGCCAGTGGCTAAGCATCACAAGTCCCAGAATCTGCTTTGTGCTACAAAGCCACAAATAATCTAATATGTCACAGCTGGACAGACAATTGCAATGTTTCTGATATATGTTTGTGGACATTAAGGACACAAAAAAGGATATTTTAGGAAATTAACTTTTGAGATACCATATCAAATAGGCCCTTTGCTACTCCTATGCAAAGGCTTAAATCAAATAAAATTCCTCTGCAACATAAAATTCTTTCCTTTGTTTTAGAGCATTCATGCATTTCAGGAACTCTTTTTGAACCACAGATTCTGTGTCTCTGTCCTACTTAGGGATTTCTGGTGCACAGCAAGTGGAAAGTGGTCTTTCCACTGACTACACACACCAGATTTCCTCACCCAAAATAACATAAGGCATGGGAGGAGCATCTATCACTGCATTCCCAATAAAATATGACAATAGAAAACTGCAGAAATGGGTTTGCCAAATTTACTTGGGATCTCATGCTTATGAGAAATAGTTGGTTGAAATTTCCCCATTAACCTACTTCTATAAAAAAATTGAGCTTTGATCACATTATCTGCGTCTTTATCTCTGTTCCCTGGTAAAGCTTTTGAACTGTTGGCCAATTTTTACCAAACTTGGTGAAGTGACAAATGTCAAAAATATTGAATTCATGCCAAGTATAAAAATAGTATCTGAAGAGAAAGATGAAAATAGTGAAGACAAGGGAAATAAGCTCATTCTATTAGACCTCAGATATTCCATGTGGGAGGGTGGAATGTGGGAAAGGAGAGATAATAGCAATTTATCCTTTTTAGTTTTACAGCTTAAAAAAGCTACTTGTTTACTTTTTTGTTCATAGATTGTGGTTATTAATTTTACCCCATTCTATATGGCCTATTCTGTGCAGCTGTTTCACTGGAAGCTGTTTACTAAAACTGTTTAGAAGTGTTTTGCTAATGCTGCAAATTTTGTATCTATAAAAAGTGGAAACTAAGCTCTCGGAGAAATCCATGAAAAATGTGCACTTTCCAAGATGTAGAATATTGCAAGTACCACAGACTTGTTAAAAGGCCACATTCTAATCTAGTTTGCAGAGGCATTATCAGAAATCAAGATTATAAGAAACTGCTATGAGTTGGGATCCAGAACACTAGTTTGTCTCAAGGCAAAATATTTATGTGATAGTTTGGTCTCATGTTCAGAAAGACAGAGGTGACTAAAGAGCTTCCTAGAAACAGTAGCATGCATTAAGGCTGCTTCAGTTTCAGGAGAGAACAGGTCAGAGATGTCCCTCTTCTACATTCCATCTTTTACTTTAGGTGAATATTTTTTCATGTGGGATGTGATCCTGGCATCCTTGACAGAATTTAAGAACACCTTGCAATATCCAAGTGTGATACTATTACTAATTACTTTCAGAGCAGTGGGCCCTAAGGAGAGCCATGCAGAGCCCCAAATATTAAAAGGCTGCTTACAGCCCTGTTTTCTCATTTATTGATACCCTTCCCAAAACTAGCTGTTACACCCTGAGCTTTCATTCTCATGCCAGTGAGACCAGGATGTTGGGGAGAAAAGGGAATAGGAGTAGCTATCCACCATCTGCTTGCTGCAAGATTTTCACACTTTCTACTCACGCTTGTTGTGATGGCAACTGTTGGAGACAGGGAACTAGGCAGGATGGAACTGAGGTGTGATCCAATCTGTCAATCTCTCAGTCATTCTCTCTTTCAAAAGCCTCTGTATTGCTGCTGTTAAATCTAATGCTACAGCAGTCTCCCTCTGCCCTTTATTTTCTAATCTACCTTAGTAATGACTTGTAGGTGTTTGTCTGTTGGCATGGAGGAGTGTTTAACATGTGAGGAAATTAGTAAAGGAAAGTCAGGTGGCAGGATCCAAGTTTAGCTGTTAGTGGTGGTGATTCCTATGGTCCTTTCCACAGCTGTGCTTGCCAGACACCAGGTCCTGTACATCCTTAGAAGATTCTGCAGTACATTTTTTTAGTGCCTGGAAAATAGTTGGGACTCAAGTGAGTTATTCCAGGATACATGCTTCAGCTGCAAGGAAGTCTGTCTCTTTGCTCTTTGGGTCAGCTCTTCTCATGATTTTCCTGATGCTTCTCCAGGCCTGTTAGCCCTCTGTTGGCAGTTTTAGTGAAACAGAAAGCAGAAACCTCTGACTTCCAGAGCAGGCTCTTGCTAACACTATATGGTAGTCTAGTAGGGAGTGGGTTGGCCATCAAGTAAAATTTTTTTTTAAAGAATGAGGTAGCTTAGGTCAAAAGCAAGGGAAAAATGATGCCATCATGCAATGATCTAGTCAGACTGTGGCACTTCCCAGTCTGCTCTTAAACTCTCCAGGGCAAGCCCTGGGTTACCTGGAAGGAGGAAATGGGAGGAATCTCCAGGGCAAAGCAAGTGCAGGACCTCCTCCTGTGTGAGGTCTCTGAGTCAGGCACAATGAGAGATGCTGGTGCTGGCAGAAGTTATTGCTTGCTAACAGGGCAGGCAGTAGTGACCATTCTGCATTGCTAAGGCTCAAGCTTAAAAAGCAAATATGACCAAAAGGAGGCAGAGAGGAGCCCCTGTCTGTTCCCATCTCTGTGGCAGAGGGGAGCTCAGATGGCCTCACTGGAAATTAAACTAAGCTGACATCTATCACATTGTCTGGCAGCTCATTAAATACAAGGGCCTTTTTCCACCTCTTGCCTCATCTTTTATTTAATTCCTTTTTCTCGCCTTCCATATGGTGTCTAAATCCAAGAGTTCCCCTGAGAGGACTTCTCCCTGAGGGAAGCAGGATCAGGATTTGGGAGGATACTTACAGCACCAGGTCATCTCATTGAGTAGAAAATAAACTAATCAATTCCATTGCTGTCACTCTTTTCCCCCTTCTGTACCACGTTTGAGGCCTCTCTTAGTCCCAAGGCTGGACTTAGTGTTTAATCTAGGATGAACTTTCCTGAATGAGGCCTAGGTGACTGTTAAAATAATTTTGACAGCACATGTCTGGTACATACTAGTCCTGTGTGTATTTTTCTCCTGTTCTTCAGAGCTGGGTGTGTGTTCAAGTGTCTGGGAGAAGAGAAAAGCCATACATGTTTTGCTGCTAAAGGCCAGGCTGGCCTTGTACCTCCCTTTAGAGTTGAGCACAGTAACAACTGGATTGCCCCAGGTGGTCAGTGGGTCAATGACTGGCAGAAATCTAAGTTCTCTGCAAAGCTGCCTGATCATGCTCATGTGAGAAAATGTTGAAGAATGATGTGAAAGAGATAACATGGCACATGGATCATTGCTAATCAGTGACTCACACTAACTAGTGCAGCAGAGCTGCCAGAACTGAAACCAAGGAACAGAAGGGAGACAGGGTGAAGAAACAGCCAACTCTTACATGCATAGATGGAAAAACATCAGTAGTGAATACCTTGAGTGGTCTGTAAGTCATGGCATGGAAGGAGGTACTGCTTAGGGAGCAGGAGCACTGTAAAAAGCTCTTGAGTTTAGTGCACCAAAAGACATCAGGCTCCACTTTGGCATGGGGACAGATGTGTAGGGGACAACTGGGTTGAGATCACAGTATCTTCAAGCTCCACTGTCATGTAAGCACAACACAGATAACATCTGTGAGTCCAAAAGCACAACTGCCTCTGAGGAATGATTGAGCTCATGTACTGGAGGAGGGCCATGTCCAGCACGTGAATTCAGGCTGGTGAAATCTGAAGCAACAGCATTCATTCAAGGGTGAAATACATTACATTTATATGCATCTACTTCTTGTATTTTGCAGTGCAGCATTGCAGAAAGCTGGTGCCTTTTCAGCAGAGGTTTGCAAATAACTTTGTATTAATGAATTATTGTGAATATAATTCTGCATTCATCCTATTTTCTATTAGAAGATTTCCTGCACTGTAGTATGGAATGAAGTCCTGAACTGAGACAGACAATCATAAATTTCCATGGACCCTAGGATTTAGGTTACAAAGTTGCTGTGTTCTGTCTCCATCTTTTCTAGCCATTGCAGGGATCTGACAGTACAGTACAATATCCCCCCCAAAAAAATGGCCAGAGGAAGGACAGACTACCAGGATCAATAATCCATGCTGTCATGAAATGATTGTCTATTTTGTTTGCCAGCACAACACCCATACACCCACACCCACACTCCTGCTCAAAACCAGCTTTGCACTTGCTGTGCATTGTTTGGTGTGTTGTTGAAAATGTGTTGTTCCAAAATCACTGCTGTGATGACCTTTGAGTCCTAAATCTTTTGGGCAATCAGGAGCTAAACAAGCACAGCCAAAGCACTGAGTGTCCATGCCTTCATGGAGGCTGTTACTCGTTTCTGTACCATTACTCTGCCTGTCTCAAAGGTGGATTGTGCCCACGGTTTGGCTCCAGTATAAGGTACTACCATCTCATAATATCTCTCCTGCTCTGAGCACACAGGGGCTTGTTTGGCCCTTCAAGGCAGCCAGGCCAGCCCTCTTTTCTATCTGCAGAGCTTCCCTGATTCCAGAGGTATATGAAAACAACACAGATTATGTTCTCTGGGGACTTGGTTGCAGTAAGTGCAGGACTATTACAGTGAATGCAAAGGTGACTCTATGGAAGTGTAAACAGAGACACAAAGGTCCTTTCTGGAATGTTAGTTCAATGTTCTTTTGATTTTAAAATTCACTGATTCCTGACCTGGATTACTCAAGCATGGGAGTAAAGGTTAAATTTCTGCAGAATCCAAAATCCTTTGAAACATTGCAAAGTGGTGATGGGAAGTGATCTGTCATCAATATTACAACAAAGTGGCTCTGATCCAGAAAGCTGCAAAGAGCTCTTCATTTCTGTGTGAATATGGGGAACTGCTGGTATTCAGCACTCCATGGGACCAGATATTTTTGTCTAAGTGCACTCAGCTGTAGCTGACCCAGCTGTAGCCCCTGCTGCAAATAGGTATAAGAGGCAGCACAGTTAGCACCTGCTGTCAGCATTGTCCTGGGTTCATATGAGGATCCCGAGTTCATTTGTCAGAGCTCAAGGAAAGCCATGCTGAGAGGATCTGGACTCAGATTCCCCACATCCGTGAGTGCAACCTGTAATCTCTGTGCTTCCAGTTACCTCCATTTGTGTCTCAAAGATCTTGGATGGAAACCAGCAGCTCTTATCCTGAGACTGTTTATGCACCCACCCGTATCACCTAATGCATGAGCACCCCAATAGTACTACAGAAGGGCTGTCATAGTATCAATCCATATATTAACACCATAAATTACAGAATTCATATGAGGAAGGCTGAATCTGCCACTTCCACGGTGCAGACTGTTGCCCAGGGCAACGAGATATGAGGGGCTGCAAACCATTTAGCTCTTGCTTCCTCTGCATGACCAGGAGCTGTGTGATTTCCAGTTTCCCTTGGGCAATGAATTGTCTACAGCTGGCCCCAAATACAAGAGCAGTTATCTGCAGTTGTGAGACATAAATACAAGACAAACAATGCTGATGTACACCATTGTGGGCTGCTTGGCAACAGCTGCTGATAGGATCTGACTCTCCTCTTACATGCCTTGAGCTTCAGAGATTTTGTACTCACATTTTACATTGGAAAACCACTTCAGGTTCAATGTGAAGAGGTGAAGAAAATCTAAAACCAGAGAGGGTGCCTTTCAGTATTTCAGGAGAGTGACTTTTGCTTTTAAGTTCCAAGAACTATAAGAATTTTAGTTATACATAGGTAGGCAACTAGCCCACAGTTACTGGCATCTCCAATTATTGTTACTGCAAGATCTCCAGTTTAATAATAACTTTCCAAGGATGTGCACATGCTGACAGACAGGTATTGAGGAAAGAACCACAGCAAACACATGCCGCTCTAGTAGCAATGATAAATGAAAATTAGATTATTTGGATGTGAGAAGTTTGAATTTGCTGCCTGTTAATCATATATGTTACAACTTTAACACTTCAAATGCATTTTTGTCTGATATGGATTTCATATTCTCACCGAATTGCTGTGGCTAGAATTACTATCAGGAGAGTTTGCTTCTTGTTATCAATCAATAATCCTTCACCTAACGAAGCATGACTATAAATATTTCCCCTCTTTGAGTCTGAATTTCACTGTTATCCATTACACTGTGGTTCAGAGGTCTCTGAAGCCAAGGCTTAATTTTTGAAGGGATCAATATTGGTGTTTGCAGAATAAAAGCCAAAGCTGATGAGATACATAGGAGCCATACTATTGATCTTGCAATATCCAGAGAAAAGGTTATTTCAAACTGAAATAGCTGTGGCCTTAGCATGACCCTGAGCTGTAAGCAGGTGCATAACTGATCAGAGAGCTCTAGCAATTACATGCCAGTTGTTGGTGCAGGAAGGTTCCTGGAAAAACCTGATTAATCCTTGTTATGGTGATCAGCTTATTCTGTGAAAACAGACTTCCTATTTTTTAAAATGAGATTCTAAACTATTCTCACCATTTCATCTGTCTCAGATATTTGTACTGTTATCTGTGTCTAGTATCTCTTCCCTTTCCACATTGAAGAAACTAGGAGAGGCTTCACAGCTGGCTTTGAAGTCACAGTTCAGTTTGAGGTAAACTTTTTAGTAATTTTGTTGATAGCTCATAAAAATTCATCTTCCTGGTTTTGTTTTCAGTTAGAGGAGAATGCAGTTTCAGCAATGTGCAATTGTCATTTTGTATCATGTTGAATTACACTCTGGCTATAGATCAGGGCCTTGTGCATCATTTTGTCTTGAATGGGAGCAGAGAGCTGGCAGCAAGAGCCCTGTGAGGAGCAGAAGTGGTTGGACAGAGCAAAGAGCAGCTTGTCAGTGATATTTTGTGCCCATTCTACCCCAGTATCTGCAACAGCAGCTCTGTACAGGTGCACACTGCCTGCCTCACTGTTCCCTTCAGAGCTGAGATGTCACCACTGCGAGGTTTTCCCAGTCCAGCAATGGGAAGCAGAAATGAAACACAAGCAGTTATCCCGTGAATCCTCTTTCCAGCAGGATAGCAGGGCAGGGCTGCTGCCTGGGGAAGGGGTGTGTGTTTGTGTGTTGGTCCCAGGAAGAAGCTGTGCCAGAGCAGCCTCCTCTGCCCAGGGGGAAGGGGCAGAAGAGGGCACAGCAGCGCTGTTTGACACTGCAGTTCCCACTGCCCCAGACCCTCAAGGATAGGGCCAGACCCTTCCCGGATCAGCTGAAGGGCAGGATGATACCGAGTTGGGCAGAGGAGCCTCTCTCCTTCAAGCCCCTTTTCCAAGAGATGTGATGGCTCTGCCGGGTTTGCTACCCAGGAGCTGCTCTCCATTGCTGGAGAGAGGCGGGCGCTGCCAGCGCCGCCTGTTTGCGGAGGAGCCGCTGGAGGGCGCGGGGTGGGGACCCGCTCCCTGCCCGAGAGGGACACAGGGACCCGCTCCCGACCCGAGAGGGACACAGGGACCCGCTCCCGGCCCGAGAGGGACACAGGGACCCGCTCCCTGCCCGACAGGGACACAGGGACCCGCTCCCGGCCCGAGAGGGACACAGGGACCCGCTCCCTGCCCGACAGGGACACAGGGACCCGCTCCCGACCCGAGAGGGACACAGGGACCCGCTCCCTGCCCGACAGGGACACAGGGACCCGCTCCCTGCCCGAGAGGGACACAGGGACCCGCTCCCTGCCCGAGAGGGACACAGGGACCGGCTCCCGACCCGAGAGGGACACAGGGACCCGCTCCCGACCCGAGAGGGACACAGGGACCCGCTCCCGGCTCGAGAGGGACACAGGGACCCGCTCCCTGCCCGAGAGGGACACAGGGACCCGCTCCCGACCCGAGAGGGACACAGGGACCCGCTCCCTGCCCGAGAGGGACACAGGGACCCGCTCCCGGCCCGAGAGGGACACAGGGACCCGCTCCCTGCCCGACAGGGACACAGGGACCCGCTCCCGGCCCGACAGGGACACAGGGACCCGCTCCCTGCCCGAGAGGGACACAGGGACCCGCTCCCTGCCCGACAGGGACACAGGGACCCGCTCCCGGCCCGACAGGGACACAGGGACCCGCTCCCGGCCCGACAGGGATACAGGGACCCGCTCCCGACCCGAGAGGGACACAGGGACCCGCTCCCGACCCGAGAGGGACACAGGGACCCGCTCCCTGCCCGAGAGGGACACAGGGACCCGCTCCCGGCCCGACAGGGATACAGGGACCCGCTCCCGACCCGAGAGGGACACAGGGACCCGCTCCCTGCCCGACAGGGACCCGCTCCCTGCCCGAGAGGGACACAGGGACCCGCTCCCGACCCGAGAGGGACACAGGGACCCGCTCCCTGCCCGACAGGGACACAGGGACCCGCTCCCGGCCCGACAGGGTCCCGCTCCCGACCCGAGAGGGACCCGCTCCTGCGGCAACAGCATTCGCATGCAAAGTACCGACAGCACTAATTCGGAGAGAACCGAGGTCACCAGAGATAAAAGCGAGATAGGGGCTGAACCTTTGAAAATGGGGTACCCAGGTTCTCTATTTAAGCTTGTCATCTAAACTGGGTTATACTATAGAAGGACATTACTTGACTACGTTTCTAAACTGCAGGCCAGGAACAGCAGAGAAAGCAGCTGAAAACAGCATCACCCACAGCATAAGGGGAAGGGAGTGGGGAGTAGGGAGGCTACTGCCTCCTAAATGCAGTAGCTGAAGCACTGGATAGAAGGTGTCTTGGTGGAAGCCTCAGGTGACAATGCCCTGGCAGGTCAGGCTGACTGGTGTACTGAGGACCCTGTGACTCCATACTGCTGCCAAATGCTAAATACTCTCAATAGAGCTCACATGCTCTAAAATACCTGGCATGTCCACTGCCAGTGCTGGTATCAGTCACTGAGCCTGATTATAAAACTCCTTGTTAGCGTTTTGTTTTTATTTTACCAAATTAGTTCATTCTTAACAGTTTCAGTTCAGCAGCCTTCACTATGAGACCTGCTGACCCTGAATGTATGTATAGTAGCAATTAGGCTGATACAGATAATACTGCAAAATCTTAATGAGCAGAACTCTGTTTTAAATTCAACGTTGGAAAGATGGGGATATCTACAAATGGTATAAAATAACACTGAGAAATGCTCTATGTGCCATGCTTAAGGCTACATTCAAGAAAGGGATATTTCTTAGTATTTTAGTAGATACTTCTATATTTTCTAGCTTTACTGTAGTAATTGCAATTGATCTTAGACAAACTCTATGAATACCTTGGGATTCAGTTCCCAGTTGAAGAATTTTTTCCTTATGCTTCATTATTTGTATTGAGATTTTAAAGTTCACTGGTGGGTCCTTACAATGCTTCTGATACAACTAAAAATATTGGGTTTATGTGGTTTGTTTTACAGTTGATTGCTAATCTTGAAGTAAGTATATTTAAACAAGAGACAGGAAAATATTCTGTAGAATTATGTGCATTTGTGCTACAAAGGGGCAGCAAAGAAGTGGTTAAAGAGGGGGTGAAATTATTGTTAAGCCAATTCAAAGGGCTCTCAAGCCAGTGGGAGATGTGTGGATATATGCTTTTAGCACATTCCTCCCCATTTTTAGGCTCTTTGTGGGGCAAAATTGAGGTGAAATTATTCTTTCCCCCACAAGCTTTCTTCAAATAGTTCTCAGATGCATTCTCAAATATATATAAGCAAAAATATTCTTCTTAAACTATATCCTTTTATTGGCAATTAGAAAGGAAATAGTCTATTTCATGGGAGTAACAATTTCTCTGTGGTGCCAGAGTGCTCAGCTGAGAATCACTGGAGAAGTACAAAGCATTATTTAGTGCTATATGCCATGAAGTGAACTTTTGCTGGGACTAAGGTCCATAAACGGATGTGGGATTTAGATACATTTTATTATGTAAATCTTTGCTGGTCGGCAGAAAGCATTTGTAATGAGGTTTCCTGACAGACTAAAGAGCAATTTCTTATCTCATCAGAACACTGCACCACTCAGCTTTAGGCAATTTAAGTCCATGGTGCTGTTGAAATCAAAGCACTGCCCTTATTTCATGTGGGCTGGAGGTCTAACCTTGTGCAGACAGTGTTCAGCACCTCCCAGCATGTGAATGCTGCATGTGGGATGCTTGGAGTTGGCAGGCAAGGTCACAACACTAGTGTGATGTTGCAGGGAAACCCTTGTGCTGCTTCCTGTAGGAAAAGTTCACTCAGGTGCAGCTCTATACCCTTTCTGCACCTGAGGCTGACTTACAGATGTCTTTTTTACTGTGTGGGCATACTTGCCTGTTAATATAGATCCATGAAAAATTTTAGTCTTGGTATGAAAGGAAATGAGGCTTTCATGCTTATGCTTTTTCTATCCCAGCTGGCACTTTTCCATATAATTTTAGCAGCTCTTGCCTGGTTTTGACAAAGGATTGAAACTCATGGTTTCCTGTAAATTTATCCTATTTACATATTTGAGATTGGGTGTGATGACAAAACCCAATAACTGTGCTGGCTGTGGAGGATAGGGAGAGGACTGGGGTGTTGTGGTGTGTGGTAACATCTTGCCCTGCTGTGCCTAGTGTCAGGTGCAGTGCTGCAGGGGGGGAGAGGTGAAGGAAGAGCACACATGGTGCACACTGGTGCACGTGCTAGCAGATTGTCCATATCTGTATTTTCCTGCTTCACACCAGGCTTTGGTGTGACCTGAGAAAGCACCCCATAGATTGTGTTTTTCTAGAACCTTGAATCTGTTCCAGCTGGTGGTTTAGAGACAAAGCTGGGATGGGTAAATTGGGCTGGGAATGGTGCAGGGGCTCAGGCTGTGAGTGGACATGAGCAAGGAACAGCTCTGCAGTACAGTGCACTGAGCAGGACAAGTTCCTGTTAACTGGGTAGGTGTGTGCAAGCATCCAGCTGCCCTGTGTGGTTGCACTTGTGGATGCACACAGAGGAGGTTCCAGCCCCTCATTTGCTGGTGCTCAGCACAGAGAGATGCCTGTGTGGGCAGGTCCTTCAGGACAGATGTCTGGTTTCTGACAGCGGTCCTGGGCCAGGGGGAAAAAAAGGAAGTGTACTTCACAATTGCCAGAGCAGAGGGAATAACTCCTCTTTGACTGATTTTATCCTCAGCTCCCTAGATGAACACAAGCCTTGTCCTGGGGATATTAAAGGAGTGTGTTTGATGTGTATCTGCCAGCTGAGAGCCCAGTAAGGTGAAGCCGTGTCCAGGAAAGTCTCTACAAGAGTTTCTTTTTCCGTTGGACTGCCCAGAGTGACTGAGTGAACCTCAGTGCACAGACAGGCAAACAGGGAAAAATCAATAGTCCCTAAGGCCCAGTCTCCTACCCCTTGTGGTAACTGATGTTGAGTGCTTGAGAGATGGCAAGAAAACATTGGAAAGGCCCTTACTGTACTTTGTAATGTGAGATGCTCTTTCTTCCTGTTCAGCTAACATTTGGCCTGTGTCCAAAAGCCTGGAGTATCAACAGCCCTTGTGATGCTCACAGATGCTATTTTTATCCCTGTGTCTTTCTGGTTCTCCTTTATGTGTTTCAAGTTATGAATTGCAAGCAAAAAAAATGCTGTTTCCATCGGGGAATGTGCACAGCTGCTCCTCAGGGAAAGAAGCTGACCTGGTGGTCTTAACTGCATGGATCCAGCAGCTGTTCTGCATTGGGAATGCTCCAGAAGTTCCTTGTAGGGAGGAAAAGGTGAAGGGGGAAAGAAAGAGGAATAGAGCAAGGAATCCAGTGCAGTGCTCTGGATGACAGCAAGGATCAGGGTTACCATGCCCTTGAGGTGACTCAGTGTGTCAGTGGCAGAGTACAGAGAGGACAAAACACGTTTCCCCCAATGTCCAGAGTCTGTCCTTTTCAGCTGTCATGGTGCTGCTGGAGGGCCATGACACAAAGACTGTGCCCGTGCACTGGTGATAGGGTTTAGGAGCTGGAGAATGGGGCTCTGATGTGCCTGGTTTTATAGATCACAGCCTTCTCTGCATTACCCAGCGTCTCACTCATGTATTTCTTTTGCATTTACTTGTCTCTCAGTTTATTCCCATGATTTTAAGCCAAGAGCCATTTAATGTTTTGGGTAGAATGCTCAGAAAGACTCTTGGTCTCACGTAGGTCTGTAACCATTTTCATTGTCAAGACTGGAATCATTTTGCATCCAAGCCGAAACCGTGGATCCAGCTAGGGTCTTTACCCCCAGGGTCTTTACCCCTGTGCCAGCTACACTTTGGTAACTCTGGGATCTGTTTGTTTATCTTGCCAAGCAGAGGCCTAGCAGGACAGAAATGCCTTCTGTTCTTTGTGATCTGCTCTTAGTTGCAGAGATCAAGGGAGCCAGGTAAAATTAACCCTACATGTGCAGCAACAATTCATGTCCACTGCTTGGCCTGGGAAGATTCTGCTCCTCTCCTGATCTCTTTAGAATCTTGTCTAATCCAGCTGTGACATCATTGGCTTTGGGGTTTCTTTTTGTCTGCAGTTTTGTTTATTTGGTTTGGATTTTCTTCTTCTTTTTTTTTTTTTTTTTTGTTTAATGATGGTAATGGTCCTTGAATACCCTTGATGTCTTCACAGCTTTGAGATGACAACAAAAGTTCCTTGGCTAAGGTTGTCCTCTGATCTTCACTGCTCACTCCTGCTTTTGGCAGTTTACGTGGGAGTTCATGTGCGTCAACAGTGGCAGAATTGTTGTTTCCCTCTGCTGAAGGTGACCAAAAATGTTTTGCTTGTCCGTTAAGAAATCACTTTAAGCAGATCAGTGTAATGAGATTCTGAAGCCATATGGCACTGGAATTAGAGCCTTCTAGTGCAGGAACTGCGTGTTGCAATTGCAGCAGTGCTGTGCGCTACAAGGAATTTCAGGAACAGAGATGTTTTTTCCTTTGCTTATTCCTTTAACTCCTTGGGGTCTAAAACCATGCCTGGGATGTAGCCCTTTATTAAAAAAGGAGGGAGAGGAAGTCCTGGTCTGCTTTTTATTAGTTGGAAGAAAATAAATGAAAGTTAATAAAAAGACTGGTTTCTACTTTCTAACTGAACACTGGAATGGATGTTACCATTGCACCAAGAGTGCTCTGAAAAGAAACCTTTGTGTCAAACTACTGAAATGGTTTATCAGATTCAAGATCTGGAAGATGGGGAGGCAGAAGGAAGGTTATTGAGCTATATGCAAAATGAAAATGTGTTTCAGCATAGCTATCAAAGATTAGTTAAAACATTAGCTAAAACATCACAAAATAGGAAAATGTGAAGCTGGGGTTTCAGGAAAGAAATAGATATTATTTTCTTACCTTCTGTGTGTATCAGTCTTTATAGTGGCATTGGATTTAGATTACTTATTTCTTAGATTTTTGCAATACTACATACTAGATGGGGGGAGCTGCTGGTCTTCATGAATAAATAAGACACCTTTTGCTGTTGGGTTTTTACATTTTATTGTCTAAAATGTTGGTGGATAAGAGAGGTAATTTTTTTCAGTCTCTTCTACACTAAATTTTCTTAATGGTTCTTGCAAGGCTCTGATGGAAAAGCAATGCCTGTTTCCCCTCAATTGCTTTAATGACTGTGTGGGGTAAGCTGCAAACAGCAAGTGTTTTACAGTATTTTCTAGCTGCCTCATTTACACATGCAGCAGAAGCAGACTCCTCTTACTCCTTCCTCTGACACATAATGCTGTTCCCAAACTCAAATTTTGATTCTTCACAAGAAATTATGTCCCTTGGGCTCAGCATCGAGATCC